>NC_041385.1:787613293-787645783 GCF_002162155.2 Triticum dicoccoides | reverse complement strand
CATTGGATCCAGGGGATGGACCGTGATTATGCGTGATCCATGGGAGGTTGGGCGTTTTTAACCCGTTTAGGACAGGCTGGGCTCATTCGAAAACGCTGGCATGACAGAGTAGTCAACTCCGCTAGATTGGCCGTTATGTTGATTGTTCCCATAGATGGGACCCATGTGTTAGTTGTCCTCTCTCTCTCTCTCTCTCTCTCTCTCTCTCTCTCTCTCTCTCTCTCCGAAAAGAACTCCCAACCAAACAAACCAAATTCCTTTTTGTTATTTTTTCTTATTTCCCTTTTTGTTTTATTTTTTCTTCTTTTCTTCTTTTTTATCATTTTTTAAAAACACGTGCACTATTTTCAAACACCCGTTGAACATTTTTCATATGCAGGTAGGACATTTGTATGAAGCACGTTGAACATTTTTCTGAATACATGTTCAACATTTTGTCACAAATGCACATTGAACAAGTTTTGAATTCACGACGAACGTCCTTTTAACATGCATTGAACATTTTTAGTAGATGCCATGAAAAGTTTTTTTAACATGCAAAAATATTTGGTATGTGTTAAATTTTTTTAAATGCCATAACTTTCTTTTGGATCATACACAATATTTTTAAATTTGCGGCAGCATTTTATTGTATTGTATAAAAAATAATTATTTCATGAGCATATTTTCAAAATCCATGACACATTTTTTGAAATGCCAAAAGCAATAATTAAATGGTATGAAACAGTTATTTAAAATTACACTATCTTTTTACATTGTATGTTTTTAAAGTCCCTAACAAAATTTAGACACATGAACATTTTATAAAATTCAGAAATACTTTTATGAATGGTATCGGACATTTTATTTAAATTTTTTGAATTCATGTGTTCATTGTATAAACATATGAAGAAATTTCATGAAACATTTCCTATCAAGGCATGAAGATTTTTAGATGTGACAAGCATTTTGCTTGATTGGTTCGCGTGAATATTTTTTGATATGAGGTGAATTCTTTTAAAATTTTAAACAAAATCATTTTAAAAAATATTTAAAATATTTTGAAAATGTTAACAAAAGTATAGAAAGGAACAAAAAGGAAAAGAGAAATGAACGAAAAAGCGTACGAAGAACAAGCGAATGAAGAACAATGGTGCATGGCCGCAATAGTAGTGACGCGAGGGGCCCCCTGAAGCAAGATGTTCTTCTGTCTCACTACAACCGAGAGATAGGAACTCTCTCCATGGAGTGGAAAGATTTGTCCATCCGTGGCAGGATCAGATTCGTACATTCCCGAAAAGAAACATGCACGATGGCGGCCCACGAAGCAGAAGGTGTCTGCACTTTGAGCTGTGCCCGACGAGGGCACGACTACGTGTCACCAATTTCTAGTCAGTAGTTGGGCTCACCTTTTGGGAACTCGTTGATGGGCCGACCCAGTAATGGTATCCTACCTTTTCCATTTTAGATTCTTTCATTCAGTATTTGGATGGTTTTCTTTGTATTTTTTTTTATATATTGAAGAAAATATTTTAATTATATATATTCTAAAATTCAATTTACTAATATGTTTAAAAGCATTCATCACGCATTAAAAAAAAGGTAGTGCAAAAACAATGTTATCGCAACTTTTTGAAAAGTTGATAGCATTAAGAACATGTTCTTGGCATTTAAAAGATGTTCACACATTTGAAATGCATGTTTAAAATTTTTAAAAATCTTTATACAATGTAGAAAAATATTTGCATAATTTAGGCAAAGATTTTATACCATTCAAAAAAATGTTCATGAAATTTTTAGATAACTTTAGACAATGCGAAAACAATGTTCACATAATTTAGAAAAATGCTTCATACCACTAAAAAGTGTTGATGAAATTTAATAAAGAAACTCTTATAATTGGAATTTATTTTGCACGTTGTGCAAAAATGTAGATCGCATTTATGAAAACGTTCTAAAAAAATATTAACCGTGTACTAAGACAATGTTCCAAAGGTATTGAAAATGCTGAATGTATATCTAAAAATTAGTAACATGGATTAAAGAAAACGTCTAATGTGTAATTAAAAGTATTCAATGTGTATCTGAATATTTTTAAATCTGTATGTGTATATTTAAGTAAAGTCGACAATAAAAGAGAAACAAAAGGAAAAGGAAAACCTAAAGGAAAAAACCAGACAAAAATAAAATAATGGAAGAAAAAACAAACAGAAAAAACCTCTAAAAAACCGATAGAAAAACTTACAAAAAAAAGGAAAAGGAATACACCGGAAGGTTGTAAAATCAGTTAGTACGGGTCCGCAGAACCTTCTAAAATCCGAGCAACTGGGCCTGCCCACTAAGGGAAAGACTTGAGGCGAGGATATTTTCCATCTTGCAGTAAGTGAAATCAAGCTTTTGCCGGCCGATGAAGCCCATGCGCGGGTGGCGCTTGACGAAAGACATCAGAAATCTAACACCAAGACCAGGGAAGCCTGCTAAGGCCCAAGATCAGCGGTGTGCACAGTGTGGAGCGGCAAATGCATGTTTTGTTTGGAAGAAGAATGGTAACAAGGAGATGGCTTCTAGCGTGTTTGAACTTGGAACAAGGGTCCGGTCGCTGCCATTGTGGTGATCTCAAGCGTGCAAAAGAAAGAACAAAATAACTAATCAAGGTAATCACGTAATTTGAGCTGAGATGGCTAATGAAATTATTCAAGCTAGTTGTGTGGGTGCACCGTGCACGTGGTGCCATGGAGAGCGAGTTGGAGGATTGCTCCATAAGGTGTGTCATTGGTGGATCGGATGAGGGATTGGTTTTGTTGGTTTTGGAGGTTGGTCGGGCTAGGCAGGGCCAACATGTTATTTGCTTTTGTTTCTGAGCAAAACCATGTTATTTGTTGCCACGGGGGCGCTGCAGTTGACGCCAAGGTGAAACCCTAGCTCACAAGGCCAAGAACTATTGTCCTTGTTTTGCTGATTGACCTATGTTTCACAACTCACACATTCGGCACACACGAGTCAAGCCAACATAGTTGGAAGCCGCTCGCCTCATGCTATCCTCCTCACTGATATTCACGGTGCACCAAAACTGAACGTACTTCGCACGACCTTCAACGGGTGACTACCGCAATGGTTGTTAGCCCTCTGAAAAATGGAGCAGTAGTCCAGCACGTCCATGGAAAGGCGGCTGTATTTGGACACACTGTAGCTGATTGTTCCTGAATGCCTCCTAGTCCAAGCGGTATTTCCAGTGACAAACTTCCCATAAACAGGATTTCTCTCGTTATCTAGAGTCTCATCTCTAGGTTACATCATGTAGGAGGAATGATAAGGAGACTAGAAGCATGGAAGCAAAATATAAGTTGAACCAAGGCAAGATCCAATGCTCTTAAATAAGGGAACGATAGTGGTTGCATGAGCTATCCATCCACCACACATTAAGATTATTTTTATTTGAAAGAAATAACTTGAAATGGTTACCATCATCCATGTGCTTTAATTCAATGGATTCTGGCTGTATGCGTCTGGTGGAAGCAGAAGATTGTACTCCCTCCAATCCCTTATACAAGGCCAGAAACTCAAATTACAGGTACCAATGTAAAATTTAATGACTACTTTGTAAGTCAATTATTCTTTTTGTTAACCAGAATTATTAATACGCACGCATGCATGCAAAGAAGGCACGGGAAGGAAGTAGCACAATGTCATTATGACTACATGCATGCAAGTATTAAACAAGTTGATAGTACGAGGAAACATCATTAAGTTTTGCCTCGATTACTGTTAGTGGCCTTGTATAAATGCAAATTGTATTTTTAGTAGTGTCCTTGTATGAGGGAATGAAGGGAGTATTTTGAATGACATGTGATACACGATAACGTGTGAAGCTAACAAAGGCGTAATTTCTATGTGTAGTCGTACTCGAGATGAAGTAGCAGTTCGTAGTTACTTATTTGGGCTCCAAGCAAAACAAACACAACACGTTTTCCTGGCCTGACTGGGAAAAAAACAGAGGTTGCTATGCCAGTGGGGTATTTTCTGTTCGTACTTAATCAAATCAGAGTAGTTTTGTTCTTGGGCTCTTTAGAGCTCTCCCATGCTCTGGTTATCTTTAAAATAAGACTGAAAAGGTATTTCAGAAAAAGTTTGAACTCGGAAGAGAAGGGGGAAAAACTAACTTATGGGGAAAAACAGGCAATATCAACCCTTTTCGGAATTGGTTACATTGTTCAAATTGTATAGCTAGCCAGGTTAAAATCTTCTGCACGTTTTCGTGGGACTGACTAGGAAACAAACAGAGGTGGCTATGCCGGTGGGGTATTTTCCGTTCTTACATAATCAAATCAGAGTAGTTTTGTTCTTGTGCTCTTTAGAGCCCTCCCATGCTTTGGTTGTTTTTAATCTAAGAGTGAAAAGGTATTCCAAACAAAAGGTCGAAACTCGAGAAAAGGGGAGGAAAACTAACCAGTTGGGAAATACACACAATATCTTCTACACTTTTAACCACAATGCTTCCAGCCACCACTTGTGCCGAGACCTCTGTAGTTGTTAAGTGTGAGAATCATCGCTCAACTGAAGGTGCAATCACCCGTGTTTCATGACCAATCAATTAGCATATCATCTATTTTACTTGTATGTGTGATTTTGAAACTGAGGTTTTTCCTGATCTAGAGTTCTGGACAACATCAACTAGGAGGCGAAAAGTTATCCCGCTGTGTTTCACCGGTTCCCATTATCCCATAAAGCTTAGCCTCTCAAGTTCTAAGAACCAACTTTTTTTTTGCCGTAGGAGCATGCTCCCCCAATTCCACTAATAAATTGATAATACAAAAACCAATGCTTTGTTTAGGTAGCTGTGGCCACTAGCCAATGATGAAACCAATGCCTGGGTGACATGGAGAACGAGAAGGCTAGTACGTGTGCTTGATGGGTAGGAGGAGGTTGTTCATGGCGGTGAATTGGGTGGCGCAGAGCCAACATGTTATTCATCATCACGTCATGAGGGGGCTACGCTCGACACCAAGAGCTATCAGGGTTATTCGTCGAATGGACTTGTGTTTCCTAACACAGTACACTCGGCATAAGCCTGAACACAGCCACATCCATCGTTGGAAGCCGCTAGACATCGTTGGACGACCTTCCATGGTTGAATACCACAATGGTTGTCTACCATGGGGACAATAGTAGCAGAAAACAAGGCCATGCAAGGTGGCATGACTCAGGCATACAGCGGCTGATTGTTCCTAGATGCCTCCTAGTCCGAGTGACAATGCACATATCAAACTTCTCGTAGATAGAATTTCTCTCATTATATATGAGTGGAACTATACTCATGAGATACCACAAGTAGGAGGAATGATATGCATACTACAAGCATACAAGGTGAATATATCGAGCGAAGGCAAGATCCAATCCTCTTAAACAAGGGAAGGATGGTGGTTGCATTAGCAAATACATCCACCAACAATTAAGATTGTAATGTTATGAGAAAGCACCTGAATCCCACCATTCATGTGTGTCGAGTTTCAACCTCTCTGTGTCTGGTGATAAGTGGCAGCTATATTTTTTAACGAAATATACTACTCCTTTAGTTCCAAAATAAGCGTCGCTAATTAAGTACAACTTTGTACTGACGCGTACCTAATTTTACGCAGGTCCTCATATATCTCTCAAATTGACAGGAGGCCCACCCATGGCTCTCGTCAGGGATTGGGCGGATCGAGATCCCGCCGCCTTAGTACCAGCTTCTCGAGCACCTCCCCTGGCCACCACCGGAAGACAATGGCGGGCAAAGCCCACCCGGTGTCGGCGGTGGGGCCTCGTTCGTTCATAGCCAGCACTAAACATCCTAAGCGGCACTACCCCTTCATCCCCCACAATGGCAACTGCTGTTGCAGCATCCTACTTGGTCAGCACAGGTGCGGTGGATCCAGACCTCCTCTGGCTGGTAGGGCAGCTCCTGGGACAGCGAATGGTCGACAGGGCGGCACAACGCCAGATCTGGATGGTGGTAGCGGTGACGACTCGGATGACGACAACCGTGGCTGAATTGGGGCGGAGCTCGTCAATGCCTGATGCGGCTATGAGCTCCGGCTAGTGCAGTGGTTCTTCGTGCTCTACTCTTGTGGCGGTGGCAGCTAGCATGTCTAGAGATTCAGTGGTTCGGTCCATTGTTCTAGGATCTAATGCCAGGCAGCCGCCACCATGGCTTTGTCCATTGTCGATGTACCGTGGTTGCCTTCATTCAAATCTGAACGGCTTGACGGTGGTGATCCAGGTTTGATCGGTTTTTGTTGGTGGTTGTAGACCGTGTTGTACCAACCACTGAAAGGTCTTTTGGAAGCATGTCTCTAGACCTGGCGATGAGGTGCAAACTATGAACGATGGCTTGAAGCAGAGGGATGGTTTTCTAGTGGTGGTGGTTGCGCATCACATTTCGCAGCTGGGATCATGGAAAAGTGATGGCTACAACACATGAGTGAAGTCGAAGGTGGTGCTACTCGTGCACCTGGTCTCAAGCTCCCGGGTTAAAGCCTAGGCCTAAATCAAGTTTGTTATACCTAGCAATGACGTTGTTTTTTTTACGTCCTTACCTTGTTGACGACATTGGTTGGATGTGTTCGGATTGGTTCTTCGGGTAGAAACCTAGATGCCGACCTTGTCGTTGGATCCGATGACGGCGGTGCTTGAGCGTCGCTTCCTTTCAGAAGATGTTGTTGTCGAAGAATGTCGTCGTCCAAGTGGTGTCATGAAATAGTTGGTGCGGATATGGTCATTGCTGCAGTTTGCCGATTACCGATCTGATCGCGTCTTTTTTCTTCAGCTACACATAGTTTTGATGTTATATGACTTTGCTAGTTGTCGGCGTGCTTTTGTGTGTGTTGGCGTTGGCAGGGCGTGTGTTCAACGTGTTTTGTATCCTCTTAAATCTTTATTTTGAGCCAATAAAATACACCATAAATCAAAAAGTACAACTTTATACTAAATTTGTACTAAAACAGCCACACTTATTTTGGAACGACGAGTACGTACTTCACTTTCATACGGTATGATATAGATTAAAGAAGCATCAATTGTTAATTACAGGTAATTAGCAAAGTAAAACAATATCAACTAAATGGCAATTGAGCCCCCAGACTTAAAGAATGCCCGGCGGAGAGACTACAAGTACATCATCGTTGAAGTATGCAGGATATTGGCCGATATCCTTCCCAAGCCTCCCCTTTAGGAAATCAGATTTTTATACTATACGAGGTCTCAAGCGTGAGATTAATTTGAGTCATAAATATTTAGTAACATATGTTGATCAGATTTTGAATTCAAAATCACTTGACTTTAAAACCAGATTAAAAATGTTATTAAAGTATGGACCAGTTTAATTACCCATACCATACTTAATTAATTTAGTTAGATGCATGCATACAACATGTGAAACGACATCAAGAAGCTAAAGTTGTTCTTGACAAGATCCGGCCATTTGATTAACATATTTGGCCGGCCATCACAGTCGTGATTATTACTGGCTATGATTTCCGCCGAGAGAGACAACAGGAGCGCCGAGTGGGTGTTCGAGTGGGGAGTTGTGGCACGGTTGCAGCAGTGGTCACGAGTCACGACGATAGCTCCCGCACTGCAGAGATGGCCGACGCTTGGAGCACTCCCGAGAGTGCACGCGGTGCAGAGCACGAGAGCGGGAGGGGGAGCGTGCACAACTAAGATTCAGCCGACCCGTGTTTCCCGGCTCATACGCTAAGCACACACAATGATTACAGAATCATCGTTGGTATATGCTAGCCAAATGTCATCGCCGTCTTTATTTCTCAAAATGCAGCGACCCCAGATTTATTTGGAACAGCGGCCATCAGCAAAAACCACGGAGGTTGCATGAGGGATGAGCTGGACCTGTACAAAAAGAGTCACCAAAAAAGTCGAACAGGAAGCAGACTAATCTTCACGCGCAGTAGCTGATTGTTCCCTAATGCATCCTAGTCCAAGTATATACGGAGTACCATGCATTGCATGTATCCAACTTTTCGTAGTTGAGATTTCTCTCTTTATCAGATATTCCGCCTCTGTGTGGAATTATTATAACGGCACACAACATGTATGGAATGATAAGCTGGCTACAAGAACTATTCTAACGGCACACACCAGGTATGTAACGATCTGAGGCAAGGTTCATTGCTCTTAATAAAGGGAAGGATGATGGTTGCATTAGCTATCTATCCACCACACATTAAGATTGTACTACTTCTTTTGAAAGGAAGAATCTGAATCCCATATCCATGTGACAATTGAACACACTCTGGCTCTCTGCGACCGGTGGAAGCAGAAGAACTATTTTGGATGAATCGGAGCTAGTCAAATAACTGAAATAATATTTAGCACTTGACTTCCATACGGTATGATACTGATTAATGAAGGGTTTTTTTTGCCGAAAAAGGCTTTCGCCCCGCTTTATATATGAAGCACCAAACCACAAGTATCCAGTACAACCACAAGCCATGCCAGCGCAATACACGCACACACCCAGGACAGGATACAAAAGCGCTGAGCGTAGCAACACTACTCCTAGCACTACCGCCCCGAAGAAATGAAGCTACATATGACGAACCATGCGCTCCAAGGCGGCGCCTTCAGGAAGAATACGACGCCGGAGTACCGCCACCGCCCGATCCAAGGATCAGAGTTTCCCCCGGAGCCGCATGACGGGCAATGATAGCCGCGACGACGCCTTCAAGAAGGGAACGATCTTCGCCGCCGCCGGTCCGTTCGAAGATAGAGCAGGTTTTCACCTCGGCCAACATTCACCGCCACCGAACACCACACCCCGGCAACCAAGCCACCCACACGGCCATGATGAGCGGGCAACACCAAGGCACGGGCTTTGTCCAAGAGCACCGCGCCACCACCACCACCACCAGGGCCGCCGCCCCAGCATCCAAGACCTCGACATCACCTCACCCGTGACCCGCTGCGCCCCAATGAAAGAGAAGAGCAGAAAGGTCCCACCTTTCGCGCCCCTGGGCAACCCCCAGCATCGAGACCCAATAGGTCGGCCAGAACTGGCATCCACCGACCCATCCTGCTACCCCAAGCGCGAGATGAGCTCGGTCCTGCAGCAACGAGAGGGGGACGAGGTCAGTCCTGCTGCAGCGTGTGCGAGACGAGCTCGGTCCTGCTGCATCGTGCGCAAGACGAGCTCTGTCCTGCTGCATCGTGCGCGAGACGAGCTCGGTCCTGCTGCATCATGCGCGAGACGAGCTCTGTCCTGCGGCATCGGGCGTGAGACGAGCGGTGGATCGCAGCTGGGAGAGGACCAGCCCTTTGATGGGAGTAGCGCCCGGGCGACGAGGAGATGGTGTGAAGAACGAGACGGCTCGAACGCAGACAAACCGACGCCGGAGAAGCCGGCCGTTGCCGCGGACAGATCCATCGAGTCATCATGAAGCCGCCACGACACCGGTAGGCCACCGAGACCTACCCATGCCGCCGCCCATGGCCGGAGCAGCAGCCACGCCCGGCCTCTGCCCTACCCGCGTCGCCCGGCGAGCTCCAAGCGCCGGAGCCGCCGGGCACGCACCACCAGAGCCAGGCGCCACCGGCCGGCCACCAACGCCAGATCCAGACGGATCCGGCACGAGACCGGTCGCGCGCCACCTCTCGAGACGGGAGCACCACAGCCGCCCCGTCGCGCGCAAACCGAGGGTCGCCAGAGCGCCGCCACAGCAAGCCACCCCGCCGCTACGCAAGACCGACGCCACGCCACTGGATCTCGCGGGCATCCAGCACCGTCGATCGATGGAGCCGCCCCGCGCCGGCGCCCACAAGCGAACGGGGAAGGAGGGCCCCGCCGCCGCCATGCCCGCCGGGCTTTTCCCGACGGAGCTCTCCGGCGACGGTGGGGGGAGGGGAGGGAGGCAGGGCCGAGGGCCGCGACCACAGAGGACCCCCCGGGCGCGCGCGGGCGCGCCGCGGGAGGGGAGAGGAGGGGAGGAGAGGGGGGAAGGAGGAGGGGAGCGGGGCGGGCAGGGGGCGCGCGCCCGGCGGCCGGCGCCGGCGGGGTAGCGAGGTTGCCGGTGGTGGCGGGGGTGGGAACCCTAGGGAGGGGAGCTCCTTCCTGGAGAGATGATAATGAAGGTTTTTTTATGAATATAAAAATTCATTCATTAAGCAGGGGTCATTATAGTGTGAGGAGCACAATACAATGAAGGCTATATTGCCTACTGGGCGCGCCCCCTGTCTCCTGGGCCCCATGGTGCCCCTCCGGTTCCCATCTTCTGCTATATGAAGGCTTTTACCCTGAAAAAATCATAAGCAAGCTTATGGGACGAAACTCCGCCGCCACGAGGCGGAACCTTGGCGGAACCAATCTAGGGCTCCGGCGGAGCTATTCTGCCGGGGAAACTTCCCTCCGGGAGGGGGAAATCATCACCATCATCATCACCAACGATCCTCTCATCGGGAGGGGGTCAATCTCCATCAACATCTTCACCAGCACTATCTCCTCTCAAAACCCTAGTTCATCTCTTGTATCCAATCTTGTATCAAAACCACAAATTGGTACCTGTGGGATGCTAGTAGTATTGATTACTCCCTGCAGTTGATGCTAATTGGTTTACTTGGTGGAAGATCATATGTTCAGATCCTTAATGCATATTAATACTCCTCTGATCATGAACATGAATATGCTTTGTGAGTAGTTACGTTTGTTCCTGAGGACATGGGTGTAGTCTTGCTATTAGTAGTCATGTGAATTTGGTATTCGTTCGATATTTTGATGAGATGTATGTTGTCTCTCCTCTAGTGGTGTTACGTGAACGTCGACTACATGACACTTCACCATTATTTGGGCCTAGAGGAAGGCATTGGGAAGTAATAAGTGGATGATGGGTTGCTAGAGTGACAGAAGCTTAAACCCTAGTTTATGCGTTGCTTCGTAAGAGGTGTTCCTATTATTATTATAAGAAGTATTTCCACAGTAATTACCATAATTATTAGAGGAATTACTAGGAAAAGGCCAAGGATTAAAATTACCTCTATAAGCATTGTTATTTAAATTATTTCGAGAGATAAAATTCACATCTATGGCATCAATATTTTGCTCAATCAAAGTAGACAAAGGCATATCATTAAAATCAATAGGAGTGCTTTTACTAGCAACCAATTTCATAATAGCATCAACTTTTTCACTCAAAGAAGAAATTTCTTCAACCGAATTAACTTTTTTACTAGTAGGAGCTCTTTTGGTATGCCATTGTGAATAATTTGCCATAATATTATCAAGCAATTTTGTGGCTTCACCCAAAGAAATTTCCATAAAAGTACCACCCGCGGGGGAACCTAAAAGATTACGAGAAACAAAATTCAACCCCGCATAAAATTTTTGTATGATCATCCAAAGATTTAACCCATGAGTTGGGCAATTCCTTAGCATTATTTTCATCCTTTCCTAAGATTGTGCAACATGCTCATGTTCAAGTTGCTTGAAATTCATGATCTGGGTTCTAAGGGAAATAATTTTTGCGGGCAAAAAATACTTAGTGGTAAAAGCATCTTTGCACTTATTGCAAGAATCGATACTATTGCGAGGCAAAGAAGAGAACTAATTTTTTGAAGAATCACGCAAAGAAAACAGAAATAATTTCATCTTCACAACATCATTGTCCACATCTTTTTTATTTCTCATATCGCATAATTGCACGAATGTGTTAAGATGGGACGCGGCATCCTCATTAGGAGTACCGGAAAATTGATCTTTCATAACAAGATTCAACAAAGCAGTATTAATATCACAAGACTCCGCACTAGTGGCAGGAAGAGCAATCAAGTGCCTATAAAATCATTGTTGTTGGTATTTTAGAAATCACACAACTTGGTGTTCTCTTGAGTCTTGATGACTAGGCAAAAAGATTGCACTCAAAAACAGATCCGGCAAGAAAACGGCGAACAAAAAGAAGAGGGGCGAATAAAACGGCAAATGTTTGTGAAGTAGGGGAGAGGAAAATGATAGGAAAATGGAAAATAATGTAAATTGCGAGGAGGTGAGATTTGTGATTAGGAACCTGGTATATGTTGAAGATCCTCCCCGGCAACGGCGCCAGAAATTCCTTTTGATGTGGCTTGAAGCTACGTCGGTATTTCCCCAAAGAGGAAGGGATGATGCAGCACAACAGCGGTAGGTATTTCCCTTAGATGTGAAACCAAGGTTATCGAACCAGTAGGAGAACCAAGCAACACAACATAAACAACACTTGCACACAAATAAAAACCACTCGCAACCCGACGTGTTAAAGGGGTTGTCAATCCCTTTCGGGTAATGGTGCTAGAAATTTGCACGTGGACGGGAGATAAAATTATAGTAGATTGATAGATTGAACGCCAAATAAAATAAATAATAATAAATTATAGCAAGGTATTTTTATATTTTTGGTTTAATAGATCTGAAAATAAAAGCAGAGGAAAATAGCTCGCAAAGGCAAATAATATGAGAAAGAGACCCGGGGCCCGTAGGTTTCACTAGTGGCTTCTTTCGAGAAAAATAGCAAACGGTGGGTGAACAAATTACTGTTGGGCAATTGATAGAACTTCAAATAATCATGACGATATCTAGGCAATGATCATTACATAGGCATCACGTCCAAGATTAGTAGACCGACTCCTGCCTGCATCTACTACTATTACTCCACACATCACTACTAGGAAAAGGCCTACTAATGGCGCACCGGTTTTGCCTACTAATGGCGCACTACCGATGCGCCATTACTATGACGCCACTAGTATTTTTTACTAATGGCGCACCACGCAGTGCGCCATTAGTATCTGGTATACTAATGGCGCACCACGCAGTGCGCCATTAGTATCTGGTATACTAATGGCGCACCACGCAGTGCGCCATTAGTATAGCCCACGGTGCGCCATTAGTATCTGGTATACTAATGGCGCCATTAGTATCTGGTATACTAATGGCGCACCACATAGAAGTGCACCATTAGTAACATTTTTTTTCAATTTTTTTTAATTTTTTTAATTTTTTTTTTCATTTTTTTCTTAATCTCAGGTCACTATGGCTTAATCTCGGGTCAAATCGCACTCCGTGGTCAAACTTCTCGAAAGGTCACCCATCCTCACACTACTCCAGCCCAAGCATGCTTAACTTGAGAGTTCTATCCAACCCCAGCAACAGCTCACTTCACAGGCACTTGTTGATATATCTAGCATTTCAATCCTATTATACCTTGTTGATGTCTAGGACTTTGTTCATGTTAAATTTTGAAAAATATTTCAAACTTCCCGGTCATATTACGTATCATTTTTTGAAAACCAATTCAAAAAAAATTCAAAACCAATTTTTTTCTATTACTAGTGGCGCACCACATCCATGGTGCGCCACTAGTAAGTTTGAATTTTTTTGAATTTTTTTGCCTATAGATCTTGAAAGCCCCGTAACTTTTTTTCTGTTAGGTTTTTGGGGATTTTGAAAATGTTTAATGGGGTTCCCGAAAATTTTGAAAATGTTTAATTTGGATGTAACTTTTTGAGTAGATGATTTTTCATATAAAAAACTTTTTAATCCGAGTTCGTATGCAAAAGTTATGGCCATTTTACAAATTTCCAGAGAGATTTTGCAAATAAAGTCGAAATTCATATTTGTAAATTTTCCCAACAACTAGACCACATATCACATGGGAAACTTATTTTCTTTTATTTTTTTGACATTTTTATCATTTTCTTTTATTTTTTTTTAAAACTGAAAAGGCGGTCCACCCGGGGTGGGTGCATTCGGGAACTTTTGGGCCAAGTTAGTAATGGCGCACCGTGGGGTGGTGCGCCATTACTAGTTTTGAAAAGAAAAAAAGAAAAAAAATTGGATTTTTTTTTTGAAAATAACTTAGTGCGCATTGTCCATAGGTGCGCCATTACTAACAATTTTTTTAAACTACTAATGGCGCACGGTGGATGTGGTGCGCCATTACTATGTCAACTAGTAATGGCGCACCACTCCCACGGTGCACCATTAGTAGTTTTGAAAAAATTAAAACAAATTTTTTTACTAATGGCGCACCGTGGGATGTGGTAAGCCATTAGTATTTGCACACTAATGGCGCACCAACACATGGTGCACCATTAGTATTTAGTAATGGCGCACCACATGTACAGTGCACCATTAGTGTCCATCCCATCTATAGCCCTTTTCCTAGTAGTGCATCGACCGCTATCCTGAAGATGGCCATCGGTGATGGGTTCCCCCTCCGGCAGGGCGCTAGAACGGGCTCCCGAGAGGTTTTTGGTGGCTACAGAGCCTTGCGGCGGCGGAACTCCTGATCTATCTTCTGTTCTGTAAGTTCTACGATACGTAGGTATATATGGATGCAAGGGGTACGTCGGTGGAGCTTCGGGGGCCCCACGAGGCAGGGGGGCACGCCCTAGGGGGGTGGGCGCGCCCCCACCCTCGTGGCCAGCTCCCGTATCTTCTTACGTAGAGTCCAAGTCTATCTGGTGGCTTTCCTTCCAAAAATAACTTCTCTAGTTGATTTCGTTCCGTTTTGACTCTGTCTGATATTCCTTTTCCTCGAAACACTGAAATAGGCATAAAACAACAATTCTGGGTTGGTCCTCCGATTAATAGGTTAGACCAAAAAGTAATATAAATGTGGAAAATAAAGCCCAATATTGCCCAAAACAGTAGATAATATAGCATGGATCAATCAAAAATTATAAATACGTTGGAGACGTATCAAGCATCCCCAAGCTTAATTCCTGCTCGTCCTCGAGTAGGTAAATGATAAAAACAGAATTTTTGATGTGGAATGCTACCTAGCATGATTCTCAATGTAATTTTCTTTATTGTGGCATGAATGTTCAGATCCAAATGATTCAAAATAAAAGTTCATATTGATAAAAGAAATAGTAACACTTCAAGCATACTAATAAAGCAATCATGTCTTCCCAAAATAACATGGCAAAAGAAAGTTCATTCCTACAAAAATCATATAGTTAGGCTATGCTTCATTTTCGTCATACAAAGATGTTCCCAACTTCTATACCCCCGATTACAAGCCAAGCAATTGTTTCATACTTAAATAATCTCAAACTTTTTCAACCTTCACGCAATACATGAGCGTGAGCCATGGATATAGCACTATGGGTGGAATAGAATATGATGATGGGGATTGTGTGGAGAAGACAAAAAAGGAGAAAGTCTCACATTGACGAGGATAATCAACGGGCTATGGAGATGCCCATCAATTGATGTCAACATGAGGAGTAGGGATTGCCATGCAACGGATGCACTAGAGCTATAAATGAATGCTCAACAAAAGAAAACTAGTGGGTGTGCATCCAACTTGCTTGCTTACAAAGACCTAGGGCATTTGAGGAAGCCCATTATAGGAATATACAAGCCAAGTTCTATAATGAAAAATTCCCACTAGTATGAAAAAGACAACATATGAGACTCACTATATAAAAAACATGGTGCTACTTTGAAGCACAATATATGAGACTCACTACATGAAGAACAAGGTGCTACTTTGAAGCACAAGTGTGGAAAAGAGATAGTAACATTGCCCCTTTTTATTTATTTTCTTTTTTTCTTTTCTTTTCCTTTTTTTCTTTTTTTTTCTTTTGGGCCTTTCTTTTTTTCTTTTGGCCTTTATTTTTTTATTTTTTTTATTTTTGGGCAATGCTCTAATAATGATGATCATCACACTTCTATTGATTACAACATATGAATTACAACTCAAAACTAGAACAAGATATGACTCTATATGAATGCCTCCGGTGGTGTACCGGGATGGTGCAATGAATCAAGAGTGACATGTATGAAAAATAATGCATGGTGGCTTTGCCACAAATACGATGTCAACTACATGATCATGCAATGACAATATGACAAAAGTAAAGTATGTCATGATAATGATGAACGGAACGGTGGAAAGTTGCATGGCAATATATCTCGGAATGGCTATGGAAATGCCATAATAGGTAGGTATGGTGGCTGTTTTGAGGAAGATATAAGGAGGTTTATGTGTGATAGAGCGTATCGTATCACGGGGTTTGGATGCACCGGCGAAGTTTGCAGCAACTCTTAAAGTGAGAAAGGGCAATGCACGGTACCGAAGAGGCTAGCAATGGCGGAAAGGTAAAAGTGTGTATAATCCATGGACTCAACATTAGTCAAAAGAACTCATATACTTATTGCAAAAATTTAGAAGTCATCAAAAATCAAGTACTACGCGCATGCTCCTATGGGGATAGATTGGTAGGAAAATACCATCGCTCGTCCCCGACCGCCACTCATAAGGATGCACAAGCCAGGTACACTTCATGTTTCAAATTTGTTACACAACTTTAACCATATGTGCATGCTACGGGACTTGCTAACTTCAACACAAGCATTCTTTGAATTCATAATCACCCAACTAGCATGACTTTAATATCACTACCTCCCTATCTCAAAACAATTATCAAGTATCAAATTGATCATAGCATCAAATTCACTTTCTATGATAGTTTTTATTATACCCAACTTGGATGCTCATCATTCTAGGACCAACTTTGTAACCATAGAAAATACCATGCTGTTCTAAAAGACTCTCAAAATAATATAAGTGAAGCATGAGAGACTAGCAATTTCTACAAAATATAACCACCGCCGTGCTCTAAAAGATATAAGTGATGCACTAGAGCAAATGACAAACTACTCCGAAAGATATAAGTGAAGATCAATGAGTAGCTAAATAATTATGTAACTATATGAAGACACTCTCTCATTTAAGAATTTCAGATCTTGATACTCTAATCAAACAGCAAGCAAAACAAAATAAAATGACATTGCAAGGATAGCACAACTCATGTGAATAAGCAAAAACTTAGGCTCAACCGATACTAACTGATAGTTGTTGAAGAAGAAAGGTGGGATGCCTACCGGGGCATCCCCAAGCTTAGATGCTTGAGAATTCTTGAAATATTATCTTGGGGTGCCATGGGCATCCCCAAGCTTGAACATTTGTGTCTCCTTAATTCTTCTCATATCATGGTTTCTCTATTTCTCAAAAGCTTCATCCACAACAAACTCAACAAGAACTCGTGAGATAGGTTAGTATAAACCAATGCAAAACCTTATCATTTTCTACTGTAACAAATCACTAAAATTATTATTCAACATTGCATACTAAATGCCTCCGCATATTTAATACTCCTATCTTCAAATAGAATCATTAAACAAGCAAACATATGCAAACAATGCAATCATAACAGCAATCTGTCAAAACAGTATAGTCTGTAAAGAATGCAAGATTCATCGCACTTCCCTAACTCCAACAATTATAAGAGAAAATTCTCACTGTAGTAAATTTATCAGAGCTCAATATGCAAAAAGATTCAACATTATACCATGCTCTGACTTTTCTAGGGAATTTTTGCAACAGCGGTAAACTTTCTGTTTTCAAATAGCAACATGTATACTAGCAAAATAAGCATGGCAAGGGCTATCCTTGACTTATTTATTGAAACTAAAGATGCCAGATATTATTCTAAATAATATCAAGAAAATACTAACAAAATAAAATGACGCTCCAAGCAAAACACATATCATGTGGTGAATAAAAATATAGCTACAAGTAAAGTTACCGATGAACGAAGACGAAAGAGGGGATGCCTTCCGGGGCATCCCCAAGCTTAGGCTATTGGTTGTCCTTGAATATTACCTTGGGGTACCTTGGGCATCCCCAAGCTTAGGCTCTTTCCACTCCTTATTCCATAGTCCGTCGAATCTTTACCCAAAATTTGAAAACTCCACAACACAAAACTCAACAGAAAACTCGTAAGCTCCGTTAGTATAAGAAAATAAAACAACCACTTAGGTACCGTAATGAACTCATTCTATATTCATATTGATGTAATATCTACTGTACTTCAACTTATATATGGTTCATACCCTCCGATACTACTCATAGATTCATCAAAATAAGAAACAACACATAGAAAACAGAATCTGTCAAAAACAGAACAGTCTGTAGTAATCTGTATCAAATGTATACTTCTGGAACTCCAAAACTTCTCCCAAATTAGGAAGTCCTAAGCAATTTGTGTACAAATCCAGAGCAAAAAGAATCAGATCAGAACCACGTTTATGTGAATTAACAAAACTAATTTACTGGGTGAAAAAGTTTCTGATTTTCAGCAGGATCAACACAACTATCACCGTAAGCTATCCTAAAGGTCTTACTTGGCACTTTATTGAAACAAAAGCTATAAAACATGATTACTACAGTAGCATAATCATGTGGACACAACAAAACAGTAAGGATAAATATTGGGTTGTCTCCCAACAAGCGCTTTTCTTTAATGCCTTTCTAGCTAGGCATGATGATGACAATGATGCTCACATAAAAGATAAGAATTGAAACATAACGGGAGCATCATGAAGCATATGACTAGCACATTTAAGCCTAACCCACTTCCTATACATAGGGATTTTATGATCAAACAACTTATGGGAACAATAATCAACAAGCATAGGAAGGCAAAACAAGCATAGCTTCAAGATTTTCAACACATAGAGAGGAAACTTGACATTATTGCAATTCCTACAAGCATATGTTCCTCCCTCATAATAATTTTCAGTAGCATCATGAATGAATTCAACAATATAACCAGCACCTAAAGCATTCTTTTCATGATCTACAAGCATAGAAAATTTACTACTCTCCACATAAGCAAAATTCTTCTCATGAATAGTAGTGGGAGCAAACTCAACAAAACAACTATCATGTGATTGAAAATTAAGATCAAGATGACAAGTTTCATGGTTATCATTATTCTTTATAGCATACGTGTCATCACAATAATCATCATAGATAGGAGGCATGCTTTCATCAGAGTAAATTTGCTCATCAAAGCTTGGGGGACAAAAAATATCATCTTCATCAAACATAGCTTCCCCAAGCTTGTGGCTTTGCATATCATTAGCATCATGAATATTCAAGGAATTCATACTAACAACATTGCAATCATGCTCATCATTCACATATTTTATGCCAAGCATTCTATGTAATTCTTCTTCTAGTACTTGAGCACAATTTTCCTTCCCATCATTTTCACGAAAGACATTAAAAAGATGCAGCGTATGAGATAAACTTAACTCCATTTTTTTATAGTTTTCTTTTATAAACTAAACTAGTGATAAAACAAGAAACAAAAAGATTCGATTGCAAGATCTAAAGATATACCTTCAAACACTCACCTCCCCGGCAACGGCGCCAGAAAAGAGCTTAGTTGACGGTGTGTGAGTGAGTGCCCTTTACCTAGCCTCCCCGGCAACGGCGCCAGAAAAGAGCTTGATGTCTACTACAAAACCTTCTTCTTGTAGACGTTGTTGGGCCTGCAAGTGCACAGGTTTGTAGGACAGTAGCAAATTTCCCTCAAGTGGATGACCTAAGGTTTATCAATCCGTAGGAGGCGTAGGATGAAGATGGTCTCTCTCAAACAACCCTGCAACCAAATAACAAAGAGTCTCTTGTGTCCTCAACACACCCAATACAATGGTAAATTGTATAGGTGCACTAGTTCGGCGAAGAGATGGTGATACAAGTGCAATAGGGATGGTAGATAAAGGTTTTTTGTAATCTGAAATAATAAAAACAGCAAGGTAACTAAAGGTAAAAGTGAGCACAAACGGTATTGCAATGATAGGAAACAAGGCCTAAGGTTCATACTTTCACTAGTGCAAGTTCTCTCAACAATAATAACATAGATAGATCATATAACAATCCCTCAACATGCAACAAAGAGTCACTCTAAAGCCACTAATAGCGGAGAACAAACATAGAGATTATGGTAGGGTACGAAACCACCTCAAAGTTATTCTTTCGGATCAATCTATAAAAGAGTTCGTACTAGAATAACACCTTAAGACACAAATCAACCAAAACCCTAATGTCACCTAGATACTCCATTGTCACCTCAAGTATCCGTGAGCATGATTATACGATAAGCATCACACAATCTCAGATTCATCCAACCAACACAAAGTACTTCAAAGAGTGCCCCAAAGTTTCTACCGGAGAGTCAAGAACGTGTGCCAACCCCTATGCATAGGTTCATGGGCGGAACCCGCAAGTTGGTCACCAAAACATATATCAAGTGGCACATGATATCCCATTGTCACCACAGATAAACACGGCAAGACATACATCAAGTGTTCTCATAAAAGACTCAATCCGATAAGATAACTTCAAAGGGGAAACTCAAATCATCACAAGAGAGTAGAGGGGGAGAAACATCATAAGATCCAACTACAATAGCAAAGCTCGGGATATATCAAGATCGTGCCATAGAGGGAACACGAGAGAGAACACGAGAGAGAGAGAGAGAGAGAGAGATCAAACACATAGCCACTGGTACATACCCTTAGCCCCGAGGGTGAACTACTCCCTCCTCGTCATGGAGAGCGCCGAGATGATGAAGATGGCCACCGGTGATGGGTCCCCCCTCCGCAGGGCGCCGGAACGGGCTCCCGAGAGGTTTTTGGTGGCTACATAGGCTTGCGGCGGCGGAACTCCCGATCTATCTTCTGTTCTGGAAGTTTTACGATACGTAGGTATATATGGGTGCAAGGGGTACGTCGGTGGAGCTTCGGGGGCCCCACGAGGCAGGGGGGCGCGCCCTAGGGGGGTGGGCGCGCCCCCACCCTCGTGGCCAGCTCCCGTATCTTCTCACGTAGAGTCCAAGTCTATCCGGTGGCTTTCCTTCCAAAAATAACTTCTCCAGTTGATTTTGTTCCGTTTTGACTCCGTCTGATATTCCTTTTCCTCGAAACACTGAAAATAGGCATAATACAGCAAATCTGGGCTGGGCCTCCGGTTAATAGGTTAGTCCCAAAAGTAATATAAAAGTGAAAAATAAAACCCAATATTGCCCAAAACAGTAGATAATATAGCATGGAGCAATCAAAAATTATAGATACGTTGAAGACGTATCAGTTTACCACCAATCTACTACATGGAACTTTTTTACCCATGGTTCCTCTCACCAAAGTAATCTTTCATAAAATTATTCTTGCATTGACAAGGTCCTCTGGACAATTGGAATAGAGACATAGTATAGAAAGGAACGTCGCTAAGGCAAGGCTAAAGTAAAACTAGTCTACCCAAGCGGCTTCTCTACTTTGTCAATAATATTCCTCCAGTCATACCCCAAGTTTAATAGCATGGGGGAGGACTCCTTAAGTTTTAAAAGGTAACTTCCCCTCATTAGCTTTTTTGATAAAGGATGTTTCTATTGACACATGATATAGCATCGAGGGATACAATTACAATGAGCATACCCGGGCTCTACATAACAAGGATGCACACAACTAACACACAAGGATCACGCCAGCAAAGAGCTAAGTCATACCAGATCGAAGCTATGCCTAAGTGTAGAGAAAAATAAAAGAAAAAGTCAAGAAGGGATAGAGACAACAATTGACGATGTACAACGATAACCATCAGCACCAACTATCTCATGAGAACACAAGCACCACGAAAATGGTTCTTCAAAAGCAACGCCTCCAAGAAGGAAACGACACAGAAGTGATGCCGTCGCCGGATCCAACACCTGAAAGTCAGATCGTGGGTTTTCACCCTGAAGATCAAGTTTGAGCAAACTTCGAGCAAGGCCTTCATCAAGATAACGACGCCAAAAACGCCGCCATTGCCAGGCTTAACTAATAAGAAGCTAGACCAAATGGTAGATGATTGTTCCCTGATGCCTCCTTGTCCAAGCTTTATTGCCTGTATCCAGCTTTATTGCTTTCACCTGAAGATTACATCAATTAAATGGTACAACTAACCAAATTTAAAATATTCTACATTTTTTAACACCATGCTCCCAGCCTCCACTTGTGCTTAGAACCAGGACCCTTAGCTCTTCACCTGAGAAGAGCTCCCATGTCTCTTAAAAACAATGTGCTCCGCTCAAGTTACAACCACCTTTTCTTTCACCACGGTCTAATAAGTGTTTCACCTCCTTTTACTGGTATATGCATGATTTTCAAACTGAGGTTGACTGATCTGGAGAACATCAATCAAGACGCGGAAAGTTGCTCTTCTGCCTTGGGAAAATCACCGGTGTCGTGCTTGTTATTCAGGTCATTAACATTATGCATAAGTGTATATATGCATGTGTGACTGCGTGCACCAAGAGCAAATTTCTTCAAACTGCATAATTGCATTCCTTTAGTTTGCTACGCTACTGACTTTGCCTTGGGCATCCTGCAAGTAGAACACATAAATATATTTTAGAAACTTTGCTTAGTAGCTATACTGAAGAAATGTGTACAATTGTCAGGTGTGTGTTCCTTGGGGGATCAAACCAATGCGTTCCGCAACTTCTATTTTCTTTCTGGCGTAATCCAAATACGACTTCTGTTCAGGAAACTGGAAGTGAAATTAAGTTTTACTTCAGCAGCATAAAATCCAGCTCGGCAATAAAGCCGAATTAGACATAAAGACACGTTTCCTCACTAGGAAATGGAACAAGGTTGACTAACCATTTTTTTTCATTTCCTCTTTGATCAACGAATGACACTCCTCTTCTGAAATCTATGTATAGGCAGAACACGTTGCATTAGTAAAGACTCAAGTTTAGCCTGTACAAAATCTCCTACAAAGCATGCTTACCTGTTCGTCAATGCAAGCCACATATGTGTCATACTGGAAACAGAGACGTGCAAAAGAATTAGCGAGAAAAAAAAAAGAAACGTCTGTTGAAGAAGCTTAAATCACATATGTATTTTCTGAAGTGTAGGAACCTACTTTCTTTTTCATCCACAGTGGAAACAAGGTGGATGTTTTTCAAGTTCCAGTTTAATCTGACCCATGAGTGAGGGGAACATGTCTTGTTGATAAATCTTCCCCAAAGCATCATAGAAATTCATCTGCCCAACATTGAAGCAACAAAATATCGGTGTGACTAAGCCAATAATTAATAGTATAAAGCTAACACAAATTGAAGGGGGAAAAAAGAGCACACAAGTTGCTCAATCACTTGTGTAGGCTGAGGTAAATCTAACCATTTGCTTAGCGACACTCTTCCAAATCTGGAGATAGAGATGGTCGAAGTCCTTACGGGTAATGAAATCATAGTTAAGGCCTTCTATATAGTCCTGAATGGAAGTAATAAAGAATAATCAAACACCATCACCACATATATATGGTCACCAAGTAACTTTATGGGCGAGGGAGGGGCATGGCACAATACGTTGTAGGCTCTCGTAACTGAATGTCTGAATAGATTATGAAACCCTGATCCAATCTTCATTGCTTGAAGAAAAGCCCTGCTCTCGTATTTCCGCCACTATATGATGAAAATACATAGTTAATTGTCATGTGTGATGTTAGACATTACAGAACCTGCAGATATTGTTTAATAGTTAACCAAAAGGGGATGCTTACCTCCTTCTTGTCTAGTCCAACCTTATCTTCAATCCACTGTCACATGATAAGAACACTGTTATACCAATATGCTAGTACATGATTAGCAGTTTAATTCAAAAGCTGATCACATCATGCCTACCTTTATTTCACTTGACATCTCGTCATAGTACCGGACGTAATCTAGATCACCCTGGTACGTATGATATGTGAGGCAGTAAGATTCCCAATCTTCATAGGTACGCTGTTACAATGAAACTGAAGTGTCACCAATAGGATGATTCCCAAACTAAACTGTCACCAATCTTCATAGGTACGCAGTAATTCAAAAACTAATGTAATACAAAACGACCTAGACTTGCTTCTGCCCAATGCATCGCGTCAATCTTAATTTGATTGATGATGAACATGTTAAGCTGTTTGGCAGGCCGGAAGGAGGCAAGTGATGAAACCTACATCATTACGAAGGTCCAAGCCAGCGATTTTGGTGTGTTCAGGATGAAGATGGCAGCACGAAGCACGTACGTAATGTCGTAATCTTTGATGCGGTAGAGGGGTAGCCGGTGGTTCAACTTGGTGAGCTGCTGCTCCTCTTGTGGACGATCGGCTGCTGTAGATAGATTTCCAAATATTGCTGCTCACGTCGGTATGTTTCCGACCTGACTTGTAACTCAAGTTGATTCCCTTGTACATGACTATATATATGAAACATGAGAAGAGAGGAGGCGTGCGATTTAGCAGCCCCGATCTAAACTTACATGGTATCAGACACCAGTCGATCCTCTCCCCTCTACAACCTCCAAACCCTAACACCTAGCCTAGTCTCCTTCCTCCACCATGTCGGCCGACGATCTCAAGAAGCTCGAAGCCGAACTGAAGCAACGCGAGTCTCTCCTCCAAGCTCGCCAGGAAGAACTTGATCGCCGTGCCGCTGAGATGGGAAAGTCTCCCGACACCACACCAGCCGCCCTACCCCCTACCCCCTCCTCCTATGTCTCCTCCATCAAAACACATGTTCCTATCACCCTCGATCTTCAGGATTACAACTATGCAAAGTGGCGCGAGCTGTTTCTCGTCGCCCTCGGACGCTACGGCCTCTCCAACCACGTCGTCGGCGACGCTACCGCCACCCCGTCCGACACCTCGCCCACCTCTGATTGGGATCGTGACGACTACACGGTGCTCTCCTGGATCTACGGTTCGATCTCCAACGAGCTCTTCGGCATCATCATGGCTCCCGGTTCCACGGCGCGGCAGATTTGGGACTCCATCGCCAACCTCTTCCACGACAACAAGAAAAGCCGTGCCCTCGCTCTCGATGCTGAGTTCCGCAACACGGCACAAGGAGACATGTCCGTCCACCACTACTGCGCCAAGCTCAAGTCCCTTGCCGACGCTCTCGGCGATGTCGGCCAGACTATCTCCGACGAGACGCTCGTCCTCACGGTGCTTCGCGGCCTTAATGAGCAATTCAGCCATCTTCGCTCTTTTCTTCCGTTTCAGGTGTCGTTTCCGTCGTTCCTGCAGACACGCTCGGCTCTCGTCCTCGAGGAGACGCAGAAAAAGACCGACGCGAAAAACGCCGCAGCCACTGCGCTTTGGGCATCGGGCAACAGCATCCTGCCGAGCGCGGGCGGTGAACGCGCTCTACCGTCCGGGGGCGGACGCGGCTCTAGCGACCAGCGCTCCTTCAGCTCGTCTAACACGAACGGCGGTCGCGGCAACTTCACCAACACTCGCGGCCAGCGGCCGTGGACGGGGCCGCACCGAGCCATGGATGTTCAATCCCTGGACCGGCCTCCCGACGCGCGCGCAGCTTCAACAACAACCTCCTCCTGCGCCCTGGCAGCCACGACCCTGGCGTGCACCTGGCGTTCTTGGTCCTCGACCTGGTGCTGCCCTTCCGCAGGCGTACGCAGCCTACGGCCCTGGTGCGCAGCCCCACGGCATCCTTCCGTCTCCGTCGACTCCAGTATACAACGGACATCAACAGCACATTGACACGGCTCTTCTGAACGCCCTGACCAACATGCATCTCCCCGGGAACCAGGAGTGGTTCATGGATACAGGAGCTTCGTCCCACATGGCATCTGATCACGGTACAATATACTCTTTACAACCTACCTCTCAAAAAGTCACGGTTGGCAACGGCCAATCTATTCCTGTCACCCATGTTGGCTCCACCACAATTCCCTCGTCCTCCCATCCTCTCTCTCTTCGTAATATTCTCATCGTACCTCATATCATTAAAAATCTTATTTCTGTTCGTCAATTCACTATCGACAATTTTTGTACTGTTGAATTTGATCCTTTTGGTTTTTCTGTAAAGGCGCTTCCTTCCAGGACCGTGATCCTTCGCTGCAATAGTCCCGGGCCTCTCTATGCCGTCTGCCGCCCTCCAACAGATGAAGCCCTCCTCACCACCACCTCGTCATCGCTTTGGCACCGCCGCCTCGGACATCCCGGCCATCACACCATGTCACGCCTTTAACAGTCCAAGTTTATCTCATACAATAAAGATGGGTCGTCCCTTTGTCACGCCTGTCAGTTAGGAAAACATGTTAGGCTTCCGTTTTATAATTCTACAACATATACAGTTCGTCCATTTCAGCTTTTACATTGTGATCTTTGGACGTCCCCCATCCCTAGCAACTCTGGGCTTTGCTATTATCTTATCATCGTGGATGATTATTCTCATTATTTTTGGAGTTTTTCCCTTTGTAAGAAATCAGATGTTTATGCCACCCTCGTTGCCTTTCATGCATTTGTTCACACGCAGTTTAATTTGCCCATCTTAGCTATCCAATGTGACAATGGTGGCGAGTTCGTCAATACACGTCTAGACTCCTTTTGTGCTCAACATGGACTTCTTCTTCGGTTCTCCTGTCCCCATACCTCTCAACAAAACGGCAAGGCGGAACGTGCCATTCGCACTACCAATGATGTTATTCGTACCCTTTTATTTCAGGCATCACTACCTCCATCTTTTTGGGCTGAAGCTCTCTACACCGCCACATACCTCATCAACATACGACCGCTACTCCATACACCACTCTTTTCGGCATTACACCACCCTACAATGACCTTTGTGTTTTTGGTTGCCTTTGCTACCCCAACACAGCTTCTACCACAGCTAATAAACTCTCCCCTAGATCAGTTAAATGTGTTTTCCTTGGCTATCCCCCTCGACACAAAGGCTACCGCTGTCTCGACTTAGCTACACGACGCATTATTATATCCCGCCATGTTGTTTTTGACGAGGCAACCTTTCCCTATGCCCCACCAGCTGTACCTATACCATCACCATCATCAACCGAACCAGTTACTTCCTTTCCCCATCCGTTGTCCTTTACACATGGTCGATCCTCTACGGCGCATGCGCCTGCTTCCTCCCCGTCCACTATGCATGTACCCGATAGCCCACCTAGTCCGGGTCGCTCGCCTCCTACAACCATCCCACCTACTCCCGCTGGATCACCTAGCTCAACTGTAGCGTCTCCCTCTCCCGGCCCAGCCAGCCCACTCCCCCATGACAGTCCACCGCCTGCGTCACCCCCACCCGTGCCCGTACCTATTCATCGCACTCGCATGACGACCGGGCGTTTACCTCCACCGATCGATCGCCTCAACCTTTCTGCGGTTGTCTCCTCCCCTATACCTCATAACTATCTCACGACACTCCGTGATCCGTCATGGCGCGGTGCTATGCAGGAAGAATATGATGCTCTCACTATCAACAACACTTGGTCTCTTGTTCCTTCTCCTCCCGAAGCCAATATTGTGAGCAGTAAATGGATTTTTCGTCACAAATATAATTCCGATGGCTCCTTAGCTCGTCACAAAGCTCATTGGGTCGTCCATGGTTTTTCACAACAGCATGGTGTGGACTATGATGAGACCTTTAGCCCAGTTGTGAAACCCGCCACCATTCGCTTGGTTCTCTCTATCGCACTTTCTTCTTCTTGGCCCATTCATCAACTTGACGTTAAAAATGCTTTTCTTCATGGTTCTCTTGATGAGGTCGTCTATAGTCAACAACCATCTGGCTTCATTGATCCTCGCTACCCTCACCATGTTTGTCGCTTGCATAAGTCCTTGTACGGTCTTAAGCAAGCCCCTCGCGCTTGGTTTCAAAGGTTTGCCACTTATGCTCGCTCTATTGGCTTCATTGAGTCCAAGTCTGATGCCTCCTTGTTCATTCTTCATAAGGAGCACACCACTGCATACTTACTTCTATATGTCGACGACATCATACTTACTGCCTCCTCTCCTTCTCCTCTTACATCCATTATCACTTCCTTTGCTAACGAATTTGCTATGAAAGATCTTGGACCTCTTCATCACTTCCTCGGCATTTTTGTTTCTCGCACACCTAGTAGCCTACATCTCTCCCAACGACAGTATTTCCTCGATATTCTCTCCCGAGCTGGCATGAGTGATTGTAACCCTGTTTCTAGCCCAGTTGACACTAAAGCCAAACTTTCATCAACCGTTGGTTCTCCTGTTCATGATCCTTCTTTATATCGTAGTCTTGGTGGTGCACTTCAATATGCCACTCTCACTCGACCAGACATAGCCTATGCAGTTCAACAAGTGTGCCTTCACATGCATGATCCCCGCGAACCTCATCTTCTTCTCATTAAACGTATTCTCCGGTACCTCAAAGGCACACTTGACCTTGGCCTGACACTTCATGCCTCTTCCTCTCATAACCTCATTGCCTATTCAGATGCCGATTGGGCTGGTTGCCCTGACACCAGACGCTCCACTTCCGGGTTTTGCATGTTTTTTGGTGATAATTTGATCTCATGGTCTTCTCGGCGTCAGAACACCGTTTCACGATCGAGCGCGGAGGCCGAGTACCGCGTTGTTGCTATTGCTGTGGCCGAGTCCTGTTGGGTTCGTCAGTTATTACAGGAGCTTCATCGACCCGTCACCAGTGCCACCATTGTGTTCTGTGATAATGTTAGTGTTGTTTATCTTGCTCACAATCCAGTACAACATCGACGGACCAAACACATCGAGCTCGACATTCATTTCGTGCGTGAGAAGGTTGCTATCGGCGCCGTCCGAGTTCTGCATGCGCCATCTTCATCGCAGTATGCAGATATATTCACGAAAGGCCTACCGACTGCTTTATTTCTTGAGTTTCGGTCCAGTCTTCAGGTCGCTTCTCTCCCAAGTTCAGACTGCGGGGGCGTGTTAGAGAGTTCTGCTTGTGGACGATCGGCTGCTGTAGATAGATTTCCAAATATTGCTCACGTCATGTTTCCGACCTGACTTGTAACTCAAGTTGATTCCCTTGTACATGACTATATATATGAAACATGAGAAGAGAGGAGGCGTGCGATTTAGCAGCCCCGATCTAAACTTACACAGAACTCTTGGTCTCCAGGAGCCGCGGCGATGCTCAAGATAAAATAGTAATCGCTTGCCTGTTGGGTGAGGGTGCGGTCGTCCAGATCGAGGAGGGCTTGGAGCTGCGGATTCTTTTCTTGCTCGCCGCCGCCGTGGAAGTCGTCGGCAGGCTGACGCCATGAGATTTGGGTGGGCAGGCTCTGGAGGGTCATCCTTTTCTCCCGAGTCAACGGTGCGTCCTTGTCCTTTGGGATCATCGGTGACTCCGGTTGTGATCTTTTGTAGGCTGGCGGCGAGTGGGAGATAGAGTAGGAGTAGGAGACGGAGTTGAGTTGCGAGTCGCAGACAGATTCTGAGCTGCGGCCGGACCATGCATTGCCGGCCCGAGCAGATGTAACGTAAGCAGTAAGCGGCGGCCTGAGGTAAACCTCTGTCACTCTCATTTTCTTCTTCTGGTCGTGATTGGTAGCAGCTCCTAGTTGATGAATTTGGGCCTGTGGATCTGATGATCAAATTAGGACTTCGACCGCAATTTCGTGCCTCTCAAAGCAGCAGGTTTTTAACTCGACTAGGACATTGCCCGTGCGTTGCAACGGGACATAATGTCATCCATTCTTGCATCTACCAAGTGTGTGGAAACACAAAGCTCAATAATACATTATATGGTATTTGATAATTTTTTTGACTTTTTACCGTTGTTCCAAAGAATTCAATCAATTTTTATATTGCAACAGATATAAATATATCACCAATAATTTCCAAGATGAGACGTTTAGGTTACACTGAGATAGTCATGATGAAAAAAATAAATATAAGCTACATTTTATAGTCATACTTCTTACATAAGGTGGCATTTCTCCATTCAATACCAACTTGATAGTTGGGGGCACCTGAAAATAAGATTTAACATATCAAAACATCACTTCCTCCCAGGAAAGAGACTGTATCCAAGGTATCACAAAGTGAAAACTGTCTCCATGGTAGAAAGAGAAAGCATGTTCAGAACCATTATTTATCACACCAAAATGGATGTAAGTAGAAACAACACTTTTTCGTGGAGCGGATGTAAAATTCATATTACAACAATCATCGAATTTCCTAAATGAACCTACACAGACCAGTAAACAATTTTTGCTTCCCTAGGGAATCTTCCTGGATTGTTTCTTGTATGTCCATTCCTCCTAATCTCCGGTTCTGTACAAATCTCTTCCATCAAACTGCACAAAACAGAAAAATAAAGACGACAATTGCATGATCAACATAAATCGTGTGTTCCAATGGAAAGAAATGTAATGCAGCCATATAATTCTATGCTGATTACAGTACAAGTTGTAATACAGGTCGACCAAAATGCAAGTTTCAAGAACCTGGATTAGCATCCTTTAACCACTATAGGTACTAACCCAAATTAATTTACAATGTTCATGCACATAGAGCAAATTATGTTGCCCACTATAAGGTAGGAAATTAATGATGAACACTTAGTGTGACTGACATGCCGACATGATCCTGCAAAGTTTGAAATTAATTGCATATATATTGCTGATCCTAAATTGAATTACAACCAAAAGGTGGAATACAAGTAGATGAAAACAATTATGTGATTGACCAAATGACGAGAAGTGGATCTGGCCACGGCCCGCCCGTCAGCCGTTGGGAGATCGATGACCTACACGGATAGATTAGATCAAAACAGTGGAAGGGGCACAACATGCAGAGGGATTACTACGTCCCTGGTCATGGAGATTGACAACACAGCAAAAAATAGGAGTGTACCATGGGGTGCAGGTGCGAAAGACATTGGTGGCGCACTTGTGCGTCCTGCTCAGCTCCTCTAGGCACTCGTCCTCGCCGAGCACCACCAGCAACGCACACACCACCGACATCGTGCGTCTCCTCACAATGCCTCCGGTGTTGCCAAGCTCTAGCAGGAGATCCTCCTCGGCCTCGTTGCGCCTGCAGGGCGGGACATGCCATGTTATGTGAGCAAACAGGTAATTCCATGGCGATTCCTAGGAGGGCTATGAAATTAATTAAGAGAGGGTTCAGGTGGAGAGATTAATTGGTGAATCTGTAGGTAGAGAGGACTCCGGCGGCCGCCGTGTATTCTCCTTCGCCCTGCGATGTGCTGTTGTTGTCTTCCTCCTGATCGATCGCCATCCTGCTGCGCCGTCGCCACCGAAGATGTCAGTTTTCCTAGAGAATGGAATTTTATTGATTTGGATTTGGTAGGATTGCTTTGAGATAAAAAAAAGATTTTTTTGAGAGATCCTATACCGTTATACATGCAGTAATTAGCGAGTGTTAATTAATGCCTTTCCTTCGCTGCAGCGATGCATGCGCGCACGCATTGATCTGATTCCCTTTTAATCCTAGAACCCTATAATCATGCTACTCTCTTTTGCCACGAATTGAAGGAAAGGCTGCTTTGGTTTCCATACGGTGGACAAGAGGTAAGACGAATCGTATATGACGGTTTGTCCGGCCAGACGAGGATAAAACCGGCAGGGAGAGAAAACCGATGGAGGGAGAGAAAAAATCGCTGGAGGGGAGAGGGTCATACGAGAGGGCTGGACGAGAGCGGGGAACGTAAGAGGGGAAACGGAACACTCCGTTTTTTTAGGTAGTAGAGATAGGCCAATTATTTTTTTAGGACGAATGGCAAACCATGGTTTGCTCTATGACATGAAAACTAGTACATACGATTGTTAGATTGATCTCTCCTCCAATGGGCCCAACGGCTCATTGGGCCCTTGACCCACGCCCTGATCGGGGGCGTCCAGCCCAAGCAAGGCTGGTGGGCCCCTGTTGTGCAGTGCTATAAAAAGGAGGTGGGGACCAGGGCACAAGGTACGAGGTTCGTCACCGCCACTGTTCCCCACTCTAACCCTAATCCGATCCAGAGGGCGGCACTGAAGCGATGGGAAGCACCACCAGACACTTCACCTCCATCACTACTCTCTATCATCCTCGGCACCGGCACCATGGCCGGCGTCGGGAGCTCCTCGAGCCACAAGGAAGGAAAAGGTAATACCTATCACCACTACCGGAATCTCCATGCCCACTGGATCCACAGATCCTATCAATGGTATCAACCCAGGTTGGCGTTTTGGATTTTCCGTAGCAACAGACATCCCCCCCTCCCCAAAGAACCCTAGAACAGGGCAAAGAAAAATTCCTCTCCGGAGAAAGTAGCGCTGCCGTTATGGCCGCGCCGTTCCTCTCGATCCGGACGGGCATCAGCACGCCGAGTCGTCCGGAAGAAAAACCACCGGAGTTAGCCCAAGGGCTCGCCGGAAAAGGAGAAGGGGCACCGCAGCCAAACCGCTCGACGGCGGCGCGTTCACCACGAGGTGGACGCGCAACCGGCGAGGGGGGAGGCCACGGCGCTGCCGTCGGAACCTCTGCCGCAGTCGTTGTCCAGATTGAAAAAGAGGAGGCGCTGGTGGTGGAGACACAGAGGAGAGGACAGGAGGAAAAGGGGGGAGGAGAGGGTGGCGCGCGCAGTGCGGTGGCTTCAGGTCGCCGTCGCCGGCGGCCAGACTTAGCTCGCCGGTGGCCTCAGGCCCCGGCCGCGGAGACAGATCGGAAGACGGCCCAGCCCTCTCTGCAACAGGAAAGAGAAGGAGAACTGGAGGAAAGAGAAGCGGCCAGGCTCGCGCGGTGGGGGACGCCGTCGCCGGCGACTGGCGCGACCGAACCGGCCGGCAGAACCGCCGGTGTGGAGATGAATAACGAGAGGGAGTGAGCG
>NC_041385.1:787600573-787613017 GCF_002162155.2 Triticum dicoccoides | reverse complement strand
CCCCCGACGGCTGAGAGGCGTTTTGATCGCCCGAGTCGTCCGCTGGTCCGTCGGATGGAATCTGACGGCCAGGAGCACTTGATGGCTGCCCTACGGGCCTTATGGGCCATTACAGAGGCGGCAGCTAGGCTGCGCTTGCCTGGGCCATCGGGCTGAAAGGGGCGAGGCTGGCCATAGCGCGTCAGGCCGAAGCTGTAGCTGCGCTCTAGTTTTCTTTCTTGTTTTTTGTCCAATTTTTTGGGCAGATTTCACATAGTATTTTCTATTCAAAGAAAGTTTGTTTAAAAAAAAAGTAAACGGAAAAGTTTCCGAAGATGAAAATAGAAAAATTTCAGAAAAAGAAATGTTCATGAATTTATAAAGAAAGTTAAAAGTTCATGTGTTTTTATTCGATCAAATAAAAGTTTCTATAAAGAATATAAAGTCCATGAAATTTTTATTCATGCTTTCCGCTGCAAAATAAAGAAAGGTGCTCTTTTAAAAGAAAAAGAAAATTCTTATGAATAGAATATTGTAAAGTTTCGCTGCAAAATAAAAGTTTTATCCTTCAATTAAATTGGAACCAACGGGAAAATTTAATTGGAAGAACAGTTTTTGAGAGAAGTTTTTTTACTTGTGGGTGAAATCAGATTCAGATAGCTTCTGCTATGACAGTGAAAAGATATTTGATTAAAGTTTAATTATGTTATTGTTATTTTCTGACCAACGTTGAAGATGACAATATTATAATTCAATGAGTCTTATAGTTAAAAGTTCAAATCTCTGATAAATTTTGTATCAGTGACAATTTTCAGAGAATTTGATAAAGATTGAGAAATGTATATTGCTAGTTTTTCCGCTGCAATAAATTTGATAATGATGATTATTTTCTTAGCAAAGTTACTTAATAGAAAGTTATTTTATCATCACATAATTTATGAGTTATATGCGTTTTTTCCATTTCTGCCCAACGGTGATGTGGAATTAATGTAAAAAGGTGATGTTTATTCTAATAATTTCACAATGGTGATTTAGAATATAAAATAAAGTTTTAAAAGTTTAATGTGCATATTATTTTAACTAGATAAACATGGGGTTATTTTTATGCTCATTATTGTTGATTATTGGTTAAGTTTTCTCGGACTAAAAGTTTTCCATGCCTTCATTCGTGAAAGCAAATGGCTGGGTGCTTGTGACCTGAGAGATGACCAAGAAAGGTCAACGTAAGGGAGTATGTTCTCTCTAAAGAATGACTTCAAAAGAAAAGAGATATATAATTGAGAGTCTTGCTCGACGAATGTCTTCATGTACTCTCCATGGAAAAGAATTCTCATCTTCTATGAGATGCAATAAGTGATATGCGTGACTAATTTGACCAACATCGGATTAAGCATCTATATTAAAGAATATTCGGATTTATTCCTAAATTTGATGATTGAATATGCAACCAAAAAAGGCAATTTTGGCATTTATGTCCCTTACAGGGAATTGCCCGCATGGCGGGAAAAGATGATTATGATAAAACCAGCATGGCAGGAAAAGTCTGGGAAAATCCCTGCGTAACCCGTATGGCGGCAGAAATTTTCTCAGACTTATAATGTATGACAGGAGGAAAACATGATGACTCATGTGCTTTTAATGTGTCCCACTCTGGGAGAAAAGTATGGAGAAGCTATTATGCCTTCCTCGTATCGACCGTACGTCTTATGTGTAACGGTCATTAAGCACTCAATAAATCCGAAGAGAATAAAAGTTACAGACAAACCTAAAGATAAGAATGATATGCAAGTGTGACTTGCAAAAGTACTAATGATAAAGAACTCTGTTGAGTTTCTGAAATGGAATAAGGAAAAAGTACTCCCATACCAGTTAACTGATAACTTCATTACATATGAAGTAATCAGATAAATGAAGTAGATACTCAAAGTTTCCTCAATTCACAAGAGTTGTGAATGGTTTTTCGAAATTGTGGCAGAAAAGTTCTCGCCACATTTCGAGGGGGAGAAAGAAATATGAGATACCCATTAATGAAGAATGTGATCGTCCGGGGGAGTACAATGATTATAATAATACCCCTAAAGAAAAGAAGACTAAGGAATACTAAGACGGTGCTTAAAGTGCCATAAAGAAGAAAGTTTTAACAGAATAAACCCAAATAATAAAGTTTAAAGATACACCATTCTTAGTGAAGATGGAGTAATCTGAGGAAGCATGGTATAAAGATACCTAAGACTCAAATAGATTGTATCTGGGGGAGCACGTTGTATGACCTATAGAACACCCATTGTTAGCTCTATAAAGGAGGAATGATTTAACATGGATCTTATGATAAAGGTTCCTGTAAAACCTATTGCCTCTTGGAAATGAAAGACTATACAATAATTTGCCTTTTGGCAATGACAGAGCAACAACAACCCCATATGAAAAAAGTGCTAGTACTTGAGACACAGATGGTCTCAAGGAATGAGAAAATCAGATACTTCTGATTACTATAAAGTCTATGTTAGTGAAATTCAAATGGAGGTTGATCCCACCTCATTTAAAGTGCTCAATCGAGTTTTGAGAAGTGTCTGCTTATCTAAATGATGAGAGACTATGTGAGATGAAATGAAATTGATGAATTCTGACGATGTTCGGGACTCATGAGTAATTTCCAATGGAGCCAAAACAGTAGGCTGTAAAGAGTCTACAAGGTCAATGTGACTCCAAAGGAAATATGTAAAGGTGTAAAACACGACTAAGATCGAAAGTTTTTTTGCGCATTTTACACTGAATAGATTACAATGAGTGTTGGTAGCACATCATGATCCGAGTTACATCAGATGAAAGATATTATGATCTGAGTTACATTAGATGAAAGTAAAGAACATAGCGGATACTGCCTGAAGAAGTCTTTTATGGACTAAAGTAATCAAATGTTGTTTTGGGTTAAAGAAAATGAGAGGACAATTGTGTTTGTATAAAGTTATAGAATGGGAATTTCATTTCCTATATCTTGTACATGCGGATAACATTCTGCTTGTTAGTAGTGATGTTAATTCGACTGCAGGAGGAAAAGAAGTTCTTGTCCTCAAAGTTCAAAAGAATGTCTCTCATTATAAGGATCAAGATTCACCGAGAAAAGAATAAAAGGGGTATTAGGAGTGTCGCATGGGCAATGCTAAGGAAAGTTTCTAAAGTATGCATGCGAGAAAACCTACACCTGTTCTTATAGTAAAGGGTAATGATTTTGGGAACTTTAGTGTTCCAAAAGTCAATACGAAATAGACCAAATGAATATGGTACCATATGCTTCAGCTGTTGGAAGCTTAATGAATGCAAAAGTATAACATTACCGTGACACAGTTCACGTAACCGGGTTGCTTTGGTAATGTCCAGTCCAGATATAGATCACTGGAATGGAGTCAAGGATATTGGCCTCATGCTGAAAGAAATAAGTGCTCTCAAAAGATTGTGAGTACAAAGACAGGACTTGTGAAATGTATAGCGAAATCCACAATTGTCGCTAAATTTCATACTTGGAGATTTTTGTGTGGAAAGCTCCAAAGAATGAAACAATTATCATCAATGTGATGCAAAGATACTTTATAGCTTGATATGAGGATGAGGGACAGGCAAAAAGGTTAAAGAAACATATACCCAGAATTGATAATGGTTGACAACAACAATAACCATTAAGTAATTCGCTCCTATGACAACGAGTCAAGCGTGGTGCCAAACACATTGACAGAAAGTTAAACGTCGTTAAGGATAAAGTCCGGAATTATGTTGAAATGCTTGGAGCATGAAAGCAACAGACAAGTATTTGCAGATCTGCTTATTAAAGGCTTACCGCCCAGTGTGTTCGGAGAACATACAGTCGACATGGGTTTTATGGTATAGTCTAAGATTTTCGGACATTAAAAAGGCCCAAGGTTAAAGAATCTGTTTCAAAACAGAGGAGTGTGTTGTAGGTGTTGATTCTATCGGGAATGAACCGTGATGATGAGACATGCTTTACATGCAAATCTGTGATGGAATGAGTACTTTGAAAAGAGTTGTTTCAAAGTACAAAGTTAAAAGTATATGATGAGATTAAGGGGGAGAATGTTAGATTGATCTCTCCTCCAATTGGGCCCTTGACCCACGCCCTCATCGGGGGCGTCCAGCCCAAGCAAGGCTGGTGGGCCCCTGTCGCGCAGTGCTATAAAGAGGAGGTGGAGACCAGGGCACAAGGTACGAGGTTCGTCACCGCCATTGTTCCCCACTCTAACCCTAATCCGATCCAGAGGGCAGCACTGAAGCGATGGGAAGCACCACCAGACACTTCACCTCCATCACTACTCTCTATCATCACCAGCACCGGCACCATGGCCGGCGTCGGGAGCTCCTCGAGCCACAAGGAAAGAAAAGGTAATACCTATCACCACTACCGGAATCTCCGTGCCCACTGGATCCACAGATCCTATCAATCACATCGTATACATCTCGCCTTTTTCTTTTCTAATTGATTCATCAAGCGCAGCTGTAGTAATAGCCTTGCTGGTGGTGGATGCATGTGTCGTGATCGCTGTTGGGCATGGGATGGCTGGCAGCCTTCGTGTGATCTGGAGGCTGCTGGTGTTTTTATCGGATTCCACTGGAGTGTGCGTGCACTGCATGCGGCGGCGTGTTCCCATTGGATTGCAGGCATGTACTGCATGCGCCGGTGTATTTCTGTTGGAGTACATGTGTGCACTGCATGCCTCGGTGTATTTTCATTGGAGTGCATGCTGGCACTGCATGCCCCACGTAATCTTGGCATTTTTCTTGGCATTTTCCGGTTGTATGTCTCGCCTTCGTCTTGACCACCGCTGGGTTTCGTTGATATTTTTCCTCTTCGCGTTGTTTTCTGGGCACGTGCATGCAGGCGTGTCACGCGGTAGGGCCTGCACGCTGGTGTCTTCTTCTCTGCCTGGTTTGTTGTCATATTAGGAGGCTGTCACGTATGTGTTCTCTTAAGAGTTGGATTCGTACGATGCCACATGTCGTTGATGCGATGGAGAGTCGGTAGCCGCTGTCGCATGTTGTGGATATTTATCGTGTGGATCGATCGGGATTGTTCTACGGATTGTTTTCTTAATTTCCTCGGAGGTCCTATAAATATGAGGCTTTCCAATGTCTTTTTTTTTTGAGGATCCTGGCTCTTTCCGATGTCATTCCTTGCCTTGTGGTCTCTGGTGCCTCCATGGCTCCATCTACGGTCACATCTATTGATGGTTCGTCCCGGCTCTGTCTGCACTAGTCGGCGTTGTCCGGGTCGTCCCGCCGGGGTTCGGGGAGCCGTTATTGATCGTGTGTGTCATGATGGAAGCCGTCCCACCGGTCTTGGTTCTGGTCACTGAGCCGCCGCGTAGGCCATCCCGACCACCCCTTACCAGTTACCAGTCGCTACCATCTTCGTCGTTGGCGTGCGCCGGAATTGCTCCGCATTCTCGACGTGCGCCGGGCATCGAGGAGATGGTCCGGGCGGGGCGGATCGTGAACGCGCTCAGCTGGCTTAAGCTATTGTGCCCGCGCCGCGCCACGGTCAGCATCTACCCCGTCGCGGCGGCCGCCGCGGCCGCGCTCTCCACGGAGATCGTGAAACGCAACATCGCGGACCTCTGCTAGCGCGAGTGCCCCGTCCGCTCTGTCTTCTCCATCGACGTCAAGGTGGCCGCCTCCTCCCCCTATCCCCCTGCAGCGCGTCTCCCCTCCGAGCACACTCAGCACCTCCACTAGCCTGCTTGCCACGGCGGCGGCTGACGTTACGGGGAACAGGAAGCTGGTTCCTGGCCACCGGCGCCGGGGGTGCCATGCTGCACGAGATCGTCCGCTTAGCTCTCTGCATAACAGAGACTGTGGCGCATGCAGTAGAGTCGAGGTCGTGTTCGTGCGGGATGCGGTACTCCGGCCGCGGCGGCGCGCCGTCGCCGTCATCGTACGTGAGACCATGAGGTGGTGTTCTCCACCTAAGCTCACCCAGCTCGCATGCGTCTTGAGCTCGCAGCCGTCGCGTCGACCTTGCGCCTATCTTGGGCACCCCGCCGTTTCCGGCCTGTGCCGTACGTCGCTGTAGGGATCTGTCGCCTCCGGTAGATCAGCGCCGAAGCCCTCGCAAGGAGTGCTCGAGCTTCATGTCGATTCACCTCTACTTGAACTGCACGACGATTGTCTTCTCCTCGCTCTCCCGCCGTGCGCCCTGCTGTCGCGTTCGCTGTGTCGCGTGCGTGCTTGCTGCTTGCGCGGGCTGCTGTGTCGCCTGCGTGTGCAGGGCTTAACGTGCTGCTGCTGCTGCTGTATGTGTGATGTGTTGGCTTCGTGCGTGTGTGTACGTACTAGCTAGGTGATGGTCTTACACTGGATCCGTATCCGGATGGTGTAGATTTTTTTTTTTACCGAAAAAGGATGGTGTAGATATTTCTTAGTAGCTTTGGTACATGACTCTTCGTTTCTTATCAGAAACAAACTGATGACAATGATGCATAGCTCCTGAAAATCAGGGACCATATATTGCATTTTTATACAAGTCACGGGATTGGTTCGTAGGTGCTCCATTTACCAAATTGAGTGAACAGTAAACAAGCATAGCTTCATGGAGATACTTACTCTTGAATGTATTCTGATATATTTGTCCACTTTTGGATTTTGTCTAACCTTTTAGGCATGATTGTTAATATAGTTTTATTTCTATTTAAGATTTTATAAATGATGTCATTGTCACTCCTAAAACATTTATGGATGTTCAGCACCCCACTTCAGCATCATTATTTTGTGTCTCTTTTGAAACAAGACAAACATCTACTCATTCACCCAATTATTGACGCTTGACACATGTTTCTTAACTTGTCAATTATGGCCATCTGTTGTTTTATTTTCATGCCTGCATTTGAGGAATCACTCAACGCAATTACAATGTTGTATGGTTTGTTGTTACCATCTTTGTTTCCACAAATGTTGCACTATGTTCATGTATGAGGCTATCAAAAGAAGTGAGTCCACATTCTGTGGCATTATTTTTATCAATTTTGACCTGAATGTGCATAAGAAAATATCTCCGGTGTTTGCATATTTGAATTTTGCAGTTCTTTTTATGTAGATCTTTGTAACCGTAGGATTTGTAGCAAATTTCCCAAATTTTATATCTCCAAGAATGCCTTTTTCTCGCAGCCCTTTGAGGAGGATATTTCTCCAGAGAATCATAAGGTATAAAAGGTGACCATAATTTGTGTATTTAACCGCCTAATGGAACTATTAGTATTGTATTATCCTTCTTATCATGTTCATGATCTGTGCTGAAATGAGTTCCTAATGTATGCAAATTTCTTATTTTCTTATGGATTTCTATATTCTAAGGAACACATAACATGCTCTTTGTTTACATGTTATGTTTAGAAAATTCTGCACAATCTGGGAATGATCCTTCATGTTGTAGTATTGAATGTATTGTTAGCCGGTCAGTTTGTTAAGGCTCATCATATGGAACTCCTGCGACTGTTATCAATCCATGTTTCGACAAAAGATACCGTTCTGCACACTTCACATGCAGCGTGTAGCTAACCCTATTTAAACTTACCGTCCTCCTACTACATGCACAAGGGCTCAATGACATCAATAAATAAACTTGACATATTCACGAATTCCTGACTTTATACTGCCCAAGGTGATGCATGTAAACCCATAAAGATTTGATTGTACCATCTGTACCCAAAAGAAATATTTGATTGTATCACATGTACCCACAGAACCCAGCCACCAAAGATCCAGCAATTCGTATACTAGCTCAACACCAGCACACAACCAAGTTCAAGAATTTGGTCAAGTCACTAACTACTTTATCACAGGTACCAAGTCTGCCGGAGGTTGAACCAGAACACTGTAGAACATCTACTCTTTCGCCATAAAAAATAAAATCTTCTTTTTTCCTCCATGTATTGAACTCTATTTTCTCAAGCCCACATAGCATCTGTATTGCTCCAAGGTTATGATTATTTTAGCCCACATAAAAAGCAATATACACAAACAATGCAGTGTCGTGGACACAAAATGAATACCTAACAACATCATCGTGTACCCTTTGCTTTGTAGAACGTAGCACATACAGCAAGAATAAATGAGCCTCATAGAGATGTATAAACATGTATTCCCCTTTTTATCCACATGCAGCAGGCATGATGGCAATACATATGTCTCTTTGCAGGTTATCGTCCTTCGTCCATATTTTTATGCATATGGTTCTCCTATATCTTAAATTAGTAACACTTATTGTAAACAATAAACACAATCCCTATGGAGACACGGTATCGACAGGCGCGGCGTGCCGCCGCACAAGCTTTGCTAGTAGCACACTATAGCACGCTAATAGCTTATTTTCAAGGGTGTGGCGTTATTTTGTATAACGCGTTCTTTTTTTTCATTGGCTGTATGTTGATATATTTTTTCTTCTGATTGGCGTATCCATCCTGCACAATACTGCACAATGTCGAAATTTATCAATCGTTTGAGTCATCCTTGCTTTCTTATGTGTATGTTGTGCTATATGTATTCGAAGAATTAAATTTAAGTCTGTCACCTAGGAGGTTGAGGATGTAGCTCATCAAGAATATCCGATCAAAGGTAATTACACGTAATTCTTTGTTCTCTTTTACATCTCATTTTAGTTTCATATTAAATCACAAATACACCCACAGCTTCTAGATAACTTGGCATCATTCGGTTTGTATATTTATTTCTAGCTACATTAAATTTCATTTTTTTAATATAAGCCAGCATCAAGAACCTTTCTTCTCTAACAAACCTTTATATAAAGGAGTGCCAAGGCCTAGTTATGTTGCGAGAATGCCTAGGACGCATTGCCCAGCAAAAACTTCACATCATCAATTGTCCCAACCTGACAGCTTTCCATGAAAGCTTTCCTTCCAGTTCGTGTTTAAAACTTTCCTTCCAGTTGTTGAAGAACATGGCCTCACTGTAGTGCCCCACTTTGTAGGAGATCTTGCAGCTTCCACTCATCGGTGATCTTAATGGAGTGGCTATGGACCAAAATATTGAGAGTAAATATGAGGAATCTATTCTCCCATTTCAGTTTTTTCTGAAGAATCAAGAATGCCAAGTACAACTCAACTTCTAATTGTTTCTTTGTTGCGAATGAAAAAGACAAAATCATCTTAGTAGTACTTTGACCGGCCGTCCACATGTTTTTTGTGGAAAAGGAGGATTACTGCCGGCCTCTGCATCATAACGATGCATGCATTCATATTATTGAAGAAATAGCCAAATGGTCTGCAGTCTAGTACAAGCTCACTCGGAGCTTCAAATTAATACAAAAGAAGATAAACTTTGCCACAACTGATGAAAATAGGCCTGATAACTAAACACCTGGTATATTATTGGACCGTCATCCAAACCGGCTGTAGATATCTCGAACTACCATCTCCCACCGGGTACAACCAGTATCCAAAAGCTCACTGGCTTCCGTAGGATTGACTAACGAGCACGTACGGATCCAAGTAGTGCCCCTGGAAATAACCTATAAAAATTTATACGAGTTTGTTTGTTAGATCCATGTCATTTTTGCATTTCCATATAGCCCAAAGCAATGCGCATACTCCAGTCCGAATATGCCGCACAGTGTTTGGCTCCACTCTATTTAGCCACGGCCCAAATAACGCGTTAATACTACTTGTAGGACTGACATTAAAGTCTATATGAATCGAGCGCCATAAAATTTTGGTGAAAGGACAATTGAGAAAGAGCTGCTTAATAGTTCCATCCTGGTCACAAAAACAACATCATTGACTACCCTCTCATCTTCGCTTTGCTAGGTTGTCCTTAGTCAGAATCACTTCCTTGTGAACAAACTACATGAAGACTTTGATTCTTGAAGGCACTTTAATCTTTCAAATATATATGTAGCGGTTTCAAAATTGGACCAGAGTCAAATAAGTGTAAATACATAGATTTCACTGAAAAAATTCCATTAACAGATAATCTCCAGTGAATCGGATCTGGCTCGTCGGAGAGTTGAACATCCATCAACCTCCACAGGAGATGTAACCTTGCATCCCATTGGTCTTCTACTAAAGATCTCCCGAACTGAATATTTAGAGGGACAGTCTGTAAAACTGTAGCAACATAAGCATCCTTATGTTGTACAATATTATAAGGGGACGGATATTGTGTGGCTAAAGGCCGGCCTTCCACACGTGAATACAACAATGGTTGTGAGCCCTACAGAAAATACTAGCCCAAAAATTCCATGACTAGCCAGTAGGTCTCGGACTTGCGGCAACTAATTGTTCCCGGATGCCTCTTAATCCAAGGAGCATTGCACCTATCAAAATTCTTGTAAGTAAGTTTCTTTTCATTATTTAGAGTCTCATCTATGGGAGGAACTATCCCGGCAATATACAATAGGTAGGTGAAATGATAGGCATACACAAGCGCATGCGGAGCGAATATATTGAGCTAAGGCAAGATCCAGGTCTCTTAAACAAGGAAGGGATGGTGGTTGCATTCATTATCCACCCACCACATATTTAGATGGTATCGTTTCTAACAAAGAATTTGATCCTCACATCCATGTCCTTCAGTTCAATATCGAATAAGAGTTTTCTCCCGCTTTATATTATCCGCACCAAGCATCCGACAATATCATAATTCAAGGCCAAAAGAAAAGAAGCAAGTGCCATAAAAAATAAAACAAGTCTGGCCAGGGGCACAACACAACAAAACAAGTCTGGCTTCAGTACAATAGTGTCTAGCTCTCTCCGACTGGTGGCAGCAAAAGAACTATATTGAATGACAAGTGATATGTTAAAGTCTGAATCAAAGCTAGTCAAATGACTAAATGAGTGAGTATGCTTAGTGCATGTTTACGTTAAAAGAAGGATCGAGTGTTAGTTACAAGTAACTATCAAAGTAAAACAAGATGGAAGAAGAAACAATTTTTGAAGGGGTCAGAAATAGAAATAAGCCTCCGACCACGATCCTCTTCCTCTCAACCACTGCGCCCCCACACGACGAGCCGGGGGGCTTGGTCTCCTTCGCTTCCCTCCCCCCTCGGTCTCCTCTCACCCCACTGCCGCCTGGACGCGCCGCTGGTGTGGGTGACGGCGGGCTTTCCTACTCTTTTCGCATGGTGGCGGCGGTTGAGGGAGTCCTGGATTAGGGGGTCCTCGGACAGCCGGACTATGTACTTATGTCGGGCTGTTCGACTATGAAGATACAAGATTGAAGACTTCATCCCGTGTCCGGGTGAGACTCTCCTTTGCGTGGAAGGCAAGCTTGGCAATCCGGATATGTAGATCTCCTTCTCTGTAACCGACTCTGTGTAACCCTACCCCCCTCCGGTGTCTATATAAACCGAAGGGTTTAGTCCGTAGGATAACAACAATCATAATCGTAGGCTAGCTTCTAGGGTTTAGCCTCTATGATCTCGTGGTAGATCAACGCTTGTAATACTCGTATCATCAAGATCAATCAAGCAAAAAGTAGGGTCTAACCTCCATCGAAAGGGCCCGAACCTGGGTAAACATTGTGTCCCCCGCCTCCTGTTACCATTAGCCTAAGACGCACAGTTCGGGACCCCCTACCCGAGATCCGCCGGTTTTGACACTGACATTGGTGCTTTCATTGAGAGTTCCACTGTGTCGCCACGACAAGGCTTGATGGCTCCTTCAATCATCTGCAGTGATGCGATCCAGGGTGAGATTTTCCTCCCCGGACAGATCTTCGTATTCGGCGGCTTCGCACTGCGGGCCAACTCGCTTGGCCATCTGGAGCAGATCGATAGCTACGTCCCTGGCCATCAGGTCAGGTTTGGAAGCCTGAACTACACCGCCGACATCCGCGGAGACTTGATCTTTGACGGATTCGAACCCATGACAGGCGTACCGAACAGTCACGATGGGCATGACTTAGGTCTGCCATCGGACGGTGTTCGGGAGATCACACCTGCAGCTGCCCCGGCTCTGAATCCGGAGCAGATTGTGCCGTCCGAGGACGGGTGGATAGACCCCGCCACGGAGGCCGCACACTCATCGACGATGGAGCCGAACACAGACTTCGCCTCCAACGAGGTCTGTGTCATCGGACCCTCGGACTCATCTCCGGCCATAGGCTACGAATCGCTCGCATCCTTGCCTATCGAATCTGATTGGGCACCGATCATAGATTTTACCTCCGCGGATATCTTTCAGTACTCGCCTTTGGGCAACGTGATAAATTCACTAAAATCTCTCTCCTTGTCAGGAGACTCTTTGTCGAATTATGTCCAGCTCGAGTGGGAAGCGGACGATGAAGAAATTCGTTCCCCACCCACCACCCACTTAATAGCCACTGTCGACAACTTAACCGACATGCTGGATTTTGACTCCGAAGACATCGACGGTATGGACGGCAATGCTGGAGAAGAACATGAACCACCGCCCACAGGGTGCTGGACAGCCACCTCATCATATGATA
>NC_041385.1:787583518-787600473 GCF_002162155.2 Triticum dicoccoides | reverse complement strand
ATGGTGGACACACCCAAAGAAAGCAATGACGATGAGGCAACGGAGGATAAACCCCCTGAGAAGCAATATAAGCACCCGCGTCATCGGCGCTGCTCTAAGTCCCGCCATAGCAAAAATAGCGATACCGGCATAGGAGACAATAGCACTCCGGTTAATGCCGAAGACGAAAACAATCCCGCCCAGCCAAGCTTTGAGCAGGCCGAACGGGAGGATGGGCAAGCTAGCCCTGAGGAACAGGCAATGGATGGAGAATCGGAGGATGACAATTACATACCTATCCCCGAATACGAGGTGAGCCTCGGCGATGAATAATTCATCATGCCTAAGGATCCCGTCGATCAGGAGCGCTTCAAGCGCCGACTTATAGCCACTGCAAAAAGCCTGAAGAAAAGGCAGCAGAAGCTTCAAGCTGATCAAGATCTGCTGACTGATAGATGGACTGAGGTCCTGGCAGCCGAGGAATATGGACTCGAGCACCCAACTAAAAGTTACCCAAGCGTAGGTTGTTACCTCAACTCAAGGAGGAGGCACTAGAGCCTACACTACCAGCGCAGGATGCGGCTGACCGGCCACCTCGTGGCCGAGACAAAGCGGCGTATCAGCCCGAAGTACAGCCCGCACCACGTCGCCAAACAAGCAAAAACACGCAGGCCCGGGGCTACACGCATGACCTGTGAGACAAATTGAACAAAGCAGGACATCCAAGATCGATCTACGGATCACGGGGGCGTGCCCCAACGTGTGACGGTGACCGTCACGCTGGATACACTAAATACAAATCCGGTCGGGCCGAATACAACAGACCAGACTCATTGGAACTGCGTCGCGATGTAGCCTGGCAAAGAGGTGCTGCACACCCCCAATGCTTCACTGACGAAGTAATGGATCATGAATTCCTACAAGGGTTTAAGTCCGTGAATATCGAGCCCTACGATGGGACTACAGACCCCGCGGTATGGATAGAAGATTTCTTTCTCCACATTCACATGGCTCGCCGGGATGATCTACACGCCATCAAGTACCTCCCACTAAAACTCAAGGGACCGGCTCGGCATTGGCTGAATAGTTTGCCAGCAAACTCCATTGGAAGTTGGGAGAACCTGGAAGACGCATTCCTGGATAACTTCCAGGGCACTTATGTGCGACCACCGGATGCTGATGATTTAAGTCACATAACCCAACAGCCCGGAGAGTCAGCCAGGAAATTCTGGACTTGGTTCCTAACTAAGAAAAACCAAATTATCGACTATCCGGACGCCGAAGCCCTAGCGGCCTTTAGGCATAACATCCAAGACGAGTGGCTTGCCCGACACCTTGGCCAAGAGAAGCTGAAGTCCATGGCAGCCCTCACGACACTCATGACCCGCTTTTGCGCGGGCGAAGACAGCTGGCTGGCTTACAGCAATAGCACGTCAAGAAATCCTGGCACCTGAGATACCAGGGATAGCAACGGCAAGCCCCGACATAACAGACACAAGCGTCGCAATAACGGTGACAACGCCGAAGACACGGCCGTCAATGCCGGATTCAATGGCTCTAAGTTCGGTCAGCAGAAAAAGCCATTCAAAAGGAACAATCCGGGCCCATCTAGTCTGGACCGCATAGTCGATCGCTCGTGTCAAATTCATGGCACCCCCGATAAACCAGCCAACCATACCAACAGAGAATGCTGGGTATTCAAACAGGCCGGCAAGTTGAATGCCGAAAACAAGGAAAAGGGGCTGCATTGCGATGACGACGAGGATCCCTGGCCGCCGAACACAGGAGGACAGAAGAAATTTCCTCCCCAGGTGAAAACGGTGAACATCATATACGCAACCCATATTCCCAAGCGGGAACGGAAACGTGCACTAAGGGACGTCTATGCGATGGAGCCAGTCGCCCCAAAGTTTAATCCATGGTCTTCTTATCCGATCACTTTCGATCGCAGGGACCATCCTACCAGTATCCGTCATGGCGGTTCGGCCGCATTGGTCCTCGACCCCATCATTGACGGATTCCACCTCACACGAGTCTTTATGGATGGTGGCAGTAGCCTGAACCTGCTCTATCAGGATACAGTGTGCAAAATGGGCATCGACCCCTCAAGGATCAAACCCACAAAAACCACCTTTAAAGGTGTCATACCAGGTGTAGAGGCCTGTTGCACGGGCTAAATCACACTGGAAGTGGTCTACGGATCTCCGAACAACTTTTGAAGCGAGGAGTTAATCTTCGATATCGTCCCCTTCCGCATGGCTATCACGTACTGCTCGGACGAACCGCATTTGCCAGATTCAATGCGGTACCGCATTATGCATACCTGAAGATGAAAATGCCAGAACCTCGCGGGGTTATAAGAGTTAATGGAAGCACAGAGCGCTCGCTCCGTACGGAGGAGCACACTGCGGCCCTCGCAGCAGAAGTACAGAGCAGCCTTCTTAGGCAGACCGCCAATTCGGCAATAAAGCCCCCGGACACCGTCAAGAGAGTCCGGAGTACCCTGCAACAGGATCGTCCGGCATGTCCAGAGCTCGCCTAGCAATTCGGCCTCTGTCCTAGTCCTAGTCAAGCAGTGAAATTTGTGCCGCGCGTACATAATTACGCACTCAAAATACCATGGGCATAGGCGGAGGCACGGCTACGACACGGTCCACAATGCGGCTCAACCGTCCCAGGATCCGTATATCTTCACACCCTTTCTTTGCAGGTCCCTATTTTTGGGAGGCTCTTCCAATAGTCCGACAATCAGACCCATAACAGGACGGAAACACCAAGAAGACAAGAAGCTTCGGCGTACAAGGGAATCCACAGGTGGTCTCTGATAACGATCGGTATACCTATTTTACATACCTGCACGCAGCTCGCTCTTGGTCAGGATGTGTCAAACAGTCCTATTTCGCTTATCGCACTACTTGCATACATATGCCTCGATGTATTATTCAAATAACAACGGAAAATAATGTACAGCGTCAGCTTATTATTACATTTCTTTATCTTTTTCTTGACTGATTTATTTATTGCAACCGTACATTCTAGTGCGTTCAGTCCGCCAGGGGCTTCAATGCACCCCATAACACGGCAAAAAAATTCCGAACACTTTCGACATTGCGGCACCCCGAACTTATAGCATTATATGCATCAGCTCCGAATTATGTCTTGGGTTAATAGTTGGGTTTGCCCGGCTCCCATGTTTTGCTGCCTTACGTTCCGCTACATTGGCTAAGGCGGCACAAGGAGAACTACTGCGATTGTGTCCCGGTTCTTCCGGACGAGCACCTCAGTAGAGAAAACCAAAAACTGATTGTCATGATGCGGCGAGAGTTGGTCGTTGTTCGAGAGGTATCAAATCCTTAAAGATTTTTTCCGCTTTGGGCGAGGAATCGGCCTTGTCCGATTTAGGCGTGGATAGTTCCCCAAGTTCGGCCTTCCGAATACCAGAGGCTTCACCGAAATTTAAAATTATAGAGCTTCTATGGCTAAGTGAGAGTGATAAAGCTGTATAGTCCGATTGCCTTGTTCGTTGCGCTAAACACCTCCTTAAAGGACCAAAACTTTGGATAAAGAGTGTTTAGATTTACCCCGAACTCCCTGGTACTAGTTACATGGCGGCAGAAGCCGACGACTGGACAACTCTCAGATTTTATAGGAGGCCGCATAGAAGGGACAATTTTAAATCAACAAGCATTATATAGCACAAATGAACTTGTTTTCATACTAGAGGATCAAACAATTACATTCATTCAAATATTAAATCCTTACTACATTTCTCGGCCACAAGGCGGGAGCCCTTCAGGACACTATCATAATACATTTCAGGGTGGCGATGCTCCTTGCCCTTTGGCGGCCCTTAGGTCATCAGCTTCTCGGCATCCATCTTCGCCCAATGCACTTTCGCGCGGGCGAAGGCCATGCGCGCACCTTCAATGCAAACCGACCGTTTTATGACTTCAAGTCGCGGACAGGCACTCACCAGCCGCTTTACAAGGCCGAAGTAGCTGCTGGGCAGGGGCTCGGCAGGCCATAGCCGGACTATGAGGTCCTTCATGGCCAGTTCGGCCGCCTTGTGCAATTGGACCAGTTGCTTCAGCTGGTCGCTCAAGGGCATCGGATGTTCGGTCCCAGTATATTGAGACCAGAACAACTTCTTCGTCGAGCTCCCTTCTTCGGCCCGGTAGAACTCCGTGGCATCTGATATGCTGCGCGGCAGATCTACGAACGCTCCTGGAGAGCTCCGAATTCGGGTAAGTAAAAGGAAAGTCTCCTTCACATGCTTGCTTTGCATAATGAATGCCTTACCTGCCGCTATCTTCTTGGCCGCCTGAATCTCCTGGAGGGCCTTTTGGGCTTCGGCTTTGGTGTCTCTCCCGCCCTGGAGGGCCTTAGCAAGCTCGAACTCTCGCGTCTTAGAGTCACGCTCCAAGGACTCGTATTTTTTGACGAAATCCTGGAGCTCTTGCTGGACCTCGTCGACCCGGGCCTCCTGCTTCTCGCGCTTGATGCGCTCCTTGGCCTCTTTGTCTTCGTCCTTGGTCAGCGCCTTCTTAAGGGTCGCCACTTTAGTCGTGACCCCTATTAAAGTTCATGACGCCTCCATGAGCCGAAACCATTTTTTCTTTATCAATATACGGACGGGGTATTATGTACATTTGTTCTCCTCGAGTCACGAGGTCGAGCTCCCCCTCAGTCCGCTCCAGGTCCCGATTCAGTCCGGCGACCTCCGCAGTATGAGCGGCAGCAGCTAGCAGTGACGCCTGCTTATTCACATGGACATTTTCTGTTAGACTCCCGCGGATGTTATTGGATCCTCTGTTCGGCCTTTCTTTCCGAACACCAAACAGAGCATCAGGGGCTACTGTCTATATTGTGATATTTTCTCATAATTACTTACCTCAAAGCCTGTTAGGAGGCTGGCGCAGGATTCGGTCAATCCGCTTTTGGCGGACCAGACCTTCTCAATCACCGTACTCTTAAGAGTATGGTATTCTTCATCAATGGAAGTGCCTCTAAGCGCTTCTAGCAAGTCGTCTGATGCCTCTGGATGGACAGAGGTCATCGGCATGGGCAGCTCGCCACCCTTAGGGAGGGGCTGCCTGCCTGTGTCTGGAACCACTGGGGGTTCCGGAACTGTGTCCGGCTGGGGGCCCAACTTGCTGCGGCCCCCGTCAGCAGAATCCATGGGGGTCTTCCCTCCCATGTGCCCGGCGTCTGGGATTTCGCCTTGGGGCGTCTCTAGAACCGTCTCCCCCTGGTCTGGCATACTCTGAGACAACACCTCGGTGTTGTCCGCGGGCTTGGGGGAGGAGGCTGTCGGGAGTGAATCGCTATTCATCTCTGACAGACCCAGTGACCCATCCGAAGAGGATACGTCGATGTGGGCTTTGGCCGGACTGCGCGAACATGTTTGGCATGATAAGAAGCAATAAAGCAAAATGTACCGGAAGTATTATAGTGTTCGGATACTTACGACTTAGCCAGGGGCTTGGCCCTGGGTAACCACTCCTCGCCGCTGTAGGTGGCTGCGGTGGAGTTGTCCAGAAGGAGGGTCTTCCCCTTCTTGGACACTTCAGGCTCCCCATGCGGGGCGTCCTTTCTCTTCTTTTCCCCCTCAGTTGGGGGAGGCATTTCCTTTTCCTCCTCCTTGTTTTCGTTGGAGGAGCACGCCTCGGTGTCTTTGGACGATGAGTCCGATACAACCTTGCGCCGGAGACCTTTTCTGGTCCCCACGGCCTTCTTCTTGGCCTTCTTCGCTAGCACCTCATACGGCGCCGGAAGCAGCATCCTCGTTAAGAGGGGCGATGCTGGAACTTCGGGTAGCGGAGCCGGACAGTCGATCCGCTCCGCTATCGCTACCCAGTCCTATTAAATCTGCATAGAGGCTTAGATTCCTCCCGCAAACATACTGGGGAAAGGCTTATCTTCCAAAATATAAAAACTCACCAGATTGAAGGGGCGCATCGCGCCGAGTCCGCGATCTTTGGCTATGGGCGATGGTACCTCGGTGGCCTTGAACAACACCTTCCAGACGTCTTCGTGCATCGCGTCAAAGAGCTCTCGTAGCATCTGGTGTTCGGCCGGGTCAAACTCCCACATATTTAAAGCCCGTCTTTGGCACGGAAGGATCCGGCGGAAGAGCATGACCTGGACCACGTTGACAAGCTTGATTTTCTTGCTTATCATATTTTTGACGCAGGTCTGAAGTCCGGACAGCTCCACCAATGAACCCCAGGCTAAGCCCCTTCTCTTTCCAGGAGGTGAGCCGCATGGGGATTCCGGATCGAAACTCAGGGGTTGCCGCCGAGTTGGGGTCGCACCGCACGGTGATGTACAACCACCCCGATTGCCACCCCTTCACGGTCTCCACAAATGAGCCTTCGAGCCAGGTGACATTGGGCATCTTGCCCACCATGGCGCCCCAGCACTCTGCCTGCTGGCCGACCACCACCTTCGGCTTCACGTTGAAGGTCTTCAGCCATAGGCCTAAGTGAGGCGTAAAGCGGAGGAAGGCCTCACACACGATGATAAGCGCCGAGATGTTGAGGGGATGAAATTGGGGGCCAGATCATGGAAGTCCAGCCCGTAATAGAACATCAACCTGCGGACAAATGGGCGGAGGGGGAAACCCAGTCCGCGGACGAAGTGAGCAAGGAACACTACCCTCTCCTAGGGTTTCGGGGTAGGGACGATCTGCCCTTCGTCCGGGAGCCGGTGCGCGATGTTTGTAGACAAATATCGGGCTTCCCGAAGCTTCATAATGTTCTCCTCCGTGACGGAGGAGGCCATCCACTTGCCTCCCGCTCTAGACATGTTTGGAATGGCCTTGCGGAGAAGGAGAAGGCTTGGGCGCTAGAGCTCGAGCGAGAATGGATGAGCGGAGAAAGAAGAGGGCGTGGGTGAAGAAAGGGAATCCTTATCTCTTTATAAAGGCGGTAGAAACTATGCACCTCCCCACTTGCCCGGTAAATTCGCTTATTCCCCAAGCGCCGCGTTGATGGCGCAGTTGGGTTACCCACACCCGTATTGATGAGAATCCCATGATAAGGGGACACGATCTCTGCTTCGACAAGACGTGCCAAGGAAACCACCTCGCAATATGTGCAGCAGCTGGTTGAGAAAAACGTTTCGAATAATGACCGGGCCATGGCGTGATGTCACGCTGTGAAAAGTTGTCAGCAGATTAGATTTGTGGAATATTGTACTCTCTACGGTGGTATGTGAAATTTGTTTTGCAGAGACGGACACGATGCTTGTGTTCAAAATCTTCTATAGAGTATTCGGAAAAGGAACCCGCCTTGCAATGCCGAAGACAATCTGCGCGCCGGACTCATCGTCATTTAAGCCTGGTTCAGGGGCTACTGAGGGAGTCCTGGATTAGGGGGTCCTCAGATAGCCGGACTATGTACTTATGCCGGACTGTTGGACTATGAAGATACAAGATTGAAGGCATCGTCCCGTGTCCGGGTGGGACTCTCCTTTTCATGGAAGGCAAGCTTGGCAATTCGGATAAGTAGATCTCACTAGTAGAAAAAGGGCTTTTAGTCCCGGTTCATAAGGGCCTTTAGTCCCGGTTCGTGGAACCGGGACTAAAGGGTCGTTACTAAAGCCTCCCCCATTAGTCCCGGTTCTTACACGAACCGGGACTAAAGGCTCTCCACGTGGCCGCTGCCTGGAGATCCACCTTTAGTCCTGGTTGGTAACACCAACTGGTACTAAAGGAATTTTTATGATTTTTTTTTGATTTTCAAATTTCTGAATTATTTTAACCTCTCATCTCTAATCACCCCTCATCACTGCTCAATTTAACCTCTAATCACCCCTCATCATCTAACTTCCCGGATGTCACCCATCCTCTCACTACTCCAGCCTGAGCACGCTTAACTTCCGGTTTCTATTCTCCCTTGTTTCCAAGTCTGCACTTATTGTTTTCCTAACAATAGTAAGATGTCAATCCTATTAACCTCAGGAATTTAGCTTGAGCATGAAGTCACACATTTCACTGTTTTAGTTTGAAACTATTGTTCTAAAAAATAACACTAATATTTAGTAAGACTGATATTTCTTGAATAATTAGTTTGACCATTGTTTGACCACAGTTTGACCATAGTTTGACCAGATATGACCAAAATTCAAAAAACTAAAATAATTATTTAGTAACACTAATATTCTTGAATAATTATTTAGTAACACTAATACTTCTTGAATAAGTAGTTTGACCATACTTTGACCAGATATAACAAAAATTCAAAAAAACTGAAATTTGATGAATTTTTTTGCCTCCAGATCTTAAAAGCCCCGTAACTTTTTTCCGTTAGGTTTTATAGGATTTTGAAAAACTTTTTCATCCGAGTAGATGTAACTTTTCGAGTAGATGATTTTTCATATAAAAAACTTTTTCATCCAAGTTCGTATGCAAAAGTTATGCCCATTTTACTAAATTCTAGTGAGATTTTGCAAATAAAGTCGAAATTCATATTTGTAATTTTACCCAACAACTAGACCACATATCACATGGGAAACTTATTTTCTTGTATTTTTTAACATTTTCATCATTTTCTTTTATTTTTTAAACTGAAAAAGGCGATCCACGGGGGGGTGGGGGGTAGAGGTTGAAAATGGAACCTTTAGTACCGGTTCGTGCCATGAACCGGTACTAATACCTCAAACCCCATTAGTACCGGTTGGTGGCTTGAACCGGGACTAAAGGTCTAACCTTTAGTACCGGTTGGTGCCACGAACCAGTACTAATGGGGTTTGAGGCATTAGTCCCGGTTCGTGGCAGCAACCGGGACTAAAAGGTCTAGACGAACTGGGACAAATGGCCCACGTGGCCCGGCCGGCCCCCTGGGCTCACGAACCGGGACTAATGCCCCCATTAGTCCCGGTTCTGGACTGAACCAGGACTAATGGGCTAACTCGGCCTGGACCAAAGCCCTCTTTTCTACTAGTGTCTCCTTCTCTGTAACCTACTCTGTGTAACCCTAGCCCCCTCCGGTGTCTATATAAACCGGAGGGTTTAGTCCGTAGGACAACAACAATCATAATCGTAGGCTAGCTTCTAGGGTTTAGCCTCTATGATCTCGTGGTAGATCAACTCTTGTAATACTCGTATCATCAAGATCAATCAAGAAGGAAGTAGGGTATTACCTCCATCTAGAGAGCCCGAACCTAGGTAAACATTGTGTCCCCCGCCTCCTGCTACCATTAGCTTAAGACGCACAACTCGGGACCCCCTACCCGAGATCCGTCGGTTTTGACACCGACAGCGGTGCCGGACACGGCTGGACGGCAGGGGCACCTAGCATGGCGTGCAGAACGGTGGCGGGATGGATCTGCGATGGATGTGCAGTCATTTCTGGTAGGGCGTGTGGGCGGCAGCGATGGAATCAGATCAGGTTGCTGCCAGATCTGCAGGCGACGATGGGTGGTGCGGGATAGCGGTTGTGGTCGTTCTTCAAGAGGTGGCGGTTGATAGTGGTGGTGGATCAGCTTTCTGTGCCAAGGGCGGTGGCTGGCACTAGATTTGCTCATTTTGTGCAGCGTGAACTAGCGACTAATGGCTTGCCCTCCTTTGCAATGGTGATTGCATGGTGGGCGCCGAGCTCGTGGCAGCGGCGTGGATCAAGCTCAGATCTAGCGAGGTGGTGTGGACCCAGCATGGTTGCACTACTCAGAGTCCTCCGGGTAGCGATTGGGCGGCGCTATGGTGTGGTGGCGGTGTGATCAGTGTCGATCGAGGCTTCAACGCAGTACACAAAAGTAATCATCAAGTTAAGATTCTCTCCTATGTCATTATGTTAAAGAGAAGATTCCTAAAAAACTAACATTTTTTGTTGGCGCAATAAAGAAGACAACTTCCAACCATTGGATATGGCATCATCTATAGCTCACCTCATAGCTTAATATCTACATTGAATGTTTATCCAACACACTGAATAATTTCCTTTTTTATCAAAGTTTTTTATAGGAATACACATAGTGTTACATCTCAAGGCATCTGCTGGGCCGCAAGCCAACGAAGATATTTATGGATACAGCAAACCCATCTGGTCATACTTATATAGTCCACATCAAGAGAGCGAAGGATGGGTGATTCGTGATCCATAAGAACTAGACTAAAGTTGTTCATGACATGCACATGGAGGAGGACATAATATGGGTATTCCGCTTCATCAAGGTTGCCAACGACCCGATTATCCTTCACATGGAATGTATACCTCTATCATGGTGATTGACTCTCATGTTATTGATCGAAATATGTATGTAGTGATGTGTGCAACAATTAATAATGGATGTGTATGTTGTGTTTGCTGACATGAATTATGTGTCTGCCTTTGAATTGCATGCATTAAATTAATACTTGATATGATTCATAATATATTAAATTAAAATATTAAACCTGATGTGTTGTTTGTTCATGCCAATGGACACGGTTCTGATAACCACAATTGCTTTTTTTAAACAAGAATAAAATTTGAAGACCTAAACATTTTGCAGAAGCATGTACAACCTATGAAACCTTGAAATTTATGAACAATTTTTGCAGACAGGAACAGTTTATGAGATTCTGTACAATTTTTGAAACAGTGAACATTTTTGAATTTATCAACAAACTTATAAAAAAGTTATATTAAAAAATTCTGAAAAAAATTGGAACAGATTTTTTTTGAAATTCCTAAACACTTCAGAATTTGTGAACAAATTTCGAAAAACAGGAACATTTTGTGAAATTTCGATGTTTTAAAGGCGAACGAATTTTGAAAATTTGATTTTTTTATTATCAAACATTTATTGTAAATACAAACAGTTTTTAGTTTGTGAGAGAATATTGGTAACAGAAACATTTTGAAATTTTTGTACAATTTTTAAAGTACGAACATTTTTTTAATTTATCAAAAAAATGTGAATACACGAACATTTTTCAAAATTTTCAAAAAACATTTTCAGCACGATCATTTTTCGAGAATTCCAAACATTTTGGAAAAGCGGACATCTTTTGATAAAAAATAAATTTGAAATGGAAAAAGAAATGAAAAAACCCAAGACAGAAAACAAAAAGGAAAAGGAAAAATTGAAAGATAAGGAAAAGAAAGCAGGAAAACCGTAAAAGAAAAAAATGGTTCCATAAACCGGATGGCACAGGACATATGTTAACTACACAAATGGGGCAAGGCAATCGCGCTGCTCAGCCACTCGCCTGCAAGAAGCGCCGGCAGTTTGACGCAACGTGCGTGGAATATTCTTTTTCCAAAACTAGGAGGGCGCAAGATCAGTGGCGTGCTCAACGTGGAGCGGCACAAGCAGGTTTCATTTGAACATAATAATAAAGGGATAAAAATAATCAGGTTCCCAGTGGACGAGGGTTGCAGCGTGTTGATCTCAAGCGTGCAAAGGAAAGAAGAACAAAATCAATCAAGGAAGTCACGGTGCTACTGATGTGGAGCTGAGACAGCTAAGTTAATGGAATCGCTCAAGTTGGTTACGGGTGTGTGCGTTGGGAAGACTCCTCGACGAGTCGCCTCCAGTCGCGCCATGTGTGTGTGTGTGTGTGTGTGTGTGTGTGTGTGTGTGTGTGATGGTTTGTCGGGTGGCGAAGCGGGCGGCGGGGAAGAGCAAACCTGTTACTCATCGTCACAGCACAAGGGCCCTGCCTTTGACATGAAAAGTGAAACCCAAGTTTACAACACCAACGAACTATTAGCCTTATCCGTCCACTTGCCTCATGTTACCAGCTACTCCCTCCGTTCCTAAATATTTGTCTTTCTAGACATTTCAAATGACTACTACATACAGATGTATGTAGACATATTTTAGAGTGTAGATTCACTCATTTTGCTCTGTATGTAGTCACTTGTTGAAATGCCTAGAAAGACAAGTATTTAGGAACGGAGGGAGTAGTATGCTTAACACATACCGCTGAACACAGCCACCGTTGGAAGCCTCTCATCTCCCTGGTCATTCTTGATGCATGGACTCCGTACATACAGCGTTGAAGCTTCTACGCGTGAATACATCAATGGTTGCCAGCCCAGCAAGAAGTAGACGCCCGACTAATTCATGATAATGCAAAAACATTTTGACATGTGGAAGCTGATTGTTCCTGGGTGTCTCACATTCCATGTAGCATTGCACGTCTCAAACTTCTCATAAAAGATGATTTCTCTCATAATATAGAGTTCCGTCCATGGATGGAACTATTTCGACGAGCTACCATAAGTAGAAGGAATGAGAAGCAGGCTACAAGTACGCGGACTGAATATATTGAGCTATGACAAAAGTACAATGCTCTTAAACAAGGAAAGGATGGTGGCTGCATTGGCTATCCATCTACCATGCATCAGGAATATATTTATTTCCTTTTGTGAAAGAAAGATGTGAATCCCATCGTCCACGTGGTTCAATCAGAAGCGGAGTTAGGATTTCTCAAAGACTAGGGCTAAACTAAGCGGCTATAAATAACGTAAATACCACACAGACTAATGCATGTAAGATTTTTCTTAAAATACCATGTAATTTTCCAGGCCCTCTTCTTGTCGGATTTCTAAAATTATCATATTAATAATTAAACTCAATTGACTAAAGTGGTAAAAAAAATTTGGGTAAAGTAATACAATTCTACAAAATTTAACATTATTTTGGCGCATACAAGGAACTACAAAAAGAAGTACAGATGATACAAGAAACTAGGTATTACCGGTTGTGAAGATGGAGCAGAAATGCTTAACCACCAAAAGAATAGTCTTGATCTGTCTTCGGAAGGCTCTACGTCAATCAGGACCGCTACTAGTCCTGAGTCGGTTTTAGCACATCTGCAATGATGACATCTTCTTGAACATTAGTAGGACAGAAATAAGAACCTAAAGAGTAAAATGGATAAGACTTGTTGTCAATTCATGCAGGAACAAATGATATAGATGTGAGAAACATCTAGGGAAGTGAAATTCTGCAGCTCTACATCCTTGGTTCAACGCTTCGCATGGAGGACCGCTTTGGTAGAGATTCAAGGGGCAAGGGCCTAATGTAGTAGCCACTAGCCAGAACAGGAGTCTGCCAGCGGAACAAAAGGGCTGGAAGTGTCTGCTCCGTTGAATCCAGATGATCCGTGGCTACGAGCCTAGCTGCCTGGGTCGGATCTAGTTAGTCGTGCAGTCACAGATCTGGGAATTGGCGGCGGAGCGTGAGCGAAATCTTTTACTTAGAGGGATCGAGCGAGACGATGAAACACTGACCGATTTCGTGGCGTCTTGGGCTTTATATGGGCTGAGGTTGTTTGCCAGGGGCTGGGCCTTGACAAGTCTGCACATCTGAAAACAAAATTACTGGATTTGTAACTACTAGTTGGGCCACGCCTGGGGCTATAGCCCCACTTGCCCTAGGCCCAATTCCGCCCCTGCTCGGTTCAACGCTTCGCATGGAGGACCACTTTGGTAGAGATTCAAGGGGCAAGAGCCTAATGTAGTAGCCACTAGCCAGAACAGGAGTCTGCGAGCGGAACAAAAGGGATGGAAGTGTCTGCTCCGTTGAATCCATATGATCCGAGGCTACGAGCCCAGCCGCCTGGGTCGGATCTATTTAGTCGTGCAGTCACAGATCTGGGAATTGGCGGCGGAGCGTGAGTGAAATCTTTTACTCGAAGGGATCGAGTGAGACGATGAAACACTAACCGATTTCGTGGCGCCTTGGGCTTTATATGGGCTGAGGTTGTATGCCTAGGGCCGGGCCTTGACAAGTCTGCACATCTGAAAAAAATTACTGGATGTGTAACTACTAGTTGGGCCACGCTTGGGGCTATAAGACACACTTGCCATAGGCCCAATTCCGCCCCTGGGTTCAATTCAATATTCGCTAGCTCCCTATGTCTCATGGAAGCAGAAATGTTTTATTTTGAATAACATATGATACACTTTTTTGCGAGAAAATAACATATGATACACGATAAGGTATGAAGCTAATGAAGGCATAAAATAGTTCTATGTGTTGTCGCTCTGGAGACAACGAACTATAATGATTTATTGAGGCTCCAAGCAAAACAAACACAAACCTAAGCTACTAGTTCAGGTGGGGACCATGCCCTGCGTACATAAAGAAACTGAGTAGTTCCCTATTCTTAGGCTCTTTATTATGTATATAGTACCCTCCTGTGCTTTGGTTGTTGTTAATCTAAAACTCAAAATGTACTCTAAAAAAGACCAAAACCATAATGTATTTTATTTTGGACATGTCAATATAATTACTTTGTAATGTAGACCGTAGGTATAATATTGGGATATACTTACTCAAGTTTTACTATGTGCAAATCATACGGTTGTGTGAAAATTGCATTGTTATATACTTATTTTGATATTATGAAACACTACAATTTTTCTCACAGAATGCTCTCTTTGGTAGCACAATTCAGGGTGAGCAGCAGGCAGAGCTGGATGCACTATGGAGTTTCAACATGGGAAGATCGAATGGAACACTGCATTTGAAAAGCAGGTTGGTTGCATGAGTGAACTGCTAACCATTCCGAGTATACAAACTCTGCATTTCGCAGGATAGAAACCACCAGCTTCTCTATATACTTGTTTGTATGGAGGGCAAGTGAAATCGTCCATACATTCTCATCAAGAGCTGATAATATAGAGTTGGGTAGCCCCCATTTCTCCATTTCACTCTCATTTCAGTACACTCCGGTGGAGTGGCGTAAGTGTTTGTCTGGTAGGTTAAGACAGCAACCAGATTGAGATATGGTGACGGGAGCCAAAGGCGAAGGACAGAGCTCTTTGTCAGATGGAACAACTAATAAAAGAATGAATAGTCATGATCGTAGTATGATACACATTGTTTTCACTATTGTATTTCTGAGCACTGCCAGCTAGAGATGGCATCGGGACCTATGTACATCTTGTTTTCATGGTGCACTCGGAATCTTTGTACGTGTGTTCATATGTTAGCTAATTGCTTGGCTTTTTTGCATACCCAATAGATGATGTATTGATGTTCCTGTGTTTAATGATTTGTTCTCCTGACAAAATGCAGCAGGCCTACTACATGTTCTTATATATTACCTTACTCTGCATTTTCCAGTAGCTTGATCGCCATATACCTTACTCTGTGATTGTCAACTTTATCGCTTAAATTCATTAGGTCGCGATGTGGGTTGCCTACATGATTATGATGTAATACAACAGGTCGCATCTCCCACCCTAAAACAAGGAAGCATCTCTCACCTACTGAAGAAGGTAAATTCCCGTGAGGCTGAAAGATTGACACCTAAGGTTTTGCCCATGATATGCCCAAGATGGCCTTGGTAAACCAACATCATTTCTCTAAGCTGGAACGATGCGAAATACTAGTAGTACAAACCATCCAGAAAACAGTATTATGCCTTACAGGCTTGCCGAAAAGATTCGCAGTGGATACTCTGCTCATGCTGAAATAGGAGTGGATACTATTTATGTCTTTTATTGGCGAGTAGGTTTCAGCATGAACGATTACCCTGATGACTTACTCATCAGATTGGAGATGCTTCCCTCATGGTGGTTCGTAGCATCGTCTTGTGCTTTTGGGTCACTGGCATCATAGATAAACGACTTTCTATAAGATGCCATATTTTAATTGAGGATGAACAATTCAATTCTCATACCATCATTGGAAAAAATGGCATCAAAACTGAAGATGGCAATCACTAGCTACATAAAAGGACACCGAAAGTAGCAGCAACATATGAAATGGGAAACACAAACAACTCAGAAAAACAGACAATTAATTGTTAACAAACATAACATCTATTCAACATAAGAGCCAATCATTAAATCGCCATACTACACACAAAGCAGTCCCATGGAAACATGCATGGACACCATATGGCAATGACATGACTCAATCCCTACCCCCAGAAGTAAGGATAGAAGGGTGAACTAAGATTCTATTCTCACATGTAGAATTGAGTTTCCCTAAACGAATGATAAGACATAATCCATTCACTAGTAGAAAAAGGGCCTTTAGTCCCGGTTCATAAGCGCCTTTATTCCCGGTTCTGGAACCCGGACTAAAGGGTCGTTACTAAAGCCTCCCCCTTTAGTCCCGGTTCTTATACGAACCGGGACTAAAGGCCCTCCACGTGGCCGCTGCCTGGAGGTCCACCTTTAGTCCCGGTTGGTAACACCAACCGGTACTAAAGGAAATTTTATGATTTTTTTTATTTTCAAATTTCTGAATTATTTTAACCTCTAATCTCTAATCACAGTCATCACTGCTCAATTTAACCTCTAATCTTTAATCATCCCTCATCATTCCAAATCATCTAACTTCCCGGACAGCCACCCATCCTCTCACTACTCCAGCCTGAGCACGCTTAACTTCCGGGTTCTATTCTCCCTCGTTTCCAAGTCTGCACTTGTTGTTTTCCTCACAATAGTAAGATGTCAATCCTATTAACCCTCAGGAATTTAGCTTGAGCATGAAATCACACATTTCACTGTTTGAGTTTGAAACTATTGTTCTAAAAAACAATAATTATTTAGTAACACTAATATTTTTTGAATAAGCAGTTTGACCACAGTTTGACCATAGTTTGACCACAGTTTGACCAGATTTGACCAAAATTCAAAAAAACTGAAATAATTTTTTAGTAACACTAATACTTCTTGAATAAGTAGTTTGACCATAGTTTGACCAGATTTAACAAAAATTAAAAGAAACTAAAATTTGAGCATAACTTTTTTTCCTTTTAGAATTTGAGGATTCTAAAAATTTGCAAACAGGCCGTAGGTGGTTAAAATCGGATGCGGATTTTCGTGCTGAACATTTTGATATATTATACGTTTTTTCTGACATCGTATGCAAAAGTTATAGCCATTTTACACTTTCCCTGCACTTTTTGCAAAACATGTCCAAATTTAAGTTTTTAAATTTTCCTAACTAGTAGATGTGGTAACATAACTACATCTCGAAGGATTTTAACTTTTGAAGTTTTTATCATTTTATTTTGCTTT
>NC_041385.1:787575492-787583347 GCF_002162155.2 Triticum dicoccoides | reverse complement strand
GGTACTAAAGGTCTCAACCCCATTAGTACCGGTTCGTGCCACGAACCGATACTAATGGGCATCGCACCATTTAGTACCGGTTCATGGCACCAACCGGGACTAAAGGTCCCATTTGAACCGGGAGTAATGCCTGTACGGTGCCCACGCCGCTCGAACCGGGACTAATGCTCACATTAGTCCCGGTTCGTAACGCAACCGGGATTAATGCTCTTTTCTGGCCTAACGAAAGCCCTATTTTCTACTAGTGATTATGATTTAATCCAAGTCCACGAACTTCTGTCCCTCTCATCCTTGACACATGGCTATCTAGCACTCACTGTGAACCATACCCACTATCTTCATATGACATTCGGTCCTTGGATACTCACCATTCGAATAATGTCACAACAAAAGATGCAAAGCATGATCAAACTTGAAGAGCCCTACCGCCAGCCCACCCACATAAAAAGGGAAAATGCACACCATCATGAATTCAACATGCCAGTAAAAGCACATTCAAGCAGACGAGGTTGTCTATAAAAAAGGGTGTGCTTCTTCGGATTATATTATGAAATGCTGTCCTAGAATACTGCACACAGTCTTATGAGCTGATTAAGTAATACATGTACACTGAATTGCGAGCTGCTACAGGAATACATGTACACTTACTTCCAAGTTGCTGCAATCACAGAGCCGCAGAGAAAGAAGCAGAACATGACATAATACTGATTTCTGAGACTTGCAATTTATGATGTTGTCAGCATTTCAGGGATCAGCTTAGCGGCATGTCCATTTATATGCTGCTAAAGAGATTGATACATAAACATTTTATTCACCAGGATAACATGTTGAAGCAAATGTACCCTTAGAGAGCAACTTCCATATAGGAGAGTGGCCCATATGAGTGCATCAGTACTGGAGGACATGGCTGACAGTCGGAAGGAAGGCAAGGACGAGATGGCCGGAGAGGAGGAGGCGACAGAAGTCTGCTGGTGGATAGGGGAGGCGGAATTGCTCTGAGTCGGATATAAGCCAGTAGTCAGACTGAGTCATGATGGGAGTCGAAGGCGAAGGTCCACCTCTCCGCTGGATGCACCAATGGATGGTGGAATGAGTCGCATGGGAGTATGATACACTTTTTTTAGGGTGAGAACTGGTACTATATATTGACAGCACTCAGCACACAGCTTACAATCGTTAGCCAAAATAGGCTTCAGAGCATTTGAGACATCTGCTAGTCGCACAATATCGTAGATCTCTATGTACGTAGGCAGCCAGCTCCTGTGCAAGAGTGTTGCTTTCCAACTCGTACACTCGACACATACCGCCGAACACAAACATTGATTGAACTTGTTTGCCTAATGTGGCCCTCATGATCGATAATGTACTGTGAGAAAGCATCTATCGGTGAATACGGCGATGGTTGCCAGCTGAACAAGAAGTTGACGCACACCACGTCTATAATAACATGACAATGTTTTGACATGTGACAGCTAATTGTTCCCTGATGCCTCCTAGTCCAAGTATTGCACGTTTCTTAAAACATGATTTTCCTCATTGTCTAGAATCTCATCTTTGCATGGAACTATTTCGACGAACTACCACAAGTAGAAGGAACGACAAGCAGGCTACAACTATGCGGAACGAATATATGTATTGAGCTATGGCGAAAGTCAAATGCTCTTAAAGACGGAAAGGTTGGTCGTTGCATTAGTTACCCATCCACCACAAAAAAATATAATATATTTATTTCTTTTTTATGAAATAAAAAATGTGAATCCCATCATCCATGTTCTTCAATTCAACAGTTGCTGCCTCTTCGCGTCAGTTCGAAGCAGAAGAGTTATATTTTGAAGGACAAATTATACATGCCGACAAAGGTTCAAAATAGACCCTAGAAGTATCACGTTTTGGCCACATAACTCCCTCACCTCTAAAACCAGGATCTTAATCCCCTCAACTTTTAAATGCCAGACAAATTAACCCCTAACGCTCTCGTAGGTGGTTTCAGATGGTGGTTTCGGTCACGTGGGGGTGAGGTGAGATGGGAAGCACCAATGTGATCGTCAGTTCGTCAAACAATTTGCGTGCACCCATTTAGCGTGCTCCCGACGTACGTGTTAACCGTGTCTGCTCCAAGCCCTGCCACGTGATGAACATGGTGAGCACCACGTCACACAACTACCTCTACAGATTACAACCCATGCACATGCTTCCACAAGGCCTGTGTGATGATATAATTGCACAATATATTCATCAGGTGCAATCGCACGTATATATGATGTACAAAGTGGGCCACGACCTTAACTATATAAGGAACTAGGAGGTGGGTCAGATACACAAAGATGCACATAACATATATACTTAACCCCCCACCCACCCACCCCTCCACCCCCTCGTGGTCGAAGCGACGCCATTGCTGATGCAAAGACTGGACCGGAACTCCTCGAAGGACGCCGTAGGCAAGCCTTTGGTCATGGTATCTGCAAAATTGTTGGGATGTGGGAACGTTTAAAACACGAACATGGCCAAGAGCCACCTGATCCCGAACAAAATGAATATTGAGCTCAATGTGCTTGGTACGGCGATGATGAACCGGGTTGGCGGAGAGGTAGACAGTAGAGACGTCGTCGCAGTAGACCACCGCCGCCTTGACGACAAAACACGAGAGCTCAAGAAGGAGTTGACAAAGCCAGGAGCACTCGGCGACGACATTAGTCGTGGCGCGATAATCAGCTTCAACGCTGCACCGTGAGACCGTAGGCTGCCTCTTAGACGACCACGAAATGAGTGATGGACCAAGGAAGACACAGTAACCCGAAGTGGATCGACAGGTGTCGGGGTAGCCGGCCCTGTCAACGTCGGAGTATGTTGTGAGGTCGGTGGTGGCGGAGGCGCACAGCGTGAGGCCAAGATCCATAGAGCCAAGGATATAACAGAGAATCCGCTTTACGGAGGCCCAATGAACATCTCGGGGGCATGCATATGAAGGCACACCTGCTGAACTGCATACTGGAGCTTCCGTCGAGTAAGGTTGAGGTATTGAAGAGCACCAACAATAGACCGGTAGAAGGCAGCATCCGAAGCAGGAGAACCATCAGTAGCAGAGAGCTTGGCCTTTGTATTGACAGGCGTGACCGCGGGTTTGCAACTATGCATTCCGGTATGGTCGAGAAGCTCATGAGCATACTTCCGCTGGTGAAGGAAGAAGCCATCTGGACGATGCATCACCTCATCACCGAGGAAGTAGTGCAAAGTACCCAAGTCCTTAATGGCAAACTCAGCACGAAGACGATCAGTGAGCTGACGAAAAAGCCCAGGCGTGCATGCTGACAGAATGATGTCGTCGCTGTAGAGGAGAAGATATGCTGTATCGGCGCCCTGATGATAGACAAACAGCGAAGCATTGGAGCGTGTAGAGCGGAATCCGAGATGATGAAGAAATGCCACGATGCGTTGGCACCAGGCGCGAGGAGCCTGCTTTAGCCCATATAAGGAGCGCAAAGTAGGCACACATGATCTGGATGCGTCGGATCAAAGAACCCCGTGGGTTGCTGACAGAAATCCTGCTCCTCGAGATGACCATGAAGAAAGGCGTCGGAAACGTCCATCTGGTGCACTGGCCTGGCGCGAGAGACCGCAAGCTGTAGAACAGTGCGGATCGTCCCGGGCTTAACAACAACGTAAGTGTCGGTGAAGTCGACATTGGCACGTTGACGGAAGCCACGAATAACCCAACGCGCCTTGTAGCGGTCAAGTGTAACATCAAGGCAGAGCTTGTACTTCAAAACCCACTTCCCGGTAATCACGTTGGCGTGCTGGGGTCGGGGAACAAGCTGCCAAGTCCGGTTCCGCTACAAAGCATCAAACTCCTCCTACATCGCAGCCATCCAGAGCGGATCACAGAGAGCAGCACGAACGGAGCAAGGCAAGGGCGATGGTATGGAGAGTGGATGCCATGTAGACGTACTCATCTGAGGCAAATCGTGAGCTCATACGAAAGATTCCCGCACGGGCGCGGGTAACCGGACCAACCGCCGGTGGTGGTGGAGCACCCACGGGACAGGCCGCTAGTGGCGGTGATGACCTGCCGGAAGGCGTTGAGGCCACGGGCGAGGTCGGTTCATTGGGCGATGGCGGCGCCACGGGAAGCGTCATGGCGGGCAAGGCCGGGTCATCGTGTGGTGAAGGCGCAGGAGGCGGCGTCAAGCCCGTGGAGGCCGTCGCAGAAGAAGAGCCCGTGGAACCTGTTTGGCTGGAGATCACGGCGCTCGACATGGAAGAGGCCGCGGTCGGGTTCGCGTGGCGCGCCTCGAAGCCAGGGCCGGCCGAGGGCTGCACGCGAATGCCCTGGGTGAGAGGGCGGTGACCCAACACCGTCAGCAACCGGTGATGAAGTGGCAGCGGAGGTACCTGCTGAAACGGAAACACATGCTCGTCAAAGTAGACGTGTCGGGAGGTGAACACGCGATGGGAGACATGATCATAGCACCGAGCAGCGCTGGGTCCCATGATGCCGAAGGCAGTGCCGGCGGCAGCGATGGAGATGCCATGGGGAAGCTGTAGGCGCTCGTCAGCTGTGGTGGTGCGGGAGAGGGGTAGCCGCGTGACATAATATGCCTGATGAGCCGGGGGACGTGGCATGGGAAGACTCGTCGACAGCGCCCGAGGGACTGGTATGGTGTATGCGTGGACAACGCCCGTCCACCGCTTGTAGCCACAGGCCCAAGGCAGAAGGGGCTGCTGCTGGTGACGAGGCGCACCGTCGGCAAGTTGGCGCTGCTGCTTGCGGCCACCGCGCCGACCGCCCTGGCGGCGATCGGTAGGAGGCACGGGTGGCGGCTGGGGGCAGACACACCTTAGGGGGTCGTCGGGAGGGGCAGCAGTGGCGGCTGATACTGCGGCTAGTACAGCGCTGGGGCGTTGCTGTTGAGGAGCAGCGGGCGGTGGAGGAGGGCCACCGCGAGTGGTGCCAGCGGCGAGGGTGGTATACATGGCCGGATCTTTTCTTGTTTCATCTGACGCTCCTCCAACTAGAGATAAGCCACAAACTTGGCGAATGAGGGCTTGGGGATGAGTGTGAGTTCCGTCACGGCGTTGTGGAAGTCCTCATTGAGGCCGGCGGTGTGCATGCTAAGAAGGAGATCATCATTGATTTTCACGCCAATGTGGCGGAGCTTGTCAGCAAGGGTCTTGAGATGGCGATAGTAGTCGCCGACGGAAGAGTTATCTTGGTGGCACCCGAAGAACTCTTGCAACAAAAAATGTGATGTTGGAGACGATTATCGGTGAAGAGTCTGTTCAACTGGTCCAAACGGTGTGGGCATCATCACCGTCTTGCATGACCATATGAAACAGGTCTGGCGAGATGGTGAGGAAGAACCATCAGATGCGCGTGGCGTCGATGATGGACCACTCATGATGTGCGGGCACGAGGCTTGAGTCAACGGAGCCTTCCACGGGATCAAGGAGGTTGTACTCCCGGAACACGAGGGAGAAGTAGGTCTTCCATGCATAGTAGGAGGAATCTGTCTGAGCAAGATGAACCGGAACCCGCTCGTAGATGTTGAGGTGGCGGATGTCGGCGGCGTCGAGAGGGTTGGCATCGGCGAACGGATTGGAGGCGGAGGAGGTGATGGAAGACATGATTAGGAGCTAGGGTTGCAGCGGCGGCTAGGGTTGCGGCGACGGCTAAGGGTGCGGCTATCGTGTTGCACACAATGAATTAGGAGGGAGGCGTCGACCCGAAGCTCCCCCACCACGCTGTTGAAGCACGTGGGGCCTCTAGGTCGTTGAATATGCGCACCATAGACGATGTTGCAACACCATCCTCGGCGCCTCCACCAGAGGCCCCCACCTCTAAAATATATTTATATGTTATACCTGCAGGATGCCCAAGGCAAAGTCTACAGTAGCAAACTAAAGGAAAGAAATGATGCAGTTTGAAGACAAAATATGCACATAGTGCACGCAATCAGACATGCATACACTATGCATGATGCAATGACTTGAATTATAAGCAGGACACTGATGATTTTCACAAGAGAATAGAACTATTGATTTACGCTCTCCAACCCTACCGCCTTAGATCAGATCCAGCGCGTCCACCCGCCCAGATGCCTTCGGCACCGGGCCTGCCGCCACCGTGGCCCACGCCGGTGGCAGCGGCGGCAGGAGGAGGCGCTAGAGGGTGCTGGCGGCGCTAGGGTTTCGAGCCCCAGCCGTCGCCCAGGGGGAGGCGACGCAAGGGTAGTTGACCTTAAAAATGGGAGTTGGAATAGAAAGATATGTAGTTAAATACAGTAAACACTACATGAGTACCCCTGCTCAAGAGATTCCTGGAGGTGACGAATTTGAAGCCCTCACATTGATGCCCATCGGCTGCTGGTACAGCTCCCACATCTTTGCCGCTATCGTGTTGCACACCATGAATTAGGAGGGGGGCGTCCACCCGAAGCTCCCCCACTACGCTTTTGAAGCACGTGGGGCCTCTAGGTCATTGAATATGCGCATCATAGACGATGTTGGAACACCATCCTCAGCGCCTCCATCAGAGGCCCCCAACTCTAAAATATATTTATATGTTATACTTGCAGGATGCCCAAGGAAAAGTCTGCAGTAGCAAACTAAAGGAAAGAAATGATGCAGTTTGAAGACAAAATATACACATGGTGCACGCAGTCGGACATGCATACACTATGCATGATGCAATGACTTGAATTATAAGCAGGACACTGATGATTTTCACGAGAGAATAGCAACTTTCCAGTTATTGATTTATGCTCTCCACCCCTGCCACCTCAGATAAGATCCACTGCGTCCACCTGCCAAGATGCCTTCGGCACTGGGCGCGCCGCCACCGCGGCCCACGCCGGTGGCAGCGGCGGCAGGAGGAGGCGCTAGAGGGTGCTGGCGGCGCTAGGGTTTCGAGCCCCAGCCGTCGCCTAAGGGGAGGCAACGCAAGGGTAGTTGACCTTAAAAATGGGAGTTGGAATAGAAAGATATGTAGTTAAATACAGTAAACACTACATGAGTACCCCTGCTCAAGAGATTCCTGAAGGTGACGAATTTGAAGCCCTTACATTGATGCCCATCGGCTGCTGGTACAGCTCCCACATCTTTGCCGCTATCGTGTTGCACACCATGAATTAGGTGGGGGCGTCGACCCGAAGCTCCCCCACCACGCTGCTGAAGCTCGTGGGGCCTCTAGGTCGTTGAAGATGCGCACCATAGACGATGTTGCAACACCATCCTCGGCGCCTCCACCAGAGGCCCCCAACTCCAAACTATATTTATATGTTATACTTGCAGGATGCCCAAGGCAAAGTCTCCAGTAGCAAACTAAAGGAAAGCTATGATGCAGTTTGAAGACAAAATATACACATGGTGCATGCAGCCGGACATGCATACACTATGCATAATGCAATGACTTGAATTATAAGCAGGACACTGATGATTTTCAAAAGAGAATAGCAACTTTCCGCTTATTGTTTTATGCTCTCCACCCCTGCCACCTCAGATCAGATCCACCGCGTCCACCCGCCCAGATGCCTTCGACACCAGGCCCGCCGCCACCGTGGCCCACGCCGGCAGCAGCGGCGACATGAGGAGGCGCTAGAGGGTGCTGGCAGCGCTAGGGTTTCGGGCCCCTGCCATCGCCCAAGGGGAGGCGACGCGAGGGTATTTGACCTTAAAAATGGGAGTTGGAATAGAAAGATATGTAATTAAATACAATAAACACTACATGAGTACCCCTGCCCAAGAGATTCATGGAGGTGACCAATTTGAAGCCCACACATTGATGCCCATCGGCTGCTGGTACAGCTCCGACATCTTTGCCGCTATCGTACGTGTTGCACACCATGAATTAGGAGGG
>NC_041385.1:787555855-787575326 GCF_002162155.2 Triticum dicoccoides | reverse complement strand
AAGCTCCCCCACCACGCTTTTGAAGCACGTGGGGCCTCTAGGCCATTGAATATGCGCACCATAGACGATGTTGGAACACCATCCTCGGCGCCTCCATCAGAGGCCCCCAACTCTAAAATATATTTATATGTTATACTTGCAGGATGCCCAAGGCAAAGTCTGCAGTAGCAAACTAAAGGAAAGCAATGATGCGGTTTGAAGACAAAATATACACATCGTGCAGGCAGTCGGACATGCATACACTATGCATGATGCAATGACTTGAATTATAAGCAGGACACTGATAATTTTCATAAGAGAATAGCAACTTTCGGCTTATTGATTTATGCTCTTTAAATAAGTGAACCTCAGTTTCAAAATCATGCATATATCAGTAAAAAGACGGTACAACCCCTCGCAATATGTATAAAGGGCAGCTTACTTGGGCCGGCCCATTTGGGATGGCATGCGATCAGAAATAGTGAACAAGGGTTGCACAAGCTGGGAATCGAACCCACAATCACATAAAACAGTACGTGCGTCCAGAACCAATGCGACAGGATACCTTTCGTGACCGATCCAAAGCTAGACACATTAAGTAATGGATGGCTGGGAATTTTCAAAAGATTCTAGAAATACTTTGTGAACTGGTCTTTTCTGTATAATTTTTTTTATTAATTTTTTATTTTCATTTTCCTGTTATGTTTCTTTTTTTTTTCAAAAAATGCTCGTGCTTTCAAAATGTTGTTCAAACGTTGAAAATGTTTGTTATTTCGAAATTTTGTTCATAAACTAAAAAATATTTTCATTTTCCAAAATTGTAAGTTTATTTTTTTAAATGTGTCTTTAAAAAATTGTTGAGAATGTCAAAATGCGAATATATTTTTTTAAACGCACAAAAAAATTGTGAAAACAAACATTTCCCGAGAGCAAGGACAAAAAATTAAATTCCGAAACATTTCTCAGAAACGAGACTAAATAAATGATATGAAAAAGTGTCTAAATTTTCCCGAACATTTTACGAATTTGTGATTTTTTTTGAAAATGAGAACATTTTTGAAATTCCGAAAAAATTCCAATATTCGCCCAACAGGACCAATGCCTTCGCTTAGTTGGGCAAGGCCTAAGATTTTCTTTTTACTTTTCTACTTTTTCCCGAACATTTTACCAATTTGTTATTTTTTCTGAAAATGAGAACATTTTTGAAATTCCGAAAAAATTCGAATATTCGCCCAACAGGACCAATGCCTCGCTTAGTTGGGCAAGGCCTGAGATTTTCTTTTTTACTTTTCTATTTTTTTCCCGAACATTTTACCAATTTGTTATTTTGTTTTTTGAAAATGAGAACATTTTTTAAATTCCAATAGTCGCCCAACAGGACCAATGCCTTCGCTTAGTTGGGCAAGGCTAAGATTTTCTTTTTTCTTTTCTATTTTTTTTCTTTTTCTATTTTAGAAAAATCTTTTCTACTTTTTAAACATTATTATTTTTTGAAACATATTCAAAATATTGAAATACCAAAATAACAGTTTTAAGAAACTATTTTAAATTATGATTTTAATAATTTTTGTTTAAATATTTATTAAATGCTTTAAAAAAGCATTTGTTGTTTTCAATTCTATCATTTTGTATTGGTTAGTTATGTTAGAGACTTACAATGACAGTTTTAAGTATCTATATAAATTAGGATTTAGATACATTTTTCCTTCAAACCTGGCGTGGATGACTACTCGGACACACTACGTTGAACATGGTGTTTTTCTAGACATTCTTGAAATGACCCCAACATTTGCCAGCAGGTGGCATGCCCATGGTAGGCATCCATGCCCCTAATATTTTTTTTCAATGGGCTTGTATGACCAATTCAAGACACCAATCCAAGTTGCTTGGGTTTTTGACAAGTTTTGCATTTCTAGAGTTTTCTCTGTCAAAAAGGTCGATAAATGGATAGATGTGTCGCAACTTGCATATGGTGTCGGAAGTAGTTCAAACCTGCCATGGATGCCTACCATGGGCATGTCCACCTAGTGGCAAAAGTTGTGGTAATTTCAAGGATGTCCACGAAAACACCATGCTCAACGGAAGGTGTTCAGGTTGGCCAGAAGGGTATGTTAGAGAGCACGTTGGTTTTCGACATCCTTGAAATGGACCTAATTGTTTTCATGGCCTCGTATGAGAAATTCAAGACACCATGACAAGTTGTTTTGGTTTCCGACAAGTTTTGTATTTTTTCTAGAGTTTTCTCGGTAAGAAAATGCAGAAAAAAGGCTGGATGTGTCGCAACTTGCATACGGTGTCGGAAATTGTTCAAACCTGGCATGGATGCCTATGAGGGCATGCCCACCTAGTGGAAAAAGTTGGAATCATTTCAAGCATGTATAAAAATAGACCATATTGAACGAAGTGTGTTCTGGGACCCAGAAGGCTCCGTCTGAGAGCATGTTATTTCTTGACATCCTTGAAATTACTCCATTTTTTTCAAGGGCCTCATATGACCAATTCAAGGCATCATGACAAGTTGTTCGGGTTTTCGACAAGTTTTGCATTTCCTGGAGTTTTCTCGATGAGAAAAATGACAATTGAGCACAGAACATGTTGCAACGTGCATACGGTGTCGGAAGTTATTCAGACCAGGCATGGATGCCTAACATGGGAATGCCCACTTGCTTCCAAAATTTGGGGGCAGGTCTGATTTTTCCAAAGAATACCATGTTCAATGGTGTTCAAAAGTAGAAAATAGATTAACAAAAAGAGAAGAAAAATGAAAATAATCGCAACAAAAAAATGCTTAGGCCCTAGAAAATAAGAAATTTTTTCATAAAATGTAGTATATTTGAAAAAATATTTGTAAATTTGAAAAAAAAATGTTTGTGTCTTAGAATAATGCTCGCCAATTTTTAAAACTGTTTGCATTTTTTAAATGTTCAGAAATTTAAAAATTGCTCATGTTTTCCGCAAAATGTTCACAAATTTGATAAATTATTCATCTTTTCAAAAAAATGTTTGCAGTTTGAAAAAAATGATGACAATTCTGAAAAATTGTTCATAACATTTCAAAAATATTCACAACATCAAAGTATTTTTCATAAAAGAGGATCGGAAATTTGAAGAAAATGTGCGTTTCCAAAAGAAGTTCAATTTTTGAAAAAAAAATCGTATCTTTAAAAGTATTCATGTTTTCGAAAAATATTCCAAAAGATGAAAAACACATTAGTTTTTTAGCTATAAAATACACTTTAGAAAGAATATCCGGCCCGGTTGTACAATACCAATTTTGATCTGCTACTATTTTTTAAATTAAAAAACACCTACAGTACGTCCATTCGAGGTGATAAATATCTGCGCTCCTTAAGTATCACCTAATTATGATGGTTCTGGTGGCTATCAGCAGTTTCACAAACCTACTATATTTTTAATTAAAAAAAACACCTACAGTACGTCCATTCTATGTAATAAATATCTGTGCTCCTTAAGTATCACCTAATTATGATGGCCCTGGTGGCTATCAGCAGTTTCACAACCCCTGGAGGTCCTGTGTTCTATGCCTAACAGTCTCACTATTTTTTTGGATTTTCGATCCGTGCTAGCATACATATACCCACTAATGGGCTCGATCAGTGCTAGCGTACATACTCACTAATGGGCTGGCCCAAGATGGACTCGAAGCGTGACAGATCTCCGCGTCGTATTATCTAGAATGTCCATCCTACCCTTTATTATGAAGGGGTATGGACAAATCTTGTCCGTTGACGTGTTCAGGGGATTTGTACCGAAGAAAAGATATGAAATGCTTATTAGACTGTGTTGAACCAAATGGTGATTGTAACTTGAGCATAGCACATTGTTTTTAAGGGACATGGGAGCGTTCTCACGCGAAAAACTACGGTTCCTGGTTGTAAGCATAAGTAGAGGCTGGAAGCATGCTGTTCAAAATGCAGAATATTTTAAAGGGAAAGTTTTGGTTAGCTATACCATTGGAGTGATGTAATCCCCATATTTTAAATTTGGTTACCTATACCATTCGATTGATGTAATCTTGAGGTTGAGTGCAATGGTCGTGTATGATTCATGTGCAAATCAGAAAAGGTGTAATGTTGTCTTTCCATGCGGTCCTTTGGTTGAGATTTATCCATTCGGTTTGCTAATATTGTTTTTTTAACAGGCGGTGATGTACAGAGTATTTACTAAATAGAACGAAGGCACATGAGGGCTTCCAGAGAGCCCAAGAACAAAACTCTTTTTTTTTGCTGCTTGGATAGGCCTAAGAAAACGTGTTGGGTTCGGTTTGATTGGACCAGAATAAATGATGTAGCTGCACTATTGGCAAATACCTCGTCTCGACAAGTACCACACATAAAACCATTTTACATTTTCATTAACTTCACACGTTAACAGTTATCATGTGTCATTCAAACTGTATGCTCCGCTTCCAGGTGGCACGGAGAGCCAGAGGCTATTGGAACGAAGCACATCGGTGGTGAGATTTTAGTTCTCTTTCCACATGGAAAATAAATAAACCACACGGAAAATAAATGTGTGGTGGTTATATAACTATTCCAACCACCAATCTTCCCTTTTGGGAGAACACTGCATCTTGAGTTAGCTCAATATATTCGCTATTCATGCGTGTAGTCTGCTTATCATACCTTCAACTTGTTGTGCCTCAGTTCAGAATGGTTGCACCCATACATGAGACTCTAGATGAAGAGAGAGTTCCCAGATATGGGATGTTGGATACAAGCAATAATGCCTGGACTAGGAGGCATCGGGGAACAATCATCTACTAGTTATCCCACATGTTGAGGGAAAGGTGCCTTTTAAATATTTAGGAGACATCCCCCATGATATAGAACTTGGGAATTATGACTGAAGGAATATAGCTTTTGGGGTAGACTGGTTTTACATTAGTCTTGTCTTAGCAATATTCCTTTCCGTATGATGTATCTATTCCGATTGTCTAGAGGACCATGTAAATGCAAGAATAATTTTAGAAATATTACTTTGATGAGAGGAACCATGGATTAAAAAAATCCATCTAGTAATTTGGCAGGAAACCTGGCAGCCTAAAGGTCAAGGGGACTAGGGTATTTGACTCGCAAGTGATGAATGAGTGTCTTATTCGTAAGTGGATTTGGGAACATGAAAATGAGGATGATTTATGGCAAGAATCATTTTTTTCTTTTTTAGAAAAGGAGGATGTACCTCCGGCCTCTGCATCTGGACGATGCATGCAGCCATATTATTAATTATTCATAAAGACCATACAAGGTGATACATCAATAAGCCTGAAGCCACCATCTTGGCAACACCGTTGCTACTCCTATCCCCTAGATGAAGGCGTGCCGAATGTCCAGGCCTAATACCAAACACACATCGCACCAAAGCTTAACATCTAAAGCCGGGTGTCCCATCGAATCCACTACCTGGATTGGGTCCCACACCGATTTGGCACACTCCTTGTGAGCACCGCACGCTGCAAGGGCCATCACCTCCATCATCCCTCGGTCCATCCTCAGAGCAGAACTGAAGCATCGACCTTGCCAGGCCTCTCTGCCATCAATGCCACCATGACGCCAGACAGCTTCCTCCTCCTGTGCGAGTCCATCTCCGCGCATCAGACACCGAATCTCCACAGCGCCACACCGCTCCACCAAAGACATCGTCCTCTGGTTCCTCGAGCCCGTGTGTACCTCCAAGAATGACGCCCCCAAGGGGGGAACGACACCAGAGAGCCGCCGTCATCCGATCTACCTATCTAGGGTTTCCCCCGGAGGTAGTAGAGAGTGTCCTTGAACTTCTCCTCGGCGATGCCTTCATGAAGGGAATACGCGGACATCGTCACCATCATCGGCCTTGGCAATAGCCAATAGGAGGTTTTCACCCAGATCTGATCGAAGACCTCCATCTCTCGTGCACGGGCCATTCAATCCTTGTCGGGATCTGGATGATCCAGGCCGCCGCTGCCAGATCTCAGCAAGGAGAAATCCCCCCACCGAGACCCGCCGGCCGAGCAGGGGAGGCCGAAACCGCGCCCGCGGGACTAGATCCACGATGGATCCGTGCCCGCGCCGCCACCCCGAAGCCAACCCCTTGCACAGCCGCCACGACCTGGCCACCCGCTCGCGCCGCCGTCTGGCCGCCGCGCTGCACGACGTGCCCTCGCTGCATCAGCCAAGACTCCGCCGCGCCGCCGCATCTCGCGCTACAGCCGCACGCCGGGAGAAGGAGAAGGGCCCCGCCGCCGCCGACGCGCACCGGGCTTCGCCCGGTGGCGCCTTCTGGTGGCGGCGAGGGGAGGGGCTGGTGTAGGAGGCGGGCGCGGGGTGGGGGCTAGGGTTCCCCGCCGCCGCCCACGAGAGCGACGCGAGGGACGAGGGGAAAAAATCTTGGCTCCGATGGTGGCCATGGCAAGAATCAATTATTGGAAAATATCTATATAGACTTTGACCTAGGTCAAGCTCAAACCAATTCATTCTCAATTCTAGAACGGTCTTCTTAGGGTTAGGCATATTTTCTTCTCCTTTTACAAAAAGGGGACATGGGAATAGTGAAAGGGCTAAGTTCTAGGAGGATTTTGGGTTGTTGATAAATCTTTGTGCTGCAAGTATGCTTGGCTTTATGATTTTCCTCATAGTAAGAACATCAATGTTAGTACAACTTTATCCGTGGGAAATTTCAGAAGAGTGTTGTGAGAGGTTTTGGCCTGCTTAACTTTCTTGAAGGAGTTTTCCCTGTGATGAAGATGGCCTAATGTTTCCGTGTCTGGGTTTTGTGGAAATACAAAAACGATGCCAATTTCAGGGGGATTTATCCTAATTAATGACCTTACAAGTAGTGGTGAAGAACACAGGAAGGTGCAGATCCATTGCTCAGGGGAGACCAACTTCATATGTCACCTTCGTATTTGTATCTTGGAGAAGATGAAGAGGGCCATGAAAAACCAATCGGGCAGGGGAGTTAATTTGGGAGATGAGAGAACTGCAGTGCCTTACCCAGGGTAACAATAACATGAGATAATGGTGTTGTAACTGAAGATGACGTGACTTGTGGACATCACAGGAAAATTAGTTAGTGGGTGTACCATAGATAGGGGAAATTAGTTTTTGTTTTTCCTCATGGGAAACCGCTGTGGAGAGACAGAGAGGGGCGTTCATAGAGATATATACGGAGATATATAGTAGGTGTCGACATATTGGCTGCTCTCTGCAACTAAATGAATGATGTGGCATGCATGCTAAAACTGAGTGGCTGATGTGGCATGCATGTTAAGGTGGAGTATTTGCATGTTGAGAGAATGCCTAGTAGTGGGGATCAACTTCTTAAGAATGTTAGATAGGAAATAATAGTTACATCATCCATAAGGTAAAATTTCATCCATGGGCTCCTTAAAACAGTCCCTTGTCATGGTAACTTTCGCTAATCTAGCAAGTTTATGAGCCATCTTATTTGCTTCTGTATTACAATGTTCAAACCTACTAAGAGGAAAATCACAAGCCAAAAAATAGCAATCATCGAAGACCGCCGCCGCCGCCGTTCCCGCCAATTGTCCTCCATTCGTTATTGTGTTGATGACTTCCATCTTGTCGGAGTAAATAACAAGGCGATTGCATCCCGCCCTCTGTGCAAGAAATAATCCAAATCTTAGAGCCAAAATTTCTGCTCTCAAAACATCGTCACACCAATCAATCTTCCAGTTTCCGCCCACAATAAATCTTCCTTTATCATCTTAGGGAACAGCTCCAGCTGTGCCTCTAAGTAGATCATGATCAAAAGAAACATCAACATTCATCTTAACAAGCCCTACAGGTGGTCTGCTCCAACCACCAGTTTTACAAGATGCATTAGGGGAATGGGCATTTACATAGTTTGTTGTTATTGACCTAATCCCCATGGAAGATTGGTGAGCATTTTGAACCTTTGCTTCATGAACCAGCATACGTCTATCCTATCATAGATACCCTTTTTGTGCATTTTAACCAAGTTTATACACAAACTACTCGAGTTCTATGGTCAAATCATTTGGTGATTTACAAAAGAAAAATGAAAAAATGGAAATTAGAGTTTCATGGTTGAAAGTTGCAACTCACCAACAATTTTATTCTCATAATACACATATATTCAACTGTTGATTGGGCCAACACCTTCTAATCTATGGTGTCCTATTAGCTATAAACACTAGTAGAAAAAGGACCTAATATGAGACACATTAGTGCCGGTTTGATTTTAGGCCGCCACTAATGTGTCCATTAGTGCCGGTTCCAACGGCTAGCCGGCCGTTCTCATTAGTACCGGTTCGTGGAGAACCTTTAGCACCGGTTCGTGCCACGAACCGGTACTAAAGAGAGAGGTGGCAGGGTGTTGTCAGTCTGGGGCCCCTCCAGCACCTTTAGTACCGGTTCGTGACACGAACCGGTACTAAAGGTCGACGTACATAAACCCTTCGTCCACCCAAGCCACTCTGTTCTTCCCCTTTCCCCTTAATTCCTCTGTTCTTCCCCTCTCTTCCTCGAGCTCCTCACAAATTTTGCCCAAATTTTTTCAAGATTTGAAGGCCCCCATCCATTCAAATGATCACGAAGGTTAGCAACTTTATCCTTTCAACTCTCATTGCTAGATTAGCTCTTGCAATACTTTGTATAGTGATTAATCTGGGAGGAATTATATTTGCTAGTATTTGATTTATATGCAATTTGAGGTCAAAAATAGCACTTAGTTTGCATATGTAGGTGTGGTTTACTTAGTGCCTTCTAAATCTCCGTCGTAACCACCGTCGATCGCCCGCACCGTCCCGTCGCCGGCACCACCTTGTGGTGAGGCTCTTGTTCATGAATGTTTTACATTACCAAATTGATGTTGGTGTGATTTGGATATATAGTTACTCGTATAATTATCTTACCCGTACGTTGTTTGTTATACATAGTGCCATGGTTTTGATATCCGTCCCCATCGGCCCTCGTCCTTGTTATGATTCGGATGTGGTATATTCTCTTTTAAAACTAGTTGTTGCATTTCGTGTTTATGAAAAATTATGCCCATCAAGTTGACATAGATATTTTTATCTAGGAGGTATGTGAACCGGAAATTCCAACCGATCCTATTGTCGAGAGGTTAAATTTAGTTGAAAGAGAAAACGAGTATTTGAAAGAAAAATTGAAAAGAATTGAGGGGGAGAAGATGGAATTGGAGTTGCATGTTGCTGATGTCGTCGATGATCACAAGATCAAGATGGAGAAAATGAGGTTGAAGATTAGAAAGATTAGAAAATATGCCATTGATAGTGTGGCTTGGTATCATTATGCTGTTGGATCAATTGTTACCTTAGTTGCGATCTTCGTCGCATTTGTTGTTGCATTTAAATTCTTTAGGTAGAGAGTTATTTGTATGTTGCATTTAATTAAGTGCTGTATATGAACTTTATGTATGAACTTTATGTATGAACTTGTATTAATTTGGTCTATTCGGTGTTGTGTAATGAAGATGAGCCGACAATGGATGTATGATGACCATTCTCTCCCGAGTTCATTAATGGCGTGCATACTTTTCTGCGGGCCGCTGAGGCAAACAAGCGGGCGGATGGTTTTATGCCTTGTCCATGTGCTGGCTGTAAGAATGGTCACAATTACTCTACGTCAAAAACCATTCATGTCCACCTATTTAAGTCCAGTTTAATGCCCCACTATAATGTTTGGACCAAGCACGGAGAAATAGGGGTTATGATGGAAGACAATGAAGAAGAAGAGGACGACGACGGCTATCCTGGCCATGGGTTCCCTGAATACGATGATACAGTAATGGGGGAAGAAGCTGAGCCGGCAATGCGGGAAGAAGCTAAAGAAGAGGCATCAGATGAGCCCGCTGATGATCTAGGTCGGGCCATTGCCGATGCAAAGAGAAACTGCGCAAGTGATCTGGAGAGGACAAAGTTGCAGCGCATGTTAGAGGATCACAAGAAATTGTTGTACCTGAATTGCGAAGCTGACAAAAAAAAGTTGGGCACCACACTTGAATTGCTGCAATGGAAGGCAGAGAATGGTGTATCTGACAAGGGATTTGGAAAGTTGCTGGTAATGATAAAGAATATGCTTCCAAAGGACAACGAATCGCCCGAGAGTACGTATGAAGCAAAGAAGGATGTCTGCCCTCTAGGGTTAGAGGTGCAAAAGATACATGCATGCCCTAATGACTGCATCCTCTACCACGGTGAGCACGAGGATTTGAACGCTTGCCCGGTATGCTGTGCATTGCTTTATAAGATCAGTCGCGATGACCCTGGTGATGTCGAGGGCGAGCGCCCCAGGAAGAAGATTCCTGCCAAGGTGATGTGGTATGCTCCTATAATACCACGGTTGAAACGTTTGTTCTAAAACAAAGAGCATGCGAAGGCGATGCGGTGGCACGCAGAAGACCGTAAGAAAGATGGAAAGTTGAGAGTACCCGTTGACGGTTCGCAGTGGAGAAAAATCGAGACAAAGTACTGGGAGAAGTTTGCAGGTGACGCAAGGAATGTATGGTTTGGTCTAAGCGCAGATGGCATTAATCCTTTTGGGGAGCAGAGCAGCAACCATAGCACGTGGCCTGTGACTCTATGTTTGTATAACCTTCCTTCTTGGTTGTGCATGAAGCGGAAGTTCATTATGATGCCAGTGCTCATCCAAGGCCCTAAGCAACCCGGCAACGATATTGATGTGTACCTAAGGCCATTAGTTGAAGAACTATTACAGTTATGGAATGGAACAGGTGTACGTGCGTGGGATGAGCACGGACAGGAAGAATTTGACCTGAACGTGTTGCTGTTTGTGACCATCAATGATTGGCCTGCTCTCAGTAACCTTTCAGGACAGACAAACAAGGGATACCGCGGATGCACGCACTGTTTGGATGATACCGACAGTATATATTTGGATAGTTGTAGGAAGAATGTGTACCTGGGACATCATCGATTTCTTCCGACAAGGCATCCCGTAAGAAAGAAAGGCAATCATTTCAAAGGTGAGGCGTATCACCGGACGAAGCCTCGCCACCGTACTGGTGCTGATGTACATGATATGGTCAAGGATTTGAAGGTAATCTTTGGAAAGGGTCTTGGCGGACAACCTGTTCCGAAGGACGCTGACGGACGCGCACCCATGTGGAAGAAGAAATCTATATTTTGGGACCTGCCATATTGGAAAGATCTAGAGGTCCGCTCTGTAATCGACGTGATGCACGTGACGAAGAATCTTTGCGTGACCCTGCTTGGCTTTTTGGGCGTGTATGGGAAGACAAAAGATAAACCAGAGGCACGGGAGGACCAGCAACGTATGCACGGAAAAGACGGCATACATCAGGGTCAGGCCAGCTACGCTCTTACCAAAGAAGAGAAGGAAATCTTCTTCGAATGACTGCTCAGCATGAAGGTACCGTCTGGCTTCTCGTCGAATATAAAGGGAATAATAAATATGGCAGAGAAAAAGTTCCAGAACCTAAAGTCTCATGACTGCCATGTGATTATGACGAAACTCCTTCCGGTTGCATTGAGGGGGCTTCTATCGGAAAACGTTCGATTAGCCATTGTGAAGCTATGTGCATTCCTCAATGCAATCTCTCAGAAGGTAATCGATCCAGAAATCATACCAAGGTTACAAAATGATTTGGTGCAATGTATTGTCAGTTTCGAGTTGATGTTCCCACCATCGTTCTTCAACATCATGACGCACGTCCTGTTCACCTTTGCGAAGAGATTAACGTTTTAGGTCCTGTATTTCTACACAATATGTTCCCCTTTGAAAGGTTCATGGGAGTCTTGAAGAAATATGTTCATAACCGTGCTAGGCCAGACGGAAGCATCTAGAAGGGCCATGAAAATGAGGAGGTCATTGAGTTTTGTATTGACTTTTTTCCTAACCTTAAGCCGATTGGTGTTCCTGAATCGCGGCATAAGGGCAGACTGGAAGGAAAAGGCACGCTAGGAGGACATCAAATAATATGTATGGACGGACATTCTCTCACTGAAGCACACTACACAGTTCTACAGAATTCCGCCTTGGTGGCTCCGTATATGGAGGAATACAAGAATTTTCTATAGTCCAAACACCCGGAGAAGTCTGACGATTAGATTACACGCGAACAAACGAGGACTTTCGCCGGTTGATTGCAGAAACGTGCCTTGAATGATGGCGATATTCAAAATGACCTGTACTCGCTGTCCCAGTTACCATCTTCGAATATAATGACTTTCAAAGGGTACCAGATAAATGGGAATACATTTTACACGATCGCCCAAGATAAGAAGAGCACCAACCAAAACAGTGGTGTTCGCTTTGATGCAACAACCAACACGGGAAAGGAAACATATTATGGTTACATAAAGGACATATGGGAACTTAACTATGGATCAGGTGATTTGAAGGTCCCTTTGTTTCGGTGCAAATGGGTCAATATGACACGAGGCGGGGTAATGGAAGACCCGCAGTACGGAATGACAATAGTGGATCTCAACAATCTTGCGTATGCAGACGAACCATTCGTCCTAGCCAATGATGTGGCGCAGGTTTTTTATGTGAAAGACATGTCTACCAGGCTGAGAAAAAAAGATAAGGAAGCGAATGGATCATACGACGAGCCAAAGCGCCACATAGTTCTTTCAGGAAAAAGAAACATCGTGGGAGTGGATGACAAGACAGACATGTCAGAAGATTATGAAAAGTTTGATGAAATTTCTCCATTCACAGTGAATATTGACCCGAGCATCCAGTTAAATGATGAGAATTTTCCATGGCTACGGCGCAAAGGGACATACGCGAAGAAAAAGTTTCACATCCAAAGATCTGGGATGTGATCGGCTTCACTATCATCACTTTCTTCTGTGTTTCACACACAAGAGGGGATGTCTGTAATAGTTAGGGTAGTTAATTATGTGTTTTGGCATTTGAAACGCGAAGAAATTTTATGTGCAAACAAATTCTTTTCACGCATTTACTGATTTTTTCCAACTAAATGACCCTGAAATTGAAAAGCATTTCAAATGAACTCAGAAAAGGTTGAAAGTTGGCATGGTATCATAATTTCATACAAATAGCATGTGCAAAAAAGTAGAGAGAGTTACGGCAAAAACTGGATACACTTCGTGTACAAAATGGACAATCTCTTTCGAAGTATCAGGGTTTCCGACAAAAAACTGAACTGTTACAAAGGCATTTCATTTTTTAAATAACCTAAGCATTACCAAATTGAATATAATGATAAAACACACTAATATTAAACATAAGAAAAAAGAATCACTGAAAAAACTTTTTTTCAAAGTTGAGTTATTCACAAACTAGTGATTCACACAAATTGCAAATAATTCAAAGTTTAAACTATTCAAATTTGAAAACTACCGGCACTAACAGAAAGTTTGTAATTTTTTGTACCTAAAGCAAAAATATTCACAAAGAAACTCTAAATACAGCAAAAACAACTCAAAAATAAGTAAAACAAAAATAAATAAAGCGAAAAAAATTAAGAAAATAAAAAAGCCCGCCTAGTGGGCCAAAGCGGTCTGCATACGACTAGGAACACAACCTTTAGTTGGGCCAGGATGCAGGCCCGCAAAGGCCCAGTAGGCCCACTGGGCAGAAGAGGACAGGTAGGCCCAGTAGGCCTGCTTAGGAGAGGAGCTCGAGAGAGCTACCGCACTGGGGCTTATAAACCAGTGCGGTAGCCCCTCGGCTAGCGAGGTGGGACTAAACTTGCGCACCGCCTTTAGTACCGGGTCGTGGCTTCAACCGGTACTAAAGACCCCCCATTTAGTACCGGTTGGAGCCACAACCCGGTACTAAAAGGGGTGCGCTTCCCGCTGCTTGGCCTGGCCAAAACAGACCTTTAGTACCGGTTGGTGGCTCCAACCGGTACTAAAGGTCCATCATATATATACAACACTTGAAAAAAATTCAGTTTCCCACTATTTCTTCCCTCTGTTTCCTCCCTCCGTCGCGCTGCCCTGCCCTGATCGACGCTGTCCCCGTCGACGTCGCCGCCCCCGCCCCTCGTCACCGACCCCGGCCGTCCCCGCCCCTCATTGCTGCCCTCGTCGACGTCGCCGCCCCGGCCGTCCCCATCCCCGTCGCCGCGCCCCGGCCGCCCCGTCCCGTCGTGACCGCCACGTCCCGTCGCCCCGTCGTTGCCGCCCCGTCGTCGCCTCGCCGGTGAGCTCGCCCCAGCCGCCATGTCCACACACACACTACACACACACACACGACACACACACACACACACTACACACACGCACACACACACACATTTGTTTGTTTGTTATAATTTTTTCTGTTTTTTAGTTATAGAAATGTTAGAAATTATTCTGTTTTTTAGTTATATAAATATTAGAAATGTTAGTTATATAGAAATTTTATAAATGTTTTCTGTTTTTTAGTTATAGAAATGTTAGCAATTTTTCTATTTTTTAGTTATATAAATATTAGAATTGTTATAGAAATGTTAGTTATATAATCAGGAAATTTTAGAATTAGTTTTAGTTAGATGAATTAGATTAATGTCAAATTGTTAGAATTTGCATATATATAGAATTTTAGTTATCACAATCCAATCATTTAAAAAAAGTTACTTTTTGCGGGCATATACTATTTGTTCTCGACGATATGCCCGGCCCGCATCCTCGCCGTCGACCCGTTCGCGACGACGTCCTGCTTCAGAGGACCCATGTCCGGGACTGGGCTCCGCCGGGCTGGCACTAGGAGGTGCTACTTGGAGGGGGGCGCCGCTTGGTGAGGAACCCGACCTCGGGTCCCGTCGTCGACCCTGATCTTCTTTGGTGGCGTTCACGTGGGCCACATTCGGTGCAGAGGCAGCTGGCCCCGCCAGAGGTGGTGCGTCGTCGTGTCAGGGAGGAAGATGAGCACGTCCATCGCTACATGGCTGCTATGGACGACGTGAGGTTCTCCACTACTTGGCGGGTTCTTTGGGCAGATGACTGGAGATATATGATCCTGTGATGGTTCCTTCTCTTTGGGTGTGCACCGCCCGCGCCCCAGGAACCGCGAGTGGCGCCCTAGATTCTTCTGTAGTACTCGATCTTTATTAGGTACCTAGCCAGTGATGTATTCGATATATAATATTCGAGACGATGTATTCGAGATTATATATATTAAGACGATGATGTATTCGAGATTATATATTCGAGACGATGTATTTGAGATTCAGTTTTTCCTTATTGATTAATTGCATCCATGCATTGTAATTTGAATACTAAATTGTTTTATATTTCTTCTGTATTAATTAGTAAAGTAAAAGCTATGGCGGACAATACCGGCAGAGAGAGAGAAGAGGAATTGTTCGACATCATACGCAGCCCTCACAGGCTAAATGATCTGAATGAAGATGACGGCTCCCAATATCTGAACAATACCAGAGAGGGTGATGAAAAGACATTCGATCTCGACGACCGAGTTGATGAAGTCATGAACTATGATTATGATGACACAGATAATGTTTGTGATGACACAGACAATGCTGATCTTCAAATAACAAAGACTATCGGTGAGGTATATTTATATAAGCATGCATCCTCGTGATCATCACATGTTTTTTTATTGAAGATATATTAACGAATCGATCGTTCTTCTTTCAGCCCTCCGGATTGAGCAAATCTGCTTCTACAGATAGCAAGACAAAGCGAGGCCCGGGCGGATTGTTGAAGGATGGTGTAAAGTACCACATTGAATCCACCAAACTTAGTGGCGAACCCCTCACGCCTGAGAACGTTGCGGACAAGTGGACTCGTCAGTGCGGAGTTCTTGTGAAGGACAAACTCCCGATCTCCATTCAAGAATGGAAAGAGCCAAAGACTAAACGTCCAGGTGTTACTTGGGTCGACGACAGAGCCAAAAAAGACCTGGTGAAATCTCTGATGGAACATTTAACCCTACCAGATCATTTCACTGAAGCAGATGTGGAGAAAGTCAAGGCCACTGCTCTTAAGAAGATGGCAATTGCATTCAACACCCACAAGAAAACTGTATGGGCCAACTACCTCGCTAATGAAAGGAAGACTCCGGATTTCAATGGAACACTTGAGAAGCAAAGAGAACACTGGGACAATTTCGTGACCTTCAAGGATTCAGAATTATCTAAGGAACGGTCGATGAAAAACAAGGCAAATGCCGCAAGAAAGACGCAGTTCCATAGGCTGGGTCCAGGTGGCTATGCGGTGGGAATGCCTAAGTGGGATAAGTCTGAGCAAGAGATGGAGGGTGCAGGGGTCACTCCGATTACTAGGAGCTGGCCCCCCAGGTGCAGAACTTGGTTCTATGCGCATGGGGGGCGTTGGACCCGAAGACAGGCCTGGTTTCAAAGAAGGCAAGTCTAAAAGGAGCCGAACAAAAGATACTTGACGCAATAGAAGAAGCTCGAGCGGGGGTGTTCACGTACAACAGAGAGAATGACGAGCTTACACGCGCCCTGGGATATCCTGAACACCCAGGAAGAACACGAGGCATGGGCGTTATTCCCTGGTATGAGGGCTTTTCGGACTGGAATGACGACTACAGGTCCCATGCAAGAAAGAAGATGGAGGAGGAGAGAAGAGGAAGCTGGAGGAGGAGCAGAGGAAGCAGGACGCAGAACGCCTTCAAGGCCTAGAAGCAAGGCACGCGGACCTGGCACTCAAATTCCAGCAGCAGCAGCAGCAGATCGACTCACTTAGCCAGGAAAGGGGGTCTCAGCAGCGGCAGCAGCAAGCGGATGATCGTCCAGCATTGGATAGCACCGTCCCATCCATGCCGAGAAGCAGCGTTGGTTCTGCCCCGGGCGACACACTGCTGGATACATACCCTATGGATGACATCATAGAGAACACTAACTGTGAGCTACACTCCAAAATGAAGAACATATCCATGAAGGTGGCGGACGGTGTTGCTTTTCCAGTTACCCCCGAAGCAACCTACCATTGCATCCCGATTTCAGAGGGCTATGCTCGTGTCATGGCTGATGAAGTGGTGGACCCATATTCGGGGCTAACGCTTGACATTCCTGGAGGTGAAGACGAGCGCACACTGGGAGAGGCCATACATCGTATCATCCTATGGAGAAAGGATTGCATCATCTTTCGAAGTCCACCGACACCGCGTCGTCTGCCGACTCCTCCTTGAAGTCCACCACCGAGTCAGCAGACTCCCGCTCCTCCAAGTCCACGAACGCGTGAGACGACTCATCCTCGAAGTCCTCCACCTCCTCCAAGTCCCTGAACGGGTGAGCTGACTCCTCCGGTTTCAAGTCCGGCACAACGTCATGCCACTTCTCCGGTTTCAAGTCCGGCACCGTGTCAGGCCACACCTCCTCCTTTAAGTCCAGCACATCATCAGGCCACTTCTCCTGGTCCAACTCCATGTCAGCCGTCTCGGCCGTCTCAGCAATCGCAGAAGAGACATGCCGCAGCTTTGGTGCGTAGTGGTACGAGTCGAGGTAGTTCAGGAAGTACAGGCGGAGACAAGCGATATAAATATGGTCCAAGCCTCGCTCCTCTTTCTCAGAGGCCTTACGACATGACTAAGGAGCAAAACGCAGCCATAGTGCAAACCCAAGTGGACGCCCATTTTGGACCGAACCGGCACCGCCGCCAAAGGAGAAAGTGCTTGAGAAAGTAATTGACCACTTCATTCGTATGGCTAGAGAACCAGCTCCCAAGCCTGTTGACTCGGAATATGAGCGCCAAATCAGGAAACTACATCGAGAGCGGCTAAAGAAGGAAGCGAGCTCGAGCTCGAGCCAACAAGCAGCTGGCAAAAAATGCGGGAAAACCGTTCCCCAGTTGGGAGAACAGGCGGCGCAAGCGATCCCCTCGCTTGTTGTGCCAACAACACATGAGAGGAGTAGTACACGTGCCAAATATTATTGTGGGCAAACCATTAGCATTCCCATCACGGCAATATGGTAATAACGGAGGATCATATAATGCAGGCTCAGATGCTCAATATCTCTGTTGGACAACTCCTCGAAATCGAGCCCATGCCTACGCTTAGAGAATCGGAAATAGCATGAGAATATGTCTGGGGCCAACCTTTGGTCCATCCAGACAAGGTCAAGGACCTCCCAACGAGAATGTATCAATTGCATCAATGGTACATGAACATTACCAAGATTTCTAATTGAAAGTCCCTCATGGTGAATGTCAAGCATGAACATTATTACCATGAGAAAGCTCTGGCCATTGAGTATCCAGAACTATTTCAGTTATACAATCAAGATGCACTCGACAAGTTTATCGTCAGTTGCTATTGTCTGTAAGTGATTTCTTTCTGTAATTTAAGTCTCAAGCTAGTTATGTAGTGATAATTTTGAGCAATCATTACATGTAATTATCCTCACTATATTCTTTTTCTGTGGTATTATATGCAGGATGAAGATGTATGAAATGAAAAAATCTGGACGCTATGGCGTTGGGTTCATTGACCCAAATACCATTAATGAGGACATATGGAAGATTGAATATTGTCAAGATGCTGTAGAGGAAAGCATGCTAGAGTTCTTGAAGCGCCTCAAGAGCAATGACGATATACTACTTTCTTACAACTTTCCGTGAGTCACACTGTCTTGTACTATAAATTCTGTTTTTTTGCTTACTAGCTAGCTAGATGTTAATAATTAAGTGTATATGGTTTACGGTAGTTGATTAATTTTATGCACATGCCCGCTTAATTAAGACATGCAAACGTGTGCGTATGCAGTTGGCACTGAGTCTTGTTAGACATTAAAGTTGAGGAAGGAAAAGTTGAATTACTGGACTCACTAACTAAAGAAGATAAAGACTACACCATCGTGAAGGGGATAGTCAATAGGTAATTTCAATCATTATTAACTATATCTCAGCCTATTAATTATTAGTTCATCATTTTCTGATATGAACTATTTAATAACTCCTTTACTAATTTTCTTTGCCGGCGGGCAGGGCATGGGCAAAGTTCATCAAGGTGACTCCAGACAAGTGGGCAAAAAAGTTGTTTTGGCATCGACCCAAGGTAAGTAATTAAGTAGTACTAGCTAGCTACCATCTCTTTAATTCTTGTTTCAATATCATTAATTAATTATCATGCTTGATTAATCATTATCTGATTCAATTACATTCTCGTAAAGGCCCTGAAGCATGCGCCGGAGAATAATCTGTGTGCATTCTACGTTTGCGAGAACATTCGCATGATGACGTTCGAAAGGAGCAGATCTGATAGACAGGACTGGGTACGTTTGTCAGAACACTATTCACACCATTATCGATATCTAGTCACACAACTAACACACATGCATATTGATCTTCTTAACAGTTCAGATCGGTGCGGGATAAGCTCCTACCATCGGACCGCATACTAGCACTTCAAGAGGAAATAGCTGGATTTTTGCTCGACCAGGTCATAGATCCCAAAGAAGAATACTATTACCCGCTACTGCCCCATGAACCACTTGTCATCGTGCTTCGGAGGCACCAAAGGCAACATATGTAGGAGAAATTGTATATGTATATACATGT
>NC_041385.1:787550382-787555600 GCF_002162155.2 Triticum dicoccoides | reverse complement strand
TACTGGTTGGTGTTCCCAACCGGTACTAATGCCCTACGCGCATCGGGCCTGGCTCGTTCCATGTGGTGACACTTTAGTGCCGGTTCGTGACGAACCAGTACTAAAGGAGGGGCCTTTAGTCCCCGTTACGAACCGGCACTAAAGGCCGGTTCTGCACTAGTGGAAGTTTTATGTTGTATTTTTTGAACTTGATTGTCTTAAATTTGATCTTGTTTTACTTTCCTAGTTATTGTAAATCAAGAATAGCCGCATTAATCTGAGCATGAAGTCAAGAAAAATGTATGCACTCACTCATTTTTGTGCCTTTTCCAACATAATTCAAAACATATAGTTCATTCATTTGCTCCCACCGGATGCAAATAAAGTTGAACTGAAACACATGAATGCTAAGATTTTGTTTTTTTGCAACCAAAATAGGATCTGATCTTAATGTGTTGTGGATGGATGGCTAACGCACCCACCAACCTTCCTTTTTTAAGCACACTAACTCCTACATTATATCGTTATATTCGCTCCATATACCTATAGTCTGCTCTCTTTCTTTTCTTTTCGGGAAGCCTATAGTCTGCTTTGTAGACATCATACTTGTCACAACACTCTACGTTATTTGCACCCATATATTAGACGAAAAAAAATCTATTGAGAAATCTTAATTTGGAGGAGTTGTAGATGGGAAATGTTGCTTCAAAACAGAGGCACTAAGAAACATATAAGATTGTACATGGATACATGATGCCTCCTCCCGATACGCTCCTGCCTCCTCCCGAGTCGCCCCCGTGTGGCAGCAGGGAGGCTCCCAGATCCCGTCGCCTGGCCTCCCCTTCTCCTCCTCCTCCTCCCTCGCCGCCATCCGAGGGCGTGGCAGCGCAAAGCCGTGCCGTTGCCGGCGGCGGCGGGGACTCGGGGCCCTCCCGCTCGTGAGGGGCTGGCGCAGGCCGGCGCGCCCCGGCCGGAGCATGGTGTTCGGCCGGACGTCACGGCGGGGGGTGGCGGCGCTCCGGCGATTCCATACCTCCACCGCAGGCGGCTTCAAGGTCTGGGGCGTCGCGGTCGTCAGGAACGGCGGTGGCGCGACCGAACCTGCAGCGATGCGGCCGGATCAGGGCCCAGGTGTGGGCTTGGTCTCCGGGTCGCGGTCGGCGCGGTGGCGGGTGCGACACGTCGGCAGCTGGGCGGATTTGCGGATTCCATCCTTGTTTGGTCCTTGACGGCGCGGGCAACTCCGGTGGAAACCCTAGATCCCCTTGGGATTGAGCGATGGAGGTGCTTTTGCATCGTAGTCCCTCTTCAGGGCATCGTTTTGGAGTTTGCTCCGGTTGAAGGGACCAGCGACGCCGACGGCGCACGCCCGATGGAGCAAGTGCCGATGAAAATTGCACCGACTACGGTCATGATGGACGATGGCGGTGTCTTGGATGTCGTTTCCTTGTCGAGGCATCGTCGTTGCAGTTTGCATCATCAGGCTTGGGATGCCCCGGGTGAAACCCTAGATCTGGATCTCCCGGATCATACGATGATGGCGTTCTTTGTATCGCTTTCCCTCTTGTGGGCATTGTTTTGGAGCAAGTGATGGATGGAGGTGGCAAGAGGAGGAGCGGTGTTACATCTACCGCAAGGCCGACGGCGAATCACGGCGGCATGGCGCTGAGGAGTTTCGGCGATGGGCGCGCGTGGATGGACATGCGTAGAATGGTGGTGTTATCTGGCGTCGTGGTGGCGTCGACGGCAGGCCTGGCAAGGTTGATGCAGCAGTACAACACTGAAGATGGATTGGTGGCAGGTGGCTGCGGCGGCATTATACCCGGCAGGCGTCCTGGTTGAGGAGTGCGCCGGAATGGTGGGTGCCCAAACCCGGCAGGCGTCCTGGTTGGGACCTCAGGTCTTAGATGTTACGTTTGGCTGCGAGGTCTGTTTGGTATTAGGTCCAGACTATCAGCATCCCTTCATCAACTGGATAGGAATAGCGACAGATGTTGCCTAGACGCTGGCTTTAGTCTTACTATTGTATGACTTTGTAAAGTCTTTTGTGATCAATTAATAAAGTGGCTGGATACATAGTCCATATGCAGAGGTCCATATGCAGAGGTCCATATGCAGAGTCCAAAATTTCTGGTGGAGTCCCCAAATTCCTTCTGGATTGGTTAGGTTTCTGGACTAATGAAGATATGCAAGGATAGGTGCTTCGAGAATTACGTGAACGGATGTGCCCTTTATTCAGCTATGAATTTCTTTTTGTAATTCTAAATTAAGCAGGTGAATTTTGTATGGGCATGACAATCTGGTGTTGACTTAAAAATAAGGCGACGTATCCGGTGAAAACATGAAACCTCCAACTAGAGCCATTAGATAGTAGATGGACGAGTCAGATAAGAGGTGGGATTCCCCCATAACCGCTTAAACATATTTTACATAATTGCTAGGACACACGACAACTGCACTTGAACCGCACCTCAACAGGCTGATGTGTGACCTACAGCGCGAGCGTGGAGGTGGTGCTAAACGTGTGCGTCTGGCAATAATGGCAGCCCGGCGAATCCGGCCATCATAGGTCTGACAGTATATCTGTTTTTGTCATTTGTATTTATTTACTGCACCAAGTGCTCAATAGTTTCAGTCTGACAATGATTCTAGCATGCCACAGTGTGTTCCCTTTTCAAAAACGAGCCGTGCTATACAGACGACAAATCCCAGACGATTCATGCACGACATAAAAATCCAGCCGTACATGCATGTCTACATGGGAGCAACGGCCATAGGGATTGGTAGTCGTCCTCACATCGTCCATCTTTTTCGTCTGTATAGCCATTTCGTTCAAAAACAAATTGTGCTTAAGTAATTAGCCACTTACTAGCTCCGAGTGGGATAATCACTATTTCCCAGATTCCCTTAGTGGGCAGGTATGTATTGCGGAAACAATCGGAAATCCTAATCGGGGAGACAGAAACTTATATTTCCTCAACTTCCGAAGCTGACATGGATAACTCCTCTCACAGGATGCTCTCCAAGGACGACAGCCGGCCTGAGGCCTGAGGTTCGAGAGAGCAAACACTCTAATCCAGAGCTGATAATTAACACCGGGAATGCATTGCATCTTCTGTTACTGTTAGTACCAGACCAAAGTGTGAGGCTTCCACAACATTCGCTTCCCTTGTCCAGATGGTAACCACCCTTTTTCTCTCTTTCTCTAAAATTAAGGCAATGCATCACTGTTGGGCAGCAGACAGGCAGGGATGCCAAGTGTCGGCTAGCCGTCGGTTGATAGATAGGCAGGGTGAAACGAATGAGATGTTGTGTATATGTGTATGTGTTGGGCCTAGCTACAAAATCTACAATGAATCATCGTGATACAGTACTCCCCTTTCCGAGGAAACGTAATGTATCATCTTTGAACCTGCCACTGAAAAGATCATTCAAAATCCTAACTAAAAGCACATGTAAGTGCCAGCGACTAGCTAACGAAACACAATGTAGAGATGGAGTAAAGAGGGTTCCTTCCATGTCTTGTGACACGGAGTATAGCATTACAGATAATTTAAATGTTTAGACATACAAATAACGTTATTATATCCAAGCATAGTTTGCTGATGTTATTTCAATAAGCTAACAGCCATTCTGATATTAACACCCAAGTATTCATTCGAAGTGTTTCACCTTCGAAACAATCTCACACATTGCATCATTAGTATCAGACACATAAGATGCCAATAAGATGCTTTGGTTACACAACCGACAAGTACACATACAAGATCTCTGGAACCATGCATGCTACGTAGAGGGACAGAGATATTTTCTGACTACAGAACAACTTGTTGAAAATTTGAAGAATAACTTCTCTCATATTGCTAATGGAGAGACTAGACCAATTAATGGCAGTAGTGTAGCTAGTGTCACAACTGCAAACCCTCTAACTCCAAGTAGAATGGCACGTATGATAGATAAGGTGAGTCAGAGTCATGTCCAAGATCATGCATGGATGACTTGAATGTTCCGATGTTCCATAATGTATGACCTCAATGTCTTATCCTGCCCTATGGTGAAGAATATCAAGTTACTGTCTGGGTGAATGGCAACCCAACCAAAGTTCACTTCAAGGTCTGATAGGTATGAAGTCTCAACGCGATGCTTCAACACCCACTCTTGTCTGTCATAGTCCTCCAAGACATAAACCACTAAGCATGGGACAACATGATCTTTCTCAAAATTTGAATAGTGCAAGCTGCCCTGTGACTGGTGAATGAAACTACCTTCATCCCAATTCCAAATATGAGGAACATGAACGTTCCTCCATGTCTTCCCCTCCGTGCCCACCACAGCTACATTAGCTTCCTCATACAGAAAATGCAGACAACCGTTGAGAAACACATAAGCCCATGGGCTATCAATCAGTACAATATGACCGTACCATTCAATTTCCTTGTAAACCCATCCCCCAGTTTTAGAAGAATATATCTCCACTGCCATGATGAAATCATCTTCCTACTCGACGAACTTGAACACATGAAAGTGGGAGGGCGACAAGACGGGATCGAACCCCAATCGCGCCTCACAGAACTTGCTGCCCTGGCTGGAGGAGGGCAATGCAGCCCACTTGTTGGTGGCAGGATTGACCACGACGTACTCTGTATCTCCCGTGGCGTCCAAGCATCGGTAGAGGAGCAGGCCGTTGCAGCTGTCCGAGAGCACAATCTCTTGGTACCTGGGCAACTGGACCGCAAAATAGGGAAAGAACATAGGGCAGGTTTGCTGTCGTGAGACTCTGCTGAAACGGAGAGGTGCCGCCGGGCCGATTGGACTGCCGTAGAAGTAGCCAGCGAGGGTTTGGGGAAGCTTCTTGCAGTGGTAGGGATCAGAGATGAGGTTATATCAGGCCATGGAGACGCACTTGAAGCGGCAGAGCGGCTTGACCTCAAGGCGTAGAGGATCTCCACTAGGAGATCGTCGGTGAGACTGGCCGCCAGGCACCTCAATTTCTCCGTGACGAGGGGCATCTTCCAGTCTGCGGCAGAGGAGGTGAGGGACCTATGGCAGAGGAGGAGCCTATATATATATACAGATGTATATATACCCAGGCCGGCATTAACCGACTCTGATCCCTAGTCCAACTCCAACTGTCTCTCCTACGTGTAATATATAGGGCTCGGATCTGTGCTTCACAAATCAACCGTGGATGTAGTCCAATAATCCTACACCTACGAACGCCATACGAAAAGCTACGTAT
>NC_041385.1:787544022-787549932 GCF_002162155.2 Triticum dicoccoides | reverse complement strand
ATTTTTAGGGGGGTGGGGCCCTCCCTTCCCTAAGCACCAATAATAATTCTTCACCTTGGTTTTTACGTAAACGTTCGTAACTAATCTACGTAAGTCTAGCATTGCCCGGATGTAGTCCTACTGCAACTCCGACTGGATCTCTACTAGGAGATCACCTGGAGTGAACATCGAGACCAAGGAGAGTATGGACTGTTAGACTGTATTTATACTTATCTTCAGTATATGTCTTGTATATTGTATTGTAGTACACTTTTGTGTACGCCTTTATTTATATGAGATAGCCACACCCGTTATCGGTGTCGTGCAGTTTCCCTAATATGGTATCAAATCAGGTTTTTTTTGCACTAGTAAGCATGCACGTGCAACACACGTCCCAAACGTAAACCAGGTGAGATTCACATAATATAAAAAATAAATATTTTTAGAAATATAAATCAAATGGATACACAATGTTTGATGTCGCTCAAATTGTATTTTCAAAAGTGAGACACAATAGTGGTTATGTTGCTTCATAGAGTAATCGCAAGAAAATATTCTCATTTAAATAAAATCAGCAATTATTTATTAATGCAGTAATATAGCCTTGCAGTGTAGTCTTCTCTTCGAGTGTAGCCAGGAAAAAAAAAGTATAGATTGCCTTACGGTGCAATTATATTGTTCAAGATGCTTAATTCTTGAATCTTATTTTATTCTATTAATCTGCGTAGCAAAATACATACTTGTACTAATTTGGATCAAATTATATATATTTTATGGTTGTGTGGATTGCCAAAATTATATAGCTACCTACTATGGATAATAGGAAATAGAAGATGATATGTGACTACAATGACTTCTATATAAAATAAAGATTATTTACAAGAACTAATTGAAATGTAAAAGGGCTAAAAGAAATTCAATAATTATCATGATAGAAAATATTTATCCGGTTTTGTATGTGTTTATGCGTTGGCAACCATCAGTGGCGTAGCAAGGGGGTGGCCAGGGTGGTCCATGGACCACCCTGGAATTTCTCCATAGCTTATATACAGTGCAGTAAAAAAGTATTTCTTTAAAAATAAATAATCTTATGTAAATGTTTCTATCAATGGACCACCCTGGCGTATTGGGTTGGCTACGCCACTGGCAACCATACTAACTTACAATGCTGTAAGACGCTCTGTGCGTACAGAAACTGAAATGAGTCAGGAAGCAAAATAAAGATGGAAGGAACAATATTGCAGAGTATTTGTCAAGCTTAACCTTATCAAGCTTTCAAGTCAGCTTTTAAATTACAAAAAACACGATAAATCCTTAAATAAGAAAGAGCCAACAATTTGGAACATGCTACAAAACTGGTGAATATAGAAAGCATTCATCCTCTTTTTTCTTGTCGTAAGGAGTAGCTTCAACATACATTTGTAACAGTGTAATAACTGATCCGAAAAGAAGTTATTCATTATTATTACTGGAGGAAAGAGGCGTGCAGACAAAGAAAGAGAGGCGGTGCAAATAAGGTCTTAAAAAGTATGTCTTCAAGTTTGATGACTGCAGATATGTTGGATTATTTGAAACTGCACAAGTATATAAGAATAAATATATGTGGCAAAATAGTGAAATGTATATGGTTTCTCTGTCATGAAACAAAATAAATTCGACTGATGTGGATGATGGCGGCAGGCGGCTCGCGATTAGCTTCCTAATAGGATGGATGCGTCCGAGATAAGATTTTTAATATGATGGATTTGTCTGAGATTAGTTTCCTAATTTCCCAGGCGTGGAGTTTCATATTTTCCTCCACGGTGGAGTACGGTCAGTCAATGTAAATTGCTAAGTGCACACAGAAAATAGTTTAGGTTAAGTCTAACCGTTAGATTGATTTTAGTGGGCCTAATCGTGCGATGATATTGGATCTGTGTACACTTTATGGGGTGTGCTTAAAGAAGTTTTTGTTTGATTGCTTAACAGTAGTATAGATATAGATGAAATATCAAATTAGGTTATCGATCAATGTCTTCCGCTCCTGTTGCGATCGTCCAGGTCGCCTCTAGCCCCACCGCCGCCGCCCAGGAAATAATCTCGTCCAGAGCTGATAATTGATAGGCAAACGTTTTCCATCGACCGAAGTTTCGGCCGGTCACGTCCACGCACGTGCTACAGCGAATCAAGTCACGGCACATGGGGTGGCGGGGCCCATTTGCATGTCCTTATTTTCCTATCTTACCCGTTCGCTTCTCTATCTTTTTCTCTCTCCGCTTCACGCTCATGCTGCCTCGTCAGCGTTCTGTCGAGCTTCCATCACCAGACGGCCCAGCAACTGCCCTTCCTCCGCTTATTTTGCAATAGGGGCTCCCGTAACGGACGTGATGGGATCATGCTGAGGCGCCGTGCCAAGTCGTACCGACCAGCCTCCATGAATGACTATAGCGATGGTTGAAGTGCTGGCAAGCGGACAACGATGCTGGAACGGAAAGATTTTTTTGCTGCAACTGTCCTAATCTAGAGCTGGAACCACGGGTAGTTATTGCTGCAACCGATAGGCGAGCAGAATCACGGTTGTTAATTTTTTTTAAAAAAATTCCATTTTACTACCCGGAAGAAAATGACTCGTTCACATAACCCCCTGATAATTTTTTCTGCTCCTTTAACCCCCTAATCTAACCAATACCATTCAGAATTCGTCTATCATGGGTTTACTTAGCTTGTTTGCTGACGTGGATATGGTCAAAGCAGTATTTGACCAGCAAGTGGGTCCCTTCAAATCACGTCACATTCTGGAGCCTTGTTTTTCTTCCACAGCGCGCTCCGAGTTGCTTCTTCCATGGCCGGAAAACACCCCAAGGCCATCTAACTTGTCCTGAAGTCTTTGCCTCATTCCCATGTACCTCCAGGTCGAAGGAATCCGCCAGGGGCGGAGCTACAGGGTGGCCAGGGTGGGCCGCGGCCCACCCTGGGATTTTGACCTGGCCTATATACCTACTGTCTATTCGTATAGAGATGGGCCAGAGAAGTAAAAAAAACGGCCCAACAACGGCTCTGGCTCGTAGATTCGCAGCGAGACACCACGCACGCACGCACCCAGCCGCCGGCCCTCTGCCCAACACCCAGCCGCCGGCCACCTCATCCCCGTCCTCGGCTCCCGCCTCCGCCTGCCTCGCCGGTCGGCAGCCCCCAGCCCCCAGGAGGCTCCTCCGCTCTTGCATCCTCGCTGCGCCCTCGGCCTGTCCGGCGCTCTGCGCCAGCCGCACAACCGTCCAGGCTGCGACCCTGCCCTATCCCTGGCGCTTGGCGCCCCTGCGAGCCGGCGGCAACCGCCCAGTTCGCATTCCGGCACTCTGCTCATTCTGATTTGAGGTACCTTTCATCCATTCCCCAATTCTCCTTTTGATTTAGGGTTTGTTTGTTGTATTGTGCACTGGATAGTACAATACATAGACTGATGAACATGAGCCGATGAACACAAACATAATTAAGCATATTATTTCTGTTCAATTCTGTCATAGTGAATTTATGATTGAAAGAAAGTAAATTTGTATTGTAGAGTTATTGAAGAATGAAGAGAACCGGAGATATTGCAAAACTTTTTCACCACCATGTTTAGTCAAGAGCAAGTTGAGAAATAAGATGGTGGTAATATATCTCATAGAAAGCTCAATATATGCTTTGGAATTGGATGTTATCTTTTGCCGGTAATATATTTGTGCTAGAACAAAAACCGATGCCAAGTTTTTTCTTCCAAATGTTAAACAGATGCTAAGTATTCAAGCTGATATGTGGCCTCTCGGTCAAACCAACTTTCCCTATGGATATGGTCATATGGACAACATTGTAATTTGAAATGTTCAATTAATATCTATTGTTTAACATTTTCTAACTAGTTCTTAAATATATTGTATTATCCCTTTAGAATGGACCATCGCCGCGCGTCTTCGTGATCTAGTGAAGATCATATAATTGATACTTACATGGTTAACTTCTCAAGGTATGTACTGTACTATGCAAGCATTTTTTATGCAAAACTGAGACTTGAATGAGTATTTATCTATTTTTGTGGTATCTGCAATTAGTTAAAATGTTTACATGTAATAGTTGTTGTAAAAAAAAATTAGAGGCGGACCACCCTGGTGTTAAAAGCTAGCTCCGCCGCTGGAATCCGCCCAAGAGTACCTGAGACCGTCGCCCGCGTGCTCCCTTCCTCGGATCTGACCAGTGTTCACCGCACCAAATTGGGAGTCGGCAAGCCACCCGAGGCCTCCTTCTCGATGCCTCTGGTCCGCGGCACGCCCGCAAGGACCCAGGACATCACCACGGCGAGCGCCGCTTCCTCCTGCGCCTGCTGCGTGTCGTCGCGCTCCGGCCAGCGCCTCTGTCGTCCACAGCCGTGCCTCTGTCCTCCGTGGCTGTGCTCACCTACCTCCCTTAATTACCTCTTCTACAGAGCAGTAAAATGAACTGTAGCGGGCGGCAGAGCTTGGCCACGATGGAAGCATTGTTCGGCTTCAGGGGAGCACCACATTGCTCGGTGCCGTACACAGCGCGCGGGCGTCCTCGCCGGCAGGAGTAGGACAGCGCCCAACCGACAGATCCCGCGGGAACACCTGGCCATGTCGGCTCTGTCCGCCGGCGATGAAGAGCCACCGCCCCTGTGCCTCGGTTCCCTCGCTCCTACCTCATTTTCCCCTAGGATGCCGGCTACTGGACGACCACATCTGCCTCGGCTCGCCGCTTGCGCCCCGCCGCCGGAGCGCCGCCTTGCTCCAGTGACCCGTCGAGCCTGGGACCGAGCCATCGCCTTGTTCCCCCAATGGCCCTTACTCACTAGTAGAAAAAAGGGGGCATCAGTTCCGGTTCGTAAGGGCCTTTAATCCCGGTTCTTGAACCGGGACTAAAGGATCGTTACTAATGCCTCCTCCTTTAGTCCCGATTTAAACTGGAACCGGGACTAAAGGTCGCAGCCACGTGGAGCTCCACTTTTAGTCCCGGTTGGCAACCGGGACTAAAGGAAATTTTATGATTTTTTTTTAAATTTTTTTAACATCAACCGGGACTAAAGGAAATTTTATGATTATTTTTGAAAAAGAAATTTGAATTTTTTTTTTGAATTTTCAAATTTCTGAATTATTTTAACCTCTAATCTCTAATCACCACCCCTCATCACTGCTCAGTTTATCCTCCAATCTCTAATCACCCCTCATCATTCCTAATCATCTAACTTCCCAAACGGTCACCCATCCTCCCACTCCCCCAGCCTGAGCATGTTTAACTTTCGGGTTCTATTCTCCCTCGTTTCCAAGTCTGCACTTGTTGTTTTGCTGACAATAATAAGATGTCAATCCTATTAACCCTCAGGAATTTTGCGTGAGTATGAAGTGACACATTTCACTGTTTGAGTTTGAAACTATTGTTTTAAAAAACAATAATTATTTAGTAACACTAATATTTCTTGAATAATTAGTTTGACCATTGTTTGACCACAGTTTGACCATAGTTTGACCACAGTTTGACTAGATTTGACCAAAATTCAAAATAACTGAAATAATTATTTAGTAACACTAATATTCTAGAATAATTAGTTTGACCATTGTTTGACCACAGTCTGAAATTTTTTCGAATTTTTCCACTCTAGATCTTAAAAGCCCCGTAACTTTTTTTAGGTTAGGTTTTTGAAGATTCTAAAAATGTTTAACGGGGTTTCCCCTGTTAACTTTTTTTCTGTTAACTTTTCGAGTAGATGATTTTTCATATAAAAAACTTTTTCATCCGAGTTAGTATGCAAAAGTTATGCCCATTTTACTAAATTCTAGAGAGATTTTGCAAATAAAGTCGAAATTCATATTTGTTAATTTTCCCAACAACTAGACCACATATCACATGGGAAACTTATTTTCTTTTATTTTTTTGACATTTTCATCATTTTCTTTTATTTTTTTA
>NC_041385.1:787519151-787543655 GCF_002162155.2 Triticum dicoccoides | reverse complement strand
GGGGGGGGTGGAGTTTGAAAATGGGACCTTTAGTACCGGTTCGTGCCATGAACCGGTACTAATGCCTCAAACCCCATTAGTACCGGTTGGTGGCACGAACCGGGACTAAAGATCTAACCCTTTAGTCCCGTTTGGTGCCACGAACCGGGACTAATGGGCATCGCACCCTTTAGTCCCAGTTCGTGGCACCAACCGGGACTAAAAGGTCCAGACGAACCGGGACAAATGGCCCACATGGCCCCTGGGCGCACGAACCGGGACTAATGTAGTCCCGGTTCTAGACTGAACCGGGACTAATGGGCTAACCCGGGGTGGACCAAAGCCCTCTTTTCTACTAGTGACCGTCGCCTCCACGACCATGGCTAGCCACATCTGTTCGACGGGAAGCCCTTGATATCTAATGCCCAGCGCTGTTTTTCACCGGTCAATAGCTCGTGCGACATCTTTCATGGGAATTGGAAGAGTGCGACGTTGTTGATGAAAATGGCTTTGGGGTAACACTTTTGAGCGAGAAAATAGCCCAGACACGACATGGCCCTCAAGCTAAACTGATGCCCTCATTAGCTGTTATGGGCTAGACCCACTTATCCACGTAAGTGCGGGACCCACCACTTGTCCAGTAAGCGCGGGACCCACCTCTTCGCCCCTGCCCGTCTGCCAGCTATCGGGACCCACCTCTTCGCCTGTGCCCGTCCGCCCGCCACCGCCCATTGCCTCCCCTTTCCCCATTCTTCCTGTTCTCCGGCGACCTAGTCCAGATGTCCACCTCCTCCGCCACGCACTCAAAATGGCGTCAGTATGGTCCAGTGAAGCTCACAAGGTGCCCGTCATGCCCACGCCTAGAGCCTCTGAAACGGTGGGTCAGTAGGACTGATGAGAATGGAAATCTTGGGCGGGAATTTGTGAAGTTCTTGAGCAAATCAATGGCAGGAAGGGATGGCAAGGTTAGGTCTCAGTTCTTAGCCCGTTCTTTCACTACCGTTTGCTCTGATTTCTCCATATTTTATTTTTTTCCCTCGAATTTCTAATTTAGGGTTCATGTTGTTGTTTTCAGATCCTGAAGAAATGCACACATTTCGAGTGGATGGATGATTATGTTGAGAGGATTCAGTTCGAGGGCTACGTTGATTCGAGCGGGGCCGCAACCTGGGAGCTCAATTTGGGCGGGGTGCCGCAGATGGAGAATTTTGGGAGCTTGGACAAAGGGGCAGGCAAAGTCGTGCCGATGGCGAGCTATGCGCGCAATGCAACCCATGCTGAACCGCACTTGGAGTCTCAACTGACCTAGGAACTGAAGAAAATCAAGAAAAATCAAATGGAGATGATCAATTTGCAGAAACAAGCAAATATCATGGCAGGGGGGTTTTTATTGTTGTGTCATTGCTCTGTTTATGTTTTACTTGCTATTCGTCCGTCATTAGAGGGGGTATTTAGGTCTGTCAGGGCATAGGATGCGATATGTGCGCCATGCCAAGTTCTTATAACTGAATCGAAGCAGAAATATTCAGTGTTCATGCTCTGTTCTTATTCTTCAGTTAGCAGAGTGCACCCCCCCCCCCAAATTCAAAAACAACAAATCTTGCTGCCGAATAGATGTTGGGCCGTGAGAAAATAACCAGGCCCCAATTGAGAAAAGCCCACCCGCGTAGGGGCACTAGCCCAGTTTTATAGCATAGAGGCACCCATGTTAAAAAAATGCTTCGACTAAATCAAAATAAAATGTTGCTTCGGCAAATAAACCTTTAACAAACATGTACTTCTTTCCTTGTTTTTTCTTTAGTCAAATTTTTCTGTCGAATAAATGTTGGGCCGTATGTATTGTACTTTTTTGTTTTTCTTTACATATTTGTTGTGATTCCTTTTATGCATGTCTATGGTTCCATGAAACCCAAATTAAATGGGGATATGTGAAAGCCTCAGAAATCATTTTTGGAAATGATCATGTTAAAATTCGATTGAAATAGGTCCAAGAAAATGTTTCTATTTTGCTCTGGAAATATTGGCGAGAGGTAAAATTCAAACTAATATTGGCTAGCTAGGGTGGCCCTAAATAGCCATGGCCTAGATACATGCATGCCCACATGCAGCACACCAGTATATGATTTTTTTTCTTTTCACAAAAACAATTAGGTACCCATACACTTGCATGTCCATAGTGGAATCTTCCTTGTATTAGTAACACATAGATCAACTAGATAGAACATCAAGCACATATATCAATTAACCAATATCAACTAGATAGGAAAAAACAAAAAACTAGATAGAATAGTTTGTGAGTATGTGGGTCATGACTCATGATTTGGCCAACATTGTGAAGACCGTTTGTGTGGCGTGGTGAATGGGGTGTAGCAACGCAAGGCAACACACAAATAATAGCACGAAACGGGTACAACCCATAGAAACCCACAAATAATAGTACGAAACAAAATATAAAAATAAGAAAACCAACAACAATATAAATAGTAGCACAACCGATAGTTCCACAACATAGATAACATAGTCTTACAACTTAATAATAGTAGCACACAAACATAAACTATTACAACTTAAAATACTAGAATGATAGATAGATAGCTAGGTAGATCGGGGGCACCAAACGGGGTTCTTCTCCTTCTCCTCCTCTTGGCGAACGCCACCTCGCTCCTCCGGGCGCCCTTCACTGTTGGTTGTCGACGGGGTACAGGAGGGTGTGCATGCCGCTGTGGGTGGGGAAGATGTTGTTGAAGTCGGTGAAGATGTTGTGGGTAGTGAAAGCAATAAACTCACACCCACACCAGAACACTCGACCGAGCAGGTGGAAGGTGTCGAAGGGGTTGGCGAATGTAGCGAGGAGCCCAACCACCAAGCCATTATGATTGACCTCCTCAACATGGAACATGTTGGAGAGCCCGGAGGGAGGTGGAGGTAGCCGGCCGAAAGGAAGAACTGCATGAACTCCCTTGCGCCCCTCCACCTTGAGATCGCCCACACCCTAAGGGTGTTCTCTACATAGACGCCAGCGGGATAGAGCCTCTCCGGCACGGTGGGGGGTAGCGGTAGGTCGGGCCGTTGTACTGCATGGTGGCTTCGGGACCTTCTACTTTATGGAGAAGAAGGAAGAAGGAGGGCAGATGGGGCTAGATGTGAGAGGATGGCTTAAATAGCCCTAGTGCGACGTGTTTTTTGAATTTTTTTTGAATGGTTTCACCAGGTGGAAGTAATGACCGGGCGGCGTTTGGTGGCATCGGGAGTGTGTACACACGCATGGGAAACCAAAGGCTGCATGCATCAATGGGGGGTGCCCCTGCATCAATAGCCCCGCTGCGACAATTCACACAGGTGCACGCGTCTGTGCCATCGGTCGGGGGTCAAGGGGTCACGCTGACCCGTTTTCTGTGCGTGTGCCGCCCGTGCATGCATGCATCCAGTGGCGGAGCTTAGTGGAGATTAAGCTAGGCCATCGCCCCCCTGCCCAGGAGATTTGTTCATATTATCATGAGTAAATTGCCCATAGATTCATAGAAATCTAGCCTAAACCTGATGTTGGTTGCCCCCCTATCCCATTTTCCCCTCCTAAGATGTGTCCCAAGCTCCGCCACTGCATGCATCATAGGCTCCGATCGAGCATGGCAACGTAGCCTGCTGGCTAGGGCCTGGCTAGAGGAGGCGTGGTTTGGTCCAAAGGTCCAAAGGGTGGGCTTCTTTCACCAGAGCCCAACGGCAAGCCCACTCGCCACAGCACAAAAAAATGTGTTTATTAATCCAGAAAATCAGAGCGTAGCACGCGGTTCGTTGACGTGTAGCACTACATGCTGATCCACACTGTAGAACGTGAAGGAAATATGCCCTAGAGGCAATATAAAGTTGTTATTTATATTTCCTGATATCATGATAAATGTTTATTATTCATGCTAGAATTGTATTAACCGGAAACTTAGTACATGTGTAAATACATAGACAAACAGAGTGTCACTAGTATGCCTCTACTTGACTAGCTCGTTGATCAGAGATGATTAAGTTTCCTAGCCAAGGACAAAGAGTTGTCATTTGATAAACGGGATCACATCATTAGAGAATGATGTGATTAACTTGACCCATCCGTTAGCTTAGCATGATGATTGCTATGTCTTGAGCTTGCGTTGGTTTTCCATGAAGAGGAAAGGGTGATGGAGTAATAGTAGCATAAGTATTTCCCTCAGTTTTTGAGAACCAAGGTATCAATCCAGTAGGAGGCTTCTCAAAAGTCCCACGCACCTACACAAACAAACAAAGAACTCGCAACCAATGCAATAAAGGGGTTGCCAATCCCTTCACATCCACTTGCGAAAGTGAGATCAGATAGAGATAGTATGATAAGATAAATATACTTTTGGTATTTTATAATATAGATTGGAAAAGTAAAGATGCAAATAAAAGTAGATTGAAAGCTTATATGATAAGAGATAGACCCGGGGGACATAGTTTCACTAGTGGCTTCTCTCAAGATAGCATAAGTATTACGGTGGGTGAACAAATTACTGTCGAGCAATTGATAGAAAAGTGAATAATTATGAGATTATCTAGGCATGATCATGTATATAGGCATCACGTCTGTGACAAGTAGACCGACTCCTGCCTGCATCTACTACTATTACTCCACACATCGACCGCTATCCAGCATGCATCTAGAGTATTAAGTTAATAAAGAACAGAGTAACACATTAAGAAATCTTTTTATCCACGTGGGTACGTTCTCAAGGTACGTGAATAAAGCCCATGAACATCCAAAATGGTTAATATAATAGCTTGGAACAATCAAAAATTATAGATACGTTGGAGACGGATCAAGCATCCCCAAGCTTAATTCCTGCTCGTCCTCGAGTAGGTAAATGATAAAAACAAATTTTTTGATGTGGAATGCTACCTAGCATGATTCTCAATGTAATTTTCTTTATTGTGGCATGAATGTTCAGATCCAAATGATTCAAAATAAAAGTTCATATTGACATAAGAAATAGTAATACTTCAAGCATACTAATCAAAGCAATCATGTCTTCTCAAAATAACATGGCTAAAGAAAGTTATCCCTACAAAATCATATAGTCTGGCTGTTGCTCTATCTTCATCACACAAAGTATTTAATCATGCACAACCCCGATGACAAGCCAAGCAATTGTTTCATACTTTAGTAATCTCAAACTTCTTCAACTTTTCACGCAGTACATGAGTGTGAGCCATGGACATAGCACTATATGTGAAATAGGATGGTGGTTGTGGAGAAGACAAAAAAAAGATAGTCTCACATCAACTAGGCGTATCAACGGGCTATGGAGATGCCCATTAATAGATATCAATGTGAGTGAGTAGGGATTGCCATGCAATGGATGCACTAGAGCTATAAATATATGAAAGTTCAACAAAAGAAACTAAGTGGGTGTGCATCCAACTCGCTTGCTCGCGAAGACCTAGGGCACTTTGAGGAAGCCCATCATTGGAATATACAGGCCAAGTTCTATAATGAAAAATTCCCACTAGTATATTAAAGTGACAACATAGGAGACTCTCTATCATGAAGATTGTGATGCTACTTTGAAGAACAAGTGTGGAAAAAGAGATAGTAGCATTGTCCCTTCTCTCTTTTTATCTCATTTCATTTTTTCTTTTTTTCTTTTTTTGGGCCTTTCTTTTTTTCTTTTGGCCTTTCTTCTCTTTTTTTCTCGTTTTTTTCCTTTGGTGGGCTCTTTGGCCTCTTTTTCTTTTTTGTAAAGTCCGAAGTCTCATCCCGACTTATGGGGGAATCATAGTCTCCATCATCCTTTTCTCACTGGGACAATGCTCTAATAATGAAGATCATCACACTTTTACAACTCAAGATTACAACTCAATACGTAGAACAAGATATGACTCTATATGAATGCCTCCGGCGGTGTACCGGGATATGCAATGAATCAAGAGTGACAAGTATGAAAATTATGAAGGTGGCCTTGCCACAATTACAATGTCAACTACATGATCATACAAAGAGCAATATGACAATAATGATGAGTGTCATATAAACGGAACGGTGGAAAGTTGCATGGCAATATATCTCGGAATGGCTATGGAAATGCCATAATAGGTAGGTATGGTGGCTGTTTTGAGGAAGATATAAGGAGGTTTATGTGTGATAGAGCGTATCGTATCACGGGGTTTGGATGCACCGGGGAAGTTTGCACCAACTCTCACGGTGAGAAAAGGCAATCCACGGTACCGAAGAGGCTAGCAAAGGCGGAAAGGTAAAAGTTCGTATAATCCATGGACTCAACATTAGTCAAAAGAACTCATATACTTATTGCAAAAATTTAGAAGTCATCAAAAATCAAGTACTACACGCATGCTCCTAGGGGGATAGATTGGTAGGAAAAGACCATCGCTCATCCCCGACCGCCACTCATAAGGATGCACAAGCCAAGTACACTTCATGCTTCAAATTTGTTACACAACTTTAACCATATGTGCATGCTAAGGGACTTGCTGAATTCAACACAAGCATTCTTTGAATTCATAATCACCCAACTAGCATGACTTTAATATCACTACCTCCATATCTCAAAACAATTATCAAGTATCAAGTTGATCATAGCATCCAATTCACTTCCTATGATAGTTTTTATTATACCCAACTTGGATGCCCATCATTCTAGGACCAACTTTATGACCATAGCAATTACCATGCTGTTCTAAAAGACTCTCAAAATAATATAAGTGAAGCATGAGAGGCTAGCAATTTCTTCAAAATTAAGACACCACCATGCTCTAAAAGATATAAGTGAAGCACTAGAGCAAAAACTATCAAGCTCAAAAGATATAAGTGAGGCACATAGAGTATTCTAGCAAATTATAATCAAATAGGCTTCTCCCAAAAGGTGTGTACAGCAAGGATGATTGTGGTAAACTAAAAAGAAAAGATAATACACGACGCTCCAAGCAAAACATATATCATGTGGCGAATAAAAATATAGCTCCAAGTAAAGTTACCAATGAACGAAGACGAAAGAGGGGATGCCTTCCCGGGGCATCCCCAAGCTTAGGCTTTTGGCTATTCTTGAATATCTTGGGGTGCCATGGGAATCCCCAAGCTTAGGCTCTTGCCACCCTTTATTCCATAGTCCATAAAAGCTTTACCCAAAACTTGAAAACTTCACAACACAAAACTCAACAGGAAATCTTATAAGCTCCGTTAGTGAAAGAAAACAAAACCACCACATAAGGTACTGCAATGAACTCATTCTTTATTTATTTTGGTGTTAAACCTACTGTATTCCAACTTCTTTATGGTTCATAGACTGAATTACTAGCCATAGATGCATTGAAATAAGCAAACAACACACGAAAAACAGAATCTGTCAAAAACAGAACAATCTGTAGCAATCTGTAATTAATGCAAACTTATGGAACTCTAAAAATCCTACAAAAATACGACGTACTGGACAATTTGTCTATTGAAGAGCAGCAAAAAGAATCAACGCAAAAGCACGTTCCTGTGATTTAACAAAATTATATTCGTGCGTGCAAAGTTGATGTTTTTCAGCAGAATCAAATCAACTATCATCGTAGGTTATCCTATAGGTTCTACTTGGCACAAACACTAACTAAAAACACATATAAACAGAAGGTAGATAAAATATTTATTAAATAACAGCAAGGAAAAATATTGGGTTGTCTCCCAACAAGCGCTTTTCTTTAAAGCCTTTTTAGCTAGGCATTGAGATTTCAATGATGCTCACATGAAAGACAAGTACTGAAGCACAAAGAGAGCATCATAGAACATGTGACAAACACACTTAAGTCTAACATACTTCCTATGCATAGGCCTCTTGTAAGCAAACAAATTATCAAGGCAAGCAAAAACTAGCATATGCAAGGAAGAACAAAGAGATGATAGCAATCTCAACATGAAGAGAGGTAATTTAGTAACATGAAAATTTCTACAACCATATTTTCCTCTCTCATAATAATTACATGTAGGATCATAAGCAAATTCAACAAAATAGCTATCACATAACATATTCTCAACACGATCCACATGCATGCAAAGTTGACACTCTTCCAAAATAGTGGGATTATCATTAACTAAAGTCATGACCTCTCCAAACCCACTTTTATCAAAAATATCATAAGATTGTACATACTCCAAATATGTGGGATCTAAAGTTGACAATCTTCCAAACCCACTTTCAATATTATTGCAAATACTATTATCAATCTCATATTCATCATGGGGCTTAAATAAATTTTCAAGATTATAAGAAGAATCACCCCAATCATGATCATTGAAACAAGTAGTGGACATAGCAAAACTAGCATCCCCAAGCTTAGGGTTTTGCATATTATTAGCACAATTGACATCAAGAGAATTTATAGGAAAATCATTGCAATCATGCTTTTTATTAAAGGAGTTATCATGAATCTCTTCATAAATTTCTTCATCATAATTTTCACAAATTTCAAGCAAAACTTCATAAGCATAATCTAGTGCACAAAACTCACTAGCAATTGGTTCAACATAATTGGATCTCTTAAAGAGATTAGCAAGTGGATGAGGATCCATAGATCTTAGGTTCTCTGTTTAGCAATAAATAAGCATCTATTCCAACCAAACGAGCAAACGAAAGGGCGAGCAAAAGAGAGTAGAAGATTGGGAAAGAGAGGGCGAATAAAACGGCAAGGGTGAAGTGGGGGAGAGGAAAACGAGAGGCAAATGGCAAATAATGTAAATGCGAGGGAGATGGGTTTCTGATGTGTAGTTGGTATGTATTGACATGAGCAAAGACCTCCCAGGCAACGGCGCCAGAAATCCTTCTTGCTACATCTTGAGCTTGCATTGGTTTTCCTCGAAGAGGAGAGGGTGATGCAGCAAAGTGTAGCGTAAGTATTTCCCTCAGTTTTGAGAACCAAGGTATCAATCCAGTAGGAGTCCTCAAAAGTCCCACACACCTACACAAACAAACTGAGAACTCGCAACCAACGCAATAGAGGGGTTGTCAATCCCTTCACGGACACTTGCGAAAGTGAGATCTAATAAAGATAGTACGACAAGATAAATATATTTTTGGTATTTTATAAGATAGATGCAAAAAGTAAATATGAAAATAAAGATAGATTGAAAGTAAATATGATAAGAGATAGACCCGGGGGCCATAGGTTTCACTAGAGGCTTCTCTCAAGATAGCATAAGTATTACGGTGGGTGAGCAAATTACTGTCGAGCAATTGATAGAAAAGCGCATAGTTATGAGATTATCTAGGCATGATCATGTATATAGGCACCACGTCCATAACAAGTAGACCGACTCCTTCCTGCATCTACTACTATTACTCCACACATCGACCGACTTCTGCCTGCATCTAGAGTATTAAGTTCATAAGAACAGAGTAACGCATTAAGCAAGATGACATGATGTAGAGGGATAAACACATGCAATATGATATAAACCCCATCTTGTTATCCTCGATGGCAACAATACAATACGTGTCTTGCAACCCTTTCTGTCACTGGGTAAGAACACCACAAGATTGAAACCAAAGCTAAGCACTTCTCCCATGGCAAGAAAGACCAATCTAGTAGGCCAAACCAAACTGATAATTCGAAGAGACTTGCAAAGATAACTCAATCATACATAAAAGAATTCAGAGAAGATTCAAGTATTATTCATAGATAAACTTGATCATAAACCCACAATTCATCGGATCTCGACAAACACGCCGCAAAAAGAGATTACATCGAATAGATCTCCACAAGAGAAGGGGGAGAACATTGTATTGAGATCCAAAAAGAGAGAAGAAGCCATCTAGCTAATAACTATGGACCCGTAGGTCTGTGGTAAACTACTCACAACTCATCAGAGGGGCAAGGATGTTGATGTAGACGCCCTACATGGTCGATTCCCCTCCGGCAGAGTGCCGGGGAAGGCTCCAAGTTGAGATCTCGCGGATACAGAAGGTTACGGCGGTGGAAATTGTGTTTCGTGGTGCTCCTGGATGTTTTCGGGGTACGTAGGTATATATAGGAAGAAGAAGTACGTCGGTGGCCACCCGAGGGGCCCACAAGACAGGGAGGCGCACCTTACAGGGGGGGCGCGACCCCCTATCTCGTGGGGCTCTCGGGAGCTTCTTGACTTGCACTCCAAGCTCTTCAGATCAAATTTGTTCCAAAAATCACGCTCCCGAAGGTTTCATTCCGATTGGACTCCGTTTGATATTCCTTTTCTTCGAAATACTGATATAGGCAAAAAAACAGCAATATGAGCTGGGCCTCCGGTTAGTAGGTTGGTCCCAAAAATGATATAAATATGTAAAATAAAGCCCATAAACATCCAAAAGGGGTAATATAATAGCATGGAACAATCAAAAATTATAGATACATTGGAGACGTATCAGGTACCGGCGGAAGTTGCGCGACACAAGAGAGGCTAGCGATGGTGGAAGGGTGAGAGTGCGTATAATCCATGGACTCAACATTAGTCATGAAGAACTCATATACTTATTGCAAAAATCTACAAGTCGTCAAAAACAAAGTACTAAGGGCATGCTCCTAGAGGGATAGATTGGTAGGAAAAGACCATCGCTTGTCCCCGACCGCCACTCATAAGGAAGACAATCAATAAATAAAATTGTGCTCCAACTTCATCACAAAGCGGTTCACCATACATGCATCCTACGGGAATCACAAACTTCAACACAAGCATTCTTTAAATTCATAATCACCCAACTAGCATGACTTCAATATCACTACCTCCATATCTCAAAACAATTATCAAGTATCAAATTGATCATAGCATCCAATTCACTTCCTATGATAGTTTTTATTATACCCAACTTGGATGCCTACCATTCTAGGACCAATTTTATAACCATAGAAAATACCATGTTGTTCTAAAAGACTCTAAAAATAATATAATTGAAGCATGAGAGACTAACAATTTCTACAAAATTAATCCACCGCCGTGCTCTAAAAGATACAAGTGAAGCACTAGAGCAAAAAATTTCTAGCTCAAAAGATATAAGTGAAGCACATACAGTATTCTAATAAATTCCAATCAAGTGGGCTTCTCCCAAAAGGTGTGTACAACAAGGATTATTGTGGAAAACTAAAAAGCAAAAACTAATATCATACAAGACGCTCCAAGCAAAACACATATCATGCGGCGAATAAAAAGATAGTTCCAAGTAAAGTTACTAATGAACGAAGACGAAAGAGGGGATGCCTTCCCGGGGCATCCCCAAGCTTAGGCTTTTGGATATTCTTGAATATCTTGGGGTGCCACGGGAATCCCCAAGCTTAGCCTTTTGCCACTCCTTATTCCATAGACCATCAAATCTTTACCCAAAACTTGAAAAACTTCACAACACAAAACTCAATAGAAAATCTCATAAGCTTCGTTAGTGAAAGAAAGGAAAACCACCACATAAGGTACTGTAATGAACTAATTATTTATTTATATTGGTGTTAAACCTACTGTATTCCAAGTTCTCTATGGTTCATACCACTTAATACTAGCCATAGATACATCAAAATAAGCAAACAACACACGAGAAACAGAATCTGTCAAAAACAGAACAGTCTGTAGCAATCTGTAACCCTCGAATACTTCTGGAACTTTAAAAATCCTACCAAAATAGGAAGTCCTGGGCAATTTTTCTATTGATCTACAGCAAAAAGAATCAACGCACAATCACGTTTCAGTGATTTAACAAAATTAGTTTCGTGCGCGCAAAGTTTCTGTTTTTCAGCAGAATCAAATTAACTATCACCATAGGTTATCCTATAGGTTCTACTTGGCACAAACACTAATTAAAATATAAAACACATCTAAACAGAAGGTATATGCAAAATTTATCAATAAACAGAAGCAAAAACAAAAACACAAATAAAATTGGGTTGCCTCCCAACTAGCGCTATCGTTTAACGCCCCTAGCTAGGCATAAAAGCGAGGATAGATCTAAGTAGTGCCATCTTTGGCACTCAATTCTTCAATAGAGCACTTATAATCTTAGGCAAAAATTATTAAATCCTTAGGCAAAAATTCAAGAAATTCATTTGTAGAAAAAGGTTCCTTAATGATAGAGAGACAATTGGGATGAACACTTATTTATTTGAGATCAGTGTCTCCCTTACTAGAAGATTCACCCTTATTTTTAGGAACATAAATAAATTTGGTAGTTTTGGTAGGAGGTTTTGGAGTGTTTTCATGGAAGAAAACGCAGACCCTAAGTTGGTAATGATATCCTCAAGTTTACCAATTCTCGCAGAATCTAGATCTATTTTTTTCATTAACTATAGGTTCTTTCTCTTTAAAAAAATTCAAAGTAACTCCAACCCTAGATCCATAATGGGTAATGTGATTATGAATCTTTTTATCCAAATTTTCAATCAACTCAACAGTGGCAACTTTATTTTCAATAATTTCAAGCCGTTGCATCACATGTTCCAAAGTTACAACAGTTCCATTAACCAAAAGAGGTGGTGGGACGAACAAATCTAACATAGCATTATAAGCATCAAACGTATGGCTACTCAAGAAATCCCCTCCGGTAATGGTATTAAGAACGCATCTATTCCAAGGAGTAATGCCTACATAAAAATTGCGAAGAAGAACGGAAGTAGAAAGCTTCCTAGTGGATTTATTTTGAGCATTGCAAATTCTATGCCAAGCATCTTTTAAATTTTCTCCCTCCCTTTGCTTAAAATAAAGAATTTCATGTCCGGTAGTAATGACAAGGATAGGAGGACTAGCCATTATGACAAGGTAAACAATCTAATACACAAGCAAACAGAAAAAGGCTAGCGAAAGAGAGAGAGGAGATTGGGAAAGAGAGGGCGAATAAAACGGCAAGGGTGAAGTGGGGGAGAGGAAAACGAGAGGCAAATGGCAAATAATGTAAATGCGAGGGAGATGAGTTTGTGATGGGTACTTGGTATGTCTTGACTTGAGCGAAGACCTCCCCGGCAACGGCACCAGAAATCCTTCCTGCTACATCTTGAGCTTGCGTTAGTTTTCCTTGACGAGGAAAGTGTGATGCAGCAATAGTAGCATAAGTATTTCCCTCAGTTTTTGAGAACCAAGGTATCAATCTAGTAGGAGGCTCCTCAAAAGTCCCACACACCTACACAAACAAACAAAGAACTCGCAACCAACGCAATAAAGGGGTTGTCAATCCCTTCACGGCCACTTGCGAAAGTGAGATCTGATACAACATTAGAGAAACTGACACCCACTAGCCACCTGTGTGCGAAGCACGTTGGTAGAACCAGTCTCGCATAAGCGTACGCGTAATGTCTGTCTGAGCCGCTTCATCCAACAATACTGCTGAATCAAGAATCAACTAGTTACGGGAAGCAATATGTATATACCCACACCCACAACTCCTTTGTGTTTTACTCGTGCATATAACATCTACGCATAGACCTGGCTCGGATGCCACAGTTGGGGAACGCAGTAATTTCAAAAAAATTCCTACGCACACGCAAGATCTATCATGGTGATGCATAGAAATGAGAGGGGAGAGTTTAGTCCAGGTACCCTCGTAGACCGTAAGAGGAAGCATTATGCAACGCGGTTGATGTAGTCGTACGTCTTCACGATCCGACCGATCCTAGTACCGAACGTACGGCACCTCCGCGATCTGCACACGTTCGGCTCGGTGACATCCCACAAACTCTCGATCCAGCTGAGTGTCGAGGGAGAGCTTCGTCAGCACAACGGCATGATGACAGTGATGATGAAGTTACCGGCATAGGGCATCGCCTAAGCACTACGATGATATGACCGAGGTGGATTATGGTGGAGGGGGGCACCGCACATGGCTAAGACAATTGTCTGTTGTGTGTTCTAGGGTGCCCCTGCCCCCGTATATAAAGGAGCAAGGGGGGAGGCTGGCCGGCCCTAGGGCGCACCAAGGAGGGGAGGAATCCTCCTACTAGTAGGAGTAGGATTCCTCCTTTCCTAGTCCTACTAGGAGGGGGAAGGAAGGAGTGGGAGAGAGGAAGGAAAGGGGGGGCACCCCCCCTCCTAGTCCAATTCAGACTCAAGGGGGAGGGGGCGCGTGGCCTGCCCAGACAGCCCCTCTCTCTCCACTAAGGCCCATCTAGGCCCACTAGTTCCCCGGGGGCGGGGGGGAGGGTCCGGTAACCCTCCGGCACTCCGGTTTTCTCCGAAATCACCCGGAACACTTCCGGTGTCCAATATATCAAACTTTATGTCTCGACCATTTTGAGACTCCTCGTCATGTCCGTGATCATATCCAGGACTCCGAACAACCTCCGGTACATCAAAACACATAAACTCATAATATCGATCGTCACCGAATGTTAAGCGTGCGGACCCTACGTGTTCGAGAACTATGTAGACATGACCGAGACACGTCTCCGGTCAATAACCAATAGCGGAACCTGGATGCTCATATTGGTTCCTACATATTCTATGAAGATCTTTATCGGTGAAACCACATAACAACATATGTAGTTCCCCTTGTCATCGGTATGTTACTTGCCCGAGATTCGGTCGTCGGTATCTCAATACCTAGTTCAATCTCGTTACCGGCTTTACTCGTTACGTAATGCCACATCCCGTAACTAACTCATTCGTTACATTTCTTGCAAGGCTTATAGTGATGTGCATTACCAAGAGGGCCCAGAGATACCTCTCCGATACACGGAGTAACAAATCCTAATCATGATCTATGCCAACTCAACAAACACCAACGGAGACACCTGTAGAGCATCTTTATAGTCACCCAATTACATTGTGACGTTTGATAGCACACTAAGTGTTCCTCTGGTATTCAAGAGTTGCATAATCTCATAGTCATAGGAACATGTATAAGTCATGATAGCAGTAAACTAAACGATCATTGATACATCTCCAATGTATCTATAATTTTTGATTGTTCCATGCTATTATATTACCCGTTTTGGATGTTTATGGGCTTTACTTTACACATTTATATCATTTTTGGGACTAACCTACTAACCGGAGGCCCAACCCATATTGCTATTTTTTGCCTATTTCAGTGTTTCGAAGAAAAGGAATATCAAACGGAGTCCAAACAGAATGAAACCTTCGGGAGCGTGATTTTTGGAACGAACGTGATCCAGAGGACTTGGAGTGCAAGTCAAGAAGCAGTCGAGGTGGCCACGAGGGTGGAGGGCGCGCCCACCCCTACTGGGCGTGCCGCCCTATCTCGTGGGCCCCTCGGGAGTCCACCGACGTACTTCTTCCTCCTATATATACCCACGTACACCGAGAACATCAAGGAAGCCAACGAAAAACTATTTCCACCACCGTAACCTTCTGTATCGGCGACATGCCATCTTGGAGCCTTCGCCGGCGCTCCACCGGAGGGGGAATCGACCACGGAGGGCTTCTACATCAACACCATAGCCCCTCCGATGAGTTGTGAGTAGTTTACCATAGACCTTCGGCTCCATAGCTATTAGCTAGATGGCTTCTTCTCTCTTTTTGGATCTCAATACCATGTTCTCCTCGATCTTCTTGGAGATCTATTCGATGTAACTCTTTTTGCGGTGTGTTTGTCGAGATCCGATGAATTCTGGGTTTATTATCAAGTTTATCTATGAGAACTATTTGAATCTCCTCTGAATCTTTTATGTATGATTAAGTTATCTTTGCAAGTCTCTTTGAATTATCAGTTTGGTTTGGCCTACTAGATTGATCTTTCTTGCAATGGGAGAAGTGCTTAGCTTTGGGTTCAATCTTGCGGTGTCCTTTCCCAGTGACAGCAGGGGCAGCAAGGCATGTATTGTATTGTTGCCATCGAGGATAACAAGATGGGGTTTATATCATATTGCTTGAGTTTATCCCACTACATCATGTCATCTTTCTTAATGCGTTACACTGTCCTTTATGAACTTAATACTCTAGATGCATGCTGGATAGCGGTCGATGTGTGGAGTAATAGTAGTAGATGCAGACAGCAGTCGGTCTACTTGTCACGGACGTGATGCCTATATACATGATCATGCCTAGATAATCTCATAATTATTCGCTTTTCTATCAAATGCTCGATAGTAATTTGTTCACCCACCATAATTCTTATGCTATGAAACCTATGGCCCCCGTGTCTATCTCTTATCATATAAGCTTTCAATCTACTTTTATTTGCATCTTTACTTTTCCAATCTATATTATAAAATACCAAAAATTTATTTATCTTATCATACTATTCAATGAACAGGGTTATTTCTGAAGATCAAAAAGCAATCACTATACCGTGGTGTGGTTTTTGATGCGTAGGTAAGAACGGTTCTTGCTTAGCCCGTAGCAGCCACGTAAAACTTGCAACAACAAAGTAGAGAACGTCTAACTTGTTTTTGCAGGGCATGTTGTGATGTGATATGGTCAAGACATGATGCTATATTTTATTGTATGAGATGATCATGTTTTGTAACAGAGTTATCGGCAACTGGCAGGAGCCATATGATTATCGCTTTATTGTATGAAATGCAATCGCCATGTAATTGCTTTACTTTATCACTAAGCGGTAGCGATAGTCGTAGAAGCAATAGTTGGCTAGACGACAACGATGCTTCGATAGAGATCAAGGTGTCAAGCTGGTGACGATGGTAATTATGACGGTGCTTTGGAGATGGAGATCAAAGGCACAATATGATGATGGCCATATCATATCACTTATATTGATTGCATGTGATGTTTATCCTTTATGCAGCTTATTTCGCTTAGTTCGGCGGTAGCATTATAAGATGATCTCTCACTAAATTTCAAGGTACAAGTGTTCTCCCTGAGTATGCACCGTTGCTACAGTTCGTCGTGCCGATACACCACGTGATGATCGGGTGTGATAAGCTCTGCATTCACATACAACGGGTGCAAGCCAGTTTTGCACACACGGAATACTCAGGTTTAACTTGACGAGCCTAGCATATGCAGATATGGCCTCCGAACACTGAGACCGAAAGGTCGAGCGTGAATCATATTGTAGATATGATCAACATAGTGATGTTCACCGTTGAAAACTACTCCATCTCATGTGATGATCGGACATGGTTTAGTTGATATCGATCACGTGATCACTTAGATGATTAGAGGGATGTCAATCTAAGTGGGAGTTCTTAAGTAATTTGATTAATTGAACTTTAATTTATCATGAACTTAGTACCTCATAGTATTTTGCATGTCTATGTTGTTGTAGATAGATGGCCCATGTTATTGTTCCGTTGAATTTTAATGCGTTCCTAGAGAAAGCTAAGTTGAAAGATGATGGTAGCAACTACATGGTCTGGGTCCATAACTTGAGGATTATCCTCATTGCCGCTGAGAAGAATTGCGTCCTGAAAGCACCGCTAGGTGACAAACCCGTTGGAGGAGCAACGCCAGATGTTGAGAACACATGGCAGAGCAAAGCTGATGACTACTCGATAGTTCAATGTGCCATGCTTTACGGCTTAGAACCGGGACTTCAATGACATTTTGAATGTCATGGAGCATATGAGATGTTCCACGAGTTGAAGTTAATATTTCAAGAAAATGCCTGGATTGAGAGATATGAAGTCTCCAATAAGTTCTACAACTGCAAAAAGAGGAGAATAGTTCTGTCAGTGAACATTTACTCAGAATGTATGGGTACCACAACCACTTGACTCAGCTGGGAGTTAATCTTCCTGATGATAGTGTCACTGACAGAGTTTTTCAATCACTGCCACCAAGCTACAAATGCTTCGTGATGAACTATAATATGCAAGGGATGGACAAGACAATTCCCGAGCTCTTCGCAATGCTAAAGGCTGCGGAGGTAGAAATCAAGGAGCATCATGTGTTGATGGTCAATAAGACCACCAGTTTCAAGAAAAAGGCTAAATGGAAGAAGGGTAACTTCAGGAAGAACAACAAGCAAGTTGCTTCTCAAGTGAAGAAGCCCAAGTCTGGACCTAAGCCTGAGGCTGAGTGCTTCTATTGCAAAGGAACTGGTCACTGGAAGCGGAACTGCACCATGTATTTGGCGGAGAAGAAGGATGGAAAAGTAAAAGGTATATTTGATATACATTTTATTGATGTGTACCTTACTAATGCTCGCAGTAGCGCCTGAGTATTTGATACCGGTTCTGTTGCTAACATTTGCAACTCGAAACAGGGGCTACGGATTAACCAAAGATTGGCTAAGGACGAGGTGACGATGCGTGTGGGAAATGGTTCCAAAGTTGATGTGATCGCCGTCGGCATGCTACCTCTACATCTACCTTCGGGATTAGTTTTAGACCTAAATAATTGTTATTTGGTGCCAACGTTGAGCATGAACATTATATCTGGATCTTGTTTGATGCGAGACAATTATTCATTTTAATCAGAGAATAATGGTTGTTGTATTTATATGAATAATATCTTTTATGGTCATGCACCTTTGATGAGTGGTCTATTTTTACTAAATCTTGATAGTAGTGATACACATATTCATAGTGTTGAAGCCAAAAGATATAAGTTTAATAATGATAATGCAACTTATTTGTGGCACTGCCGTGTAGGTCATATTGGTGTAAAGCGCATGAAGAAACTCCATGCTGATGGGCTTTTGGAATCACTTGATTATGAATCACTTGATGCTTGCGAACCAGGCCTCATGGGCAAGATGACTAAGACTCCGTTCTCCGGAACAATAGAGAGAGCAACATACTTGTTGGAAATAATACATACTGATGTATGCGGTCCGATGAGTGTTGATGCTCGCGGCGGGTATTGTTATTTTCTTACCTTCACAGATGATTTGAGCAGATATGGTTATATCTACTTCATGAAACATAAGTCTGAAACATTTGAAAAGTTAAAAGAATTTCAAAGTGAAGTGGAAAATCATCGTAACAAGAAAATTAAGTTTCTACTATCTGATTGTGGAGGAGAATATTTGAGTTACGAGTTTGGCCTTCATTTGAAACAATGCGAAATAGTTTCGCAACTCACGCCACCTGAAACACCACTGCATAATGGTGTGTTCGAACGTCATAACCGCACTTTATTAGATATGGTGCGATCTATGATGTCTCTCACTGATTTACCGCTATCATTTTGGGGTTATGCTTTAGAGATGGCTGCATTCACGTTAAATAGGGCACTATCTAAATCCGTTGAGACGACACCTTATGAACTGTGGTTTGGCAAGAAACCCAAGTTGTCGTTTCTTAAAGTTTGGGCCTGCGATGCTTATGTGAAAAAACTTCAACCTGATAAGCTCGAAACCAAATCGAAGAAATGTGTCTTCATAGGATACCCAAAGGAAGCTGTTCGGTACATCTTCTATCATAGATCCGAAGGCAAGATATTCGTTGCTAAGAATGGATCATTTCTAGAGAAGGAGTTTCTCTCAAAAGAAGTGAGTGGGAGGAAAGTAGAACTTGATGAGGTAACAGTACCTGCTCCCTTATTAGAAAGTAGTTCATCACGGAAATCAGTTCTAGTGATTCCTACACCAGTAAGTGAGGAAGGTAATGATGATGATCATGAAACTTCTGATCAAGTTACTACCGAACCTCGTAGGTCAACTAGAGTAAGATCCGCACCAGAGTGGTACAGTAATCCTATTCTGGAGGTCATGTTACTTGACCATGATAAATCTATGAACTATGAGGAAGCGATGATGAGCCCAAATTCCGTAAAATGGCCTGAGGCCATGAAATCTAAGATGCGATCCATGTATGAGAACAAAGTGTGGACTTTGGCTGACTTGCCTGATGATCGGCAAGCAATAGAGAATAAATGGATCTTCAAGAAGAAGATTGACGATGGCGGTAATGTTACTGTCTACAAAGCTCGACTTGTTACGAAAGATTTTCAACAAGTTCAAGGAGTTGACTACGATGAGACCTTCTAACCCGTAGCGATGCTTAAGTCCGTCTGAATCATGTTAGCAATTGTCGCATTTTATGATTATGAAATTTGGCAAATGGATGTCAAAACTGCATTTCTTAATGGATATCTTAAAGAAGAGTTGTATATGATGCAACCAGAAGGCTTTGTCGATCCAAAAGGTGCTAACAAAGTGTGCAAGCTTCAGCGATCCATTTATGGACTGGTGACACTCAACCATTTTTGAATATCCATTTATGGCCTCTATCTACTACTATTAAACAAGCAAACATATTCATCGCTAAATGCACCCAACCTAATCTACACGTAACATCCCTGACCAATTACAGCCTCACGATGAGAATCATTAAATTTCATTAGCCGTCCAGGTTACACTAACATCAGCCAAGAATACCAATTTCACCTCGCGGACGACTACTCTGCGAGGCCCACCTCCCGCGTCCGCAATCTCTGCCCCAAATTTCTCGATCCCTCTTCCCCCCTACCGCGCCACCCGCCCCCTTTCATGGTGTGCCCATGTGGCAAACAAAGGCATGGCTGCCCGTGCTCTTACCCATCTGCTCCAAGGCGATTTGCCCCCAAGGAGTTCCAGCGGTTCCTCCACCCCTCGCCCGTCAATGCTGAAGACGCCACCGACTTTCCCATCGATCAAGGGGATGAGCACGACATGGCTGCATACGAGGGTGCAGTCGGCGCTGAGCCACTCGACGTCAGCCAAGAGAGAATAGGACATGGAGAAGAAAAGGACGGAAGTGAACCCGACCCCGCGCGGAGGCGCAATGAGCTTTCAGGATGAGAGGGGCGGGGAGGATGGCCATGGGGGCCGGTCAGCATTGAACCTGCAGAAGCCATTCTTGCACACGGGAAGCTGGTACAAGATGTCCCCTGCGGGTGGTGACGCCATGGACGGCCACAGCTCCTCCGCCTACGCACTCCGCGATAGCTCCATCTCCACCTTGCTCTGCACCTTCCTCGTCGCACTCGGCCCCGTCCAATTTGGTTTCAGCTGTGGTTCCTCCTCGCCCACTCGTCGCCATTGCAAGTGGCCAAATCGCCGAGTTCATCAGCTCTAAAGGGGTGAGATTTGAATTTCCTTTGACCCATGTTAGGTCCTATATTCCTTCAATTGTACTGTTAAATGTACGAAGTATTTGATTCTTGGATCTGTCTATGCTGAATTCTCTGATGGAATTTGATTCAGTCGTGCACTCACTCACTGACGATGTTCTCTTTTGTGTTGCCAGTCCTGCAGTCTCTCATGATCGCCGCAGTCCCGAACATCATTGTGTGGCTGGCAATATCATTTGCAAATGTAGGATTGCTTAATTTACCCCTATTATTTTTAGGGATGCTTCCTTCTGAATTATTATGTGCAGGATTCTTTTGAATTGAACAAATGTCAGTTTAACTTCCTTCTCGATTGTTCTCTGCAGGATCCCGTATTTTTGTTCATGGGCCTATTGATTGCTGGAAGGATTTGGGGTTGGTGCGATTCCTACAAGGTATGTATCCCTATTCTCCTAACCTTGTAAACAAATTCATTCCAGAGTCCAAGCGTTAATTGATAGTTCATTTGCTTTCTTACTGGCTCTTAATTTCATAAAAGAATACAGTGCCAGCTCCCAAGTCCCAACACATGGGAGAGTTGACCCATATTTTAGCTTAACCAAATACTAAGTTTAAACAACAGTTGTATTTTCTATTCTGGGACATCAAGGGAATAGGTATGTTGTTGCTATGGCCTAAGGGGTTGTCAATCCCTTCACGGTAACTTGTGAAAGTGAGATCTGATAGAGATAACATGATAAGATAAATATTTTTGGTATTTTTATGATATAGATTGGAAAGTAAAAGATGCAAATAAAATTAAAAGGGAAACTTATATGATAAAAGATAGACCCAGGGGCCATAGGTTTCACTAGTGGCTTTTCTCAAGATAGCATAAGTATTACGGTGGGAGAACAAATTGCTGTCGAGCAATTAATAAAAAAGCGCATAGTTATGAGATTATGTAGGCATGATCATGTATATAGGCATCACGTCCGTGACAAGTAGACCGACTCCTGCCTGCATCTACTACTATTACTCCACACATCGACCGACTCATGCCTGCATCTAGAGTATTAAGTTAATGAAGAACATAGTAATGCATTAAGAAAGATGATATAATGTAGAGGGATAAACTCAAGCAATATGATATAAACCCCATCTTTTTATCCTCGATGGCAACAATACAATATGTGCCTTGCTGCCCCTGCTGTCACTAGGAAAGGACACCGCAAGATTGAACCCAAAGCTAAGCACTTCTCCTATTGCAAGAAAGATCAATCTAGTAGGCTAAACCAAACTGATAATTCGAAGAGACTTGCAAAGATAACCAACCACACATAAAAGAATTCAGAGAAGATTCAATTATTTCTCGTAGATAAACTTGATCATAAACCCACAATTCATCGGATCTCAACAAACACACCGCCAAAAAAGTTACATCAAATAGATCTCCAAGAAGATCGAGGAGAACTTTGTATTGAGATTCAAAGAGAGAGAAGAAGCCATCTACCTAATAACTATGGACCCGAAGGTCTGAGGTAAACTACTCACAACTCATTGGAGAGGCCTTGGAGATGATGTAGAGGCCCTCCATGGTCGATTCCCCCTCCGGTGGAGCGCCGGTGAAGGCTCCAAGATGGGATCTCGCGAATACAGAAGGTTGCGGTGGTGGAAATAGTTTTTCGTGGTGCTCCTGGATGTTTTCGGGATACGTCGATATATATAGGAGGAAGAAGTATGTCAGTTGACGCTCGAGGAGCCCATGAGCATGGGGGGCGCGCCCACCCCCTTAGGGCACGCCGGGAACCCTCGTGGCCGCCTCGTTCGCTGCTTGACGTCCACTCCAAGTCTCCTGGATTGCGTTTGTTCCAAAAAGATCGCTCTCGAAGGTTTCATTCCGTTTGGACTCCGTTTGATATTCCTTTTCTTTGAAACACTGAAATAGGCAAAAAAACAGCAATTCGGGCTGGGCCTCCGGTTAGTAGGTTAGTCCTAAAAATGATATAAAAGTGTAAATTAAAGCCCATAAACATCCAAAGCGGGTAATATAATAGCATGGAACAATCAAAGATTATAGATACGTTGGAGATGTATCAGTAGTTGCTCCTGCGTTTCGGTTCGGCCCTCCGCCACAGCTCGCATCATGGATTAACAAGGGGCTGGATTGGGGATATACAGATGAAGTGCGGACACTACAAAGCCGCATCCGGAGCCTTGTTGAGAAGGACACCAGTCTCATCGATGTAATCCAAGTAATGCTAGTCCGCCAGATCCTACCCTGTCAGCGACGCCCTCTCCGCATGTGGGAGTTTGATCCAGAAGATCCACGGACTCTTCAGCACCTCTCTGGCATGATGCGCAGAGAGATGTGAAATTGTTCTTCAGCGCACGAAAAAAGTGGTCGGATACTACAGAAGACATCGGTCTTGATTGCAACCATCCGGATACTCCAATAAGTACTCGACCCCAGAACACGATTCAGTCAAATTATCCATGACAATGTACTGATAAAACTCTATCCGGCCAGGGCTGGCTAAAGAAGGCATAGAGAATCATGTGTTCTGCTGCACTTCCCGAAGATACTGTCGATCCGTTATTAATTGACAAGGATGCTGGCTCCGGCGCCGTATCAAGTGCTGGTGGGGGAAGATAAAGCGGAGGACGAAGTGGCCCAAGGCAGGTTTCACTCAGGGTGCTCACCAGGCAATTCGTCCAAGGAGATTAGAACTCCCGCTTCCAAAGGTGGAAGGGAAGGGCGAACTGACATCGCATCTCCCCATGGGAAGAAAAGGGCCGCTTCCGAAGACTCGGAAAGAGAAGCTTGTAAGAGGGGGAAGATATCCCAGTCAGGGGGTGTTACACTACGGGAAACAGCTAATTTGCCGTCAGGGGACGTCTTTGCCGTCAGCTTTTCGTCGGGCAAGATGGCAAAGAAAGATTTGCTGTCATCACCAGACGACAAAGAAAAACTGACGGCAAAATATACTTTGCCGTATGCGAAAAAAACACAGACGGCAAAGAGAGCACTTTGCCATCTGCGAAACAAATCACGCACGACAAAGAATCTTTGCCGTCAGTTTTTGTTTTCACAGACGGCAAAGAATCTTTGTCGTCTGCATTTTTATTAGCACACGGCAAACTGGGCTCTTTTCTGTCTATGTTTTTTTTCAGACGGCAAAGAAGAAACACAAGACGCGGATTGATCACATGGATCGATGACATGGCGTGATCCACTCCACTCATCCCCGGCTCCCTACAGCGCCTCACCCCACGCCCCACGTGCTCCCACCACACTCTCTCTCTCCCTTATCCTCCCGCACACACCCACCACGATCTCACTCTCCCTTATCCTCCCGCACCCACCCTCACCATGATCTCTCTCCCTTCTCTCTGCTCTCGATCCACAGCAAGCCGTCGCCCCGACACTAGCTCGTCCGCCAGCCCCAACCTAGCCCACTGACCCCGGCCCTTTCCTCTCAACCCCCGGCGCAGCCGGCCCCTGCTCCGGCCGCTTCCTCTCAGCCCCCGGCGCCGCCGACCCCTGCCCCATCCCCCTTCGCCCCTGCCGGCTTCCACGCCCCGTTCCCCGTCGCGCGCCGTCTGCCTCCGCGGCGCCACCAGAG
>NC_041385.1:787497103-787518716 GCF_002162155.2 Triticum dicoccoides | reverse complement strand
CTCCGCCGGGCCACCAGAGCCCGCCTCCGCCTCGACCTCCGCCGCACCACCGGAGCCTGCCTCTGCCTCGACCTCCGCCGCACCACCGGAGCCCGCCTCCGCCTCGGCCTTCACTGCGCCATCGGAGCCCGCCTCCGCCCATGCCACCGGCCGTGCACTGCCCGCCCGCGCAACCGGCCGCACGCCGCCCTCCTCATCCACGCGCCCGCGTCCGCCCACCTTCGCCTGCGTCCGCGAGCGCCGTCCACCCGCTGGAGCCCACCTCCGCCCTCACCACCGGCCGACGCCGGCGCTGGCGCCACCAGATCGAGCTCATCCCGTAGTGGCGTACACAGATAGAGGAGCGGCAGATCGAGAAGCGCTTGTTCGTCTCCACCAGATCGAAGTCGCGGTGGATCCAGAAGATAATCATCTATAATATTGCTGATATTGTGATGTAGACATGCAGTACTCCGTATTGTATAATGTGTATTGTGTACAATCTAGTGTGGTATATCTTGTGGGTTTTTGTCCATATGGAATGCAAAAAAAATCGATAATGTGTATTGTATACGAAGATTGGTAGTGGGGTTTCCTTGACCGAGTCGACCATCCCATGAAATATTTGATAGCTGATCTCACCTGTGCACTGTAGGTTTATTTTTTATTTGATTAAAAATATTTCTATGCCGTCTGTGATGTATGAGGTTGACGACAAAGATGGTGTTTGGCTGATGGCAAAGATGCTTTTGTTTGCCGTCTGTAATTTATTCGGTTGACGGCAAATCTGATGTTTGGCCGACGGCAAAGTCTTTGCCGTCTGTCCGATGAAAAGCTGACGGCAAAGTATTCTTTGCCGCTTCGACTTTGCCGTCTGCTTCCTGACGGCAAAATCTTTGCCGTCTGGATTTAGGTCTTTGCCGTCTGTGATCCACAGACGGTAAATTAACTGTTTCATGTAGTGTTATTGACACACAGTCATCCAGCAAAGATAGGCCCTCAGCCGCATCGTAAGTGAATCCGGGTGTTCTAAACATGTCCCATTCTTTCCTGGCTATAAGGGTAATATTTCAAACTCATGTTTGCAGTCCAGCACACAGCCCTCCTCAATAGTCCTCCTCTTCGGGGGATCTACTTCCGGAGATGATGGAGAGCAAGACGCCTCCACGGATCTCCCTACCTGGTGAGGCAGACGACGCCGAGGTGTCGTCCCGTAGGATCCTTCCCAATTTGCAAACGGCCCAAGGGACAGTGAGGACCGGGGCCAAAGGTAATACTTCGACCGCCCAGGGTCCGGGATGTGCGGCCCATACAGGAAACAACAAGAGTCCTGGACTATCAAATGTCCAAGGGATGTCGGATGTATTGATGAACATTTTGCAACATGCCTCCATCTCAGAGGAACATCGTACCTTGATGGGTACGGTTTTGGAAAGAGTTCGGTCCGTGGAAAGAGGATTGAACGAAGCCTTTTCTAGCCTACTAAGAGGCTTCAAGGTAAGTAGTGTAATTTTAGTTGTATTGTAAGTGCAAATTGCACCTATGTATTGTTGGAAATATGCCCTAGAGGCAATAATAAAAGGATTATTATTATATTTCCTTGTTCATGATAATTGTCTTTTATTCATGCTATAATTGTATTATCCGGAAATCGTAATACACGTGTGAATACATAGACCATAATATGTCCCTAGTAAGCCTCTAGTTGACTAGCTCGTTGATCAACATATAGTCATGGTTTCCTGACTATGGACATTGGATGTCGTTGATAACGGGATCACATCATTAGGAGAATGATGTGATGGACAAGACCCAATCGTAAGCATAGCACAAGATCGTGTAGTTCGTTTTGCTAGAGCTTTTCCAATGTCGAGTATCTCTTCCTTAGACCATGAGATCGTGTAACTCCCGGATACCGTAGGAGTTCTTTGGGTGTACCAAACGTCACAACGTAACTGGGTGACTATATAGGTGCACTACAGGTATCTCCGAAAGTGTCTGTTGGGCTGACACGGATCGAGACTGGGATTTGTCACTCCGTATGACGGAGAGGTATCACTGGGCCCACTCGGTAGTGCATCATCATAATGAGCTCAAAGTGACCTAGTGTCTGGTCACGGTATCATGCATTACGGACGAGTAAAGTGACTTGCCGGTAACGAGACTGAACGAGGTATTGGGATACCGACGATCGAGTCTTGGGCAAGTAACATACTGTCTGACAAAGGGAATAGTATACGGGGTTGCTTGAATCCTCGACATCGTGGTTCATCCGATGAGATCATCAAGGAGTATGTGGGAGCCAACATGGGTATCCAGATCCCGCTGTTGGTTATTGACCGGAGAGCTGTCTTGGTCATGTCTACATGTCTCCCGAACCCGTAGGGTCTACACACTTAAGGTTCAGTGACGCTAGGGTTGTATGAATATAAGTATGCAGCAAACCGAATGTTGCTCGGAGTCCCGGATGAGATCCCGGACGTCACGAGGAGTTCCAGAATGGTCCGGAGGTAAAGAAAACTATATAGGAAGTGCTGTTTCGGCCATCGGGAAAGTTTCGGGGTCACCCGGTATTGTACCGGGACCACCGAAAGGGTCCCGGGGGTCCACCGGGTGGGGCCACCTATCCCGGAGGGCCCCGTGGGCTGAAGTGGGAGGGGAACCAGCCCCTAGTGGGCTGGTGCGCCCCCCTTGGGCCCCCCCTGCGCCTAGGGTTGGAAACCCTAGGTGGGGGGGGGGGGGCGCACCACTTGCCTTGGGGGGCACTCCACCCCCCTGGCTGCCGCCCCCTTGGGAGATTGCATCTCCCAGGGCTGGCGCCCCCCTGGGGGCCTATATAAAGGAGGGCAGGGGGGAGGGCAGCCACACCCGTGTGTCTTGGTGCCTCCCTCCCCTGCTACACCTCATCCTCCTCCCGCAGCAGCTTGGCGAAGCCCTGCCGGAGTTCTGCTGCGTCCACCACCACGCCGTCGTGCTGCTGGATCATCATCAACCTCTCCTTCCCCCTTGGTGGATCAAGACGGAGGAGACGTCACGCTGACCGTACATGTGTTGAATGCGGAGGTGCCGTCCGTTCGGCGCTAGGATCTCCGGTGATAGGATCACGACGAGAACGACTACTTCAACCCCGTTCTTTTGAACGCTTCCGCTCGCGATCTACAAAGTGGTATGTAGATGCATCTCTCCTTTCACTCATTGCTTAGATGAACTCATAGATGGATCTTGGTGAAACCGTAGGAAAAATTTTAATTTTCTGCAACGTTCCCCAACAGTGGCATCATGAGCTAGGTCTATGCGTAGTTCTCTATTGCTCGAGTAGAACACAATTTTGTTGTGGGCGTAGATCTTGTCAACTTGCTTGCCGCTACTAGTCTTTTCTTGCTTCAGCGGTATTGTGGGATGAAGCGGCCCGGACCGACCTTACACGTACACCTACGTGAGACAGGTTCCACCGAATGACATGCACTAGTTGCATAAGGTGGCTAGCGGGTGTCTGTCTCTCCTACTTTAGTTGGAGCGGATTCGATGAAAAGGGTCCTTATGACGGGTAAATAGAAGTTGACAAAATCACGTGGTGGTTATTCGTAGGTAAGAAAACGTTCTTGCTAGAACCCAATTGCAGCCATGTAAAAGATACAACAACAATTACAGGACGTCTAACTTGTTTTTGTAGCAATTGTCATGTGATGTGATATGGCCAGAAATTGTGATGAATGATGAATGATATATTGTGATGTATGAGATCATGTTCTTGTAATAGGAATCACGACTTGCATGTCGATGAGTATGACAACCGGCAGGAGCCATAGGAGTTGTCTTTATTTTTTGTGTGACCTGCGTGTCATTGAAGAACGCCATGTAAATTACTTTACTTTATTGCTAAACGTGTTAGCCATAGTAGTAGAAGTAGTCGTTGGCGTGACAACTTCATGAAGACACAATGATGGAGATCATGATGATGGAGATCATGGTGTCATGACGGTGACGAAGATGATCATGGAGCCCCGAAGATGGAGATCGAAGGAGCTATATGATATTTGCCATATCATGTCACTACTATATAATTGCATGTGATGTTTATTATGTTTTATGCATCTTGTTTACTTAGAATGGCGGTAGTAAATAAGATGATCCCTTATAATAATTTAAAGAAAGTGTTCCCCCTAACTGTGCACAGTTGCTAAAGTTCGTCGTTTCGAAGCACCACATGATGATCGGGTGTGATAGATCCTTACGTTCACATACAACGGGTGTAAGATAGATTTACACATGCAGAACACTTAGGGTTAACTTGACGAGCCTAGCATGTACAGACATGGCCTCGGAACACAAGAGACCGAAAGGTCGAACATGAGTCGTATGGAAGATACGATCAACATGGAGATGTTCACCGATGATGACTAGTCCGTCTCACATGATGATCGGACACGGCCTAGCCGACTCGGATCGTGTAACACTTAGATGACTAGAGGGATGTCAAATCTGAGTGGGAGTTCATTCAATAATTTGATTAGATGAACTTAATTATCATGAAATTAGTCTAAAACTTTTGCAAAATATGTCTTGCAGATCAAATGGCCAACGCTCATGTCAGCATGAACTTCAACGCGTTCCTAGAGAAAACCAAGCTGAAAGATGATGGCAGTAACTATTCGGACTGGGTCCGGAACCTGAGGATCATCCTCATAGCAGCCAAGAAAGCATATGTCCTAGATGAACCGCTAGGTGAAGCACCCATCCCAGAGAACCAAGACGTTATGAATGTTTGGCAGTCACGTGCTGATGATTACTCCCTCATTCAGTGTGGCATGCTTTACAGCTTAGAACCGGGGCTCCAAAAGCGTTTTGAGAAACACGGAGCATATGAGATGATCGAGGAGCTGAAAATGGTTTTTCAAGCTCATGCCCGGGTCGAGAGATATGAAGTCTCCGACAAGTTCTATAGTTGTAAGATGGAGGAAAACAATTCTGTCAGTGAGCACATACTCAAAATGTCTGGGTTGCACAACCGCCTGTCCCAGCTGGAGATCAACCTCCCGGACGAGGCGGTCATTGACAGAATCCTTCAGTCGCTCCCACTAAGCTACAAGAGCTTTGTGTTGAACTACAATATGCAGGGGATGGTGAAGACCATTCCTGAGGTATTTTCAATGCTGAAGTCAGCAGAGGTTGAAATCAAGAAAGAACATCAAGTGTTGATGGTCAATAAGACCACTAAGTTCAAGAAGGGCAAGGGTAAGAAGAACTTCAAGAAGGACGGCAAAGATGTTGCCGCGCCCGGTAAGCCAGTTGCCGGGAAGAAGTCAAAGAATGGACCCAAGCCTGAGACTGAGTGCTTTTATTGCAAGAGGAAGGGTCACTGGAAGCGGAACTGCCCCAAATACTTAGCGGACAAAAAGGCCGGCAACACTAAAGGTATATTTGATATACATGTAATTGATGTGTACCTTACCAGTACTCGTAGTAACTCCTGGGTATTTGATATCGGTGCTGTTGCTCATATTTGTAACTCACAGCAGGAGCTGCGGAATAAGCGGAGACTGGCGAAGGACGAGGTGACGATGCGCGTCGGGAATGGTTCCAAGGTCGATGTGATCACCGTCGGCACGCTACCTCTACATTTACCCACGGGATTAGTTATGAACCTCAATAATTGTTATTTAGTGCCAAGTTTGAGCATGAACATTGTATCTGGATCTCGTTTAATGCGAGATGGCTACTCATTTAAATCCGAGAATAATGGTTGTTCTATTTATATGAGATATATGTTTTATGGTCATGCCCCGATGGTCAATGGTTTATTCTTAATGAATCTCGAACGTAATGTTACACATATTCATAGCGTGAATACCAAAAGATGTAAAGTTGATAACGATAGTCCCACATACTTGTGGCACTGCCACCTTGGTCACATTAGTGTCAAGCGCATGAAGAAGCTCCATGCTGATGGACTTTTAGAGTCTCTCGATTATGAATCATTTGACACATGCGAACCATGCCTCATGGGCAAAATGACCAAGACTCCGTTCTCCGGAACAATGGAGCGAGCAACCAACTTATTGGAAATCATACATACCGATGTGTGCGGTCCAATGAGCATTGAGGCTCGCGGAGGATATCGTTATGTTCTCACTCTCACTGATGACTTGAGTAGATATGGGTATGTCTATGTGATGAAACACAAGTCTGAGACCTTTGAAAAGTTCAAGGAATTTCAGAATGAGGTAGAGAATCAACGTGACCGAAAGATAAAGTTCCTACGATCAGATCGTGGAGGAGAATACGTAAGTCACGAATTTGGTACACACTTAAGGAAATGTGGAATCGTTTCACAACTCACGCCGCCTGGAACACCTCAGTATAATTGTGTGTCCGAACGTCGTAATCGCACTCTATTGGATATGGTGCGATCTATGATGTCTCTTACCGATTTACCGCTATCATTTTGGGGATACGCTCTAGAGACAGCTGCATTCAGTTTAAATAGGGCACCGTCTAAATCCGTTGAGACGACACCGTATGAATTATGGTTTGGGAAGAAACCTAAGCTATCGTTTCTAAAAGTTTGGGGATGCGATGCTTATGTCAAGAAATTACAACCTGAAAAGCTCGAACCCAAGTCGGAAAAATGGGTCTTCATAGGATACCCTAAGGAAACCATTGGGTATACCTTCTACTTAAGATCCGAGGGCAAGACCTTTGTTACCAAGAACGGATCCTTTCTGGAAAAAGAGTTTCTCTTGAAATAAGTAAGTGGGAGGAAAGTAGAACTCGATGAAGTACTACCTCTTGAACCGGAAAGTAGTGCAGCTCAGGAAAATGTTCCTGTGGTGCCTACACCAACTGGAGAGGAAATTAATGATTATGATTAAGGTACTTCGGATCAAGTTGCTACTGAACCTCGTAGGTCCACAAGGACACATTCCACACCAGAGTGGTATGGCAACCCTGTCCTGAAAATCATGTTGTTAGACAACGGTGAACCTTCGAACTATGAAGAAGCGATGGCGGGCCCAGATTCCAACAAATGGCTTGAAGCCATGCAATCCGAGATAGAATCCATGTATGAAAACAAAGTATGGACTTTGACAGACTTTCCCGATGATCGGCGAGCGATAGAAAACAAATGGATCTTTAAGAAGAAGACGGACGCGGATGGTAATATTACCATTTATAAAGCTCGACTTGTCGCTAAGGGTTATCGACAAGTTCAAGGGGTTGACTACGATGAGACTTTCTCTCCCGTAGCGAAGCTGAAGTCCGTCCGAATCATGTTAGCAATTGCCGCATACTATGATTATGAGATATGGCAGATGGACATCAAAACGGCATTCCTTAACGGGCATCTTAAGGAAGAACTGTATATGATGCAGCCGGAGGGTTTTGTCGATCCTAAGAATGCTAACAAAGTATGCAAGCTCCAGCGATCCATTTATGGGCTGGTGCAAGCATCTCGGAGTTGGAACATTCGTTTTGATGAGATGATCAAAGCGTTTGGGTTTATGTAGACTTATGGAGAAGCCTGCGTTTACAAGAAAGTGAGTGGGAGCTCTGTAGCATTTCTCATATTATATGTAGATGACATACTTTTGATGGGAAATGATATAGAACTTTTGGACAGCATTAAGGCCTACTTGAATAAGTGTTTTTCAATGAAGGGCCTTGGAGAAGCTGCTTACATATTAGGCATCAAGATCTATAGGGATAGATCGAGACGGCTCATAGGTCTTTCACAAAGCACATACCTTGATAAGATTTTGAAGAAGTTCAAAATGGATCAGTCCAAGAAAGGGTTCTTGCCTGTATTGCAAGGTGTGAGATTGAGCTCGGCTCAATGCCCGACCACGGCAAAAGATAAAGAAGAGATGAGTGTCATCCCCTATGCTTCAGCCATAGGATCTATTATGTATGCCATGCTGTGTACCAGACTTGATGTAAACCTTGCCGTAAGTTTGGTAGGAAGGTACCAAAGTAATCCCGGCAAGGAACACTGGACAGCGGTCAAGAATATCCTAAAGTACCTGAAAAGGACAAAGGACATGTTTCTTGTTTATGGAGGTGACGAAGAGCTCGCCGTAAAGGGTTACGTCGACGCTAGCTTCGACACAGATCTGGATGACTCTAAGTCACAAACCGGATATGTGTATATATTGAATGGTGGAGCAGTAAGCTGGTGCAGCTGCAAGCAAAGCGTCGTGGTGGGATCTACATGTGAAGCGGAGTACATGGCAGCCTCGGAGGCAGCGCATGAAGCTATTTGGGTGAAGGAGTTCATCACCGACCTAGGAGTCATACCCAATGCGTCGAGGCCGATCAAACTCTTCTGTGACAACACTGGAGCTATTGCCCTTGCCAAGGAGCCCAGGTTTCACAAAAAGACCAGGCACATCAAGCGTCGTTTCAACTCCATCCGTGAAAATGTTCAAGATGGAGACATAGATATTTGCAAAGTACATACGGATCTGAATGTCGCAGATCCGTTGACTAAACCTCTCTCGCGAGCAAAACATGATCAACACCAGAACTCTATGGGTGTTCGATTCATCACAATGTAACTAGATTATTGACTCTAGTGCAAGTGGGAGACTATTGGAAATATGCCCTAGAGGCAATAATAAAAGGATTATTATTATATTTCCTTGTTCATGATAATTGTCTTTTATTCATGCTCTTAATTGTATTATCTGGAAATTGTAATACACGTGTGAATATATAGACCATAATATGTCCCTAGTAAGCCTCTAGTTGACTAGCTCGTTGATCAACAGATAGTCATGGTTTCCTGACTATGAACATTGGATGTCGTTGATAAAGGGATCACATCATTAGGAGAATGATGTGATGGACAAGACCCAATCCTAAGCATAGCACAAGATCGTGTAGTTCGTTTTGCTAGAGCTTTTCCAATGTCGAGTATCTCTTCCTTAGACCGTGAGATTGTGTAACTCCCGGATACCGCAGGAGTGCTTTGGGTGTACCAAACGTCACAACGTAACTGGGTGACTATAAAGGTGCACTACAGGTATCTCCGAAAGTGTCTGTTGGGTTGACACGGATCGAGACTGGGATTTGTCACTCCGTATGACGGAGAGGTATCACTGGGCCCACTCGGTAGTGCATCATCATAATGAGCTCAAAGTGACCAAGTGTCTGGTCACGGGATCATGCATTACGGTACGAGTAAAGTGACTTTCCGGTAACGAGACTGAACGAGGTATTGGGATACCGATGATCGAGTCTCGGGCAAGTAACATACCGTCTGACAAAGGGAATAGTATACGGGGTTGCTTGAATCCTCGACATCGTGGTTCATCCGATGAGATCATCAAGGAGTATGTGGGAGCCAACATGGGTATCCAGATCCCGCTGTTGGTTATTGACCGGAGAGCTGTCTCGGTCATGTCTACATGTCTCCCGAACCCGTAGGGTCTACACACTTAAGGTTCGGTGACGCTAGGGTTGTATGAATATAATTATGCAGCAAACCGAATGTTGTTCGGAGTCCCGGATGAGATCCCGGACGTCACGAGGAGTTTCGAAATGGTCCGAAGGTAAAGAAAACTATATAGGAAGTGCTGTTTCGGCCATCGGGAAAGTTTCGGGGTCACCCGGTATTGTACCGGGACCACCGGAAGGGTCCCGGGGATCCACCGGGTGGGGCCACCTATCCCGGAGGGCCCCGTGGGCTGAAGTGGGAGGGGAACCAGCCCCTAGTGGGCTGGTGCGCCCCCCCTTGGGCCCCCCCTGCGCCTAGGGTTGGAAACACTAGGTGGGGGGGGCGCACCACTTGCCTTGGGGGGCACTCCACCCCCCCTGGCCGCCGCCCCCTTGGGAGATTGCATCTCCCAGGGCTGGCGCCCCCCTAGGGGCCTATCTAAAGGAGGGCAGGGGGAGGGCAGCCGCACCCGTGTGTCTTGGTGCCTCCCTCCACTCCTACACCTCGTCCTCCTCCCGCAGCAGCTTGGCGAAGCCCTGCCGGAGTTCTGCTGCATCCACCACCACGCCGTCGTGCTGCTGGATCATCATCAACCTCTCCTTCCCCCTTGCTGGATCAAGACGGAGGAGACGTCACGCTGACCGTACGTGCGTTGAACGCGGAGGTGCCGTCCGTTCGGCGCTAGGATCTCCGGTGATAGGATCACGACGAGAACGACTACTTCAACCCCGTTCTTTTGAACGCTTCCGCTCACGATCTACAAAGTGGTATGTAGATGCATCTCTCCTTTCACTCGTTGCTTAGATGAACTCATAGATGGATCTTGGTGAAACCGTAGGAAATTTTTTAATTTTCTGCAATGTTCCCCAACATGTATAGATAGTAGCCCCTGAGACTCTGGTTGACATCCAAAGGAATGCGATCAGAGGATCAAACATATGCCCAGGAAATATTATGATTAATTGAAACACAGGTTGTTACATCTGTGGGGACTGCCCAAGCTATCGAGGTAGCACATTTGAAGCAGAAAGTTGATGTGGCGGATGACGAAATCACGCTTATGAACAGGCGGCTCGACGAGGTGCAAGGTATGTCTCTGGGGCACTCAGTACATGCTAGTATTGTGAAATGAGTGTGATACTAAAAAGTTGTATATGCATAACTGCAGATAGTGCCGCCGCATTTGAGACCCTTCGGGCGGAACTTGCCCGGGCCAAGGAGCAAGCCAGGACGAGTAATGCGGCTGCCAAAAAGACAGCCGCTGAATTAAAAGTAGAGCAGACCGCTCGACGTCAGTGCAAGGAGAGGATATCCACCATGGCACTTGAGTTGAAGAATGCCACTAGCCGATGCCAAGATCTTGAGAAAGATAACAAAGACAAAGCGGCCGAACTGGACAAGGCCTTACAAGAGGCAAGGGAAGCCCGGTCTGAGTCTAGAGCAGCTCGGGAGGAAATCTGACAAGCTAGGGAGATCGCGGTTGGTAAGCCCTTTTTATTGCAAACTAAGTTTGGTGATCCAAAGTATACACCGCTGAATCAACGGTGGAGTTCTCTAGACCTCTTTATGGAGCTGCCGAAGAGTGTTGCTGATGCGAATCAGTTTTTCCACATGAAAGAAGGACATGCAACGGAAAAGCTGTTTTGGTCGCAATTTGACACGCTAAGGCGTCCACTGTTGAACGAACAGATGGCCCAATGGGCCGAGCTCCACAAGATGTCCGACACTGCCATGAAGGACGTCATAGCCCGACTGTGGCCAACTGAACCCATTCCGGATATTTATTTTGGTTAGGTGCAACAGCTTGTTAATGTGGTCCCTCATATCGACGCTGTGAAGCGGTCAATGTGCATAGAAGGTGCACAGATGGCCCTTGCCCGTGTCAAGATATACTGGGCGAAGATGACGGCCACCGATATTGCAGCGCGGAGTCCACCCGAAGGCAAGGACCTTAACATGCCAGAACATTACTTTGAAGATGTCCTAGGGGGTGCCCGCTTAATAGAGGGTCAGTACTAGAAAAATATAATGTTCGAGTGAGGTGTATGAAAATTGTAATAACAATATTATGATACATTTAAGTCTATGGTTTTATACTTTTTGCCCGAAAAGTTTTAGTGCCTCCTGTGCGGCCGTCTTTTTATATATATTCAATTTGAAAGTTTGTAATCGTCGGCTTCAGCCTCCTTGCGTATAATAAAGGGGTGTTCGGAAAAGCACTTGATCACACTTGACCCAACGTCTTGGTCCGTTAAGGAGGTGTTAGTGCGGCGAACGAGGCAATAATACTATAGAGCTTTAACACTTTCACTTAGCCATAGGAGTTTGACGGTGGGGCTACTATATAGCCCCTGGTATGTCCGCGGTTATCCGAATATGGTGCGATTACATATGTGAACAGAATGACGGTCCTTCATTTAATATGGAGGGAATCGCAAAGATTCTGATGAGTCATCGGGTGGTTGACTAGCTCTCGCCGCATCATGACAGTCAGTTTTCGGCTTTCTCTACTGAGGTGCTCATCCGGGCTAGCCAGGACACAATCGTAGTAGTTCTCCCTTTACTACCCTAGCCGATATAGCGGAACGTAAGGTAGTAAGCACAGGAGCCGGGCAACCCAACTATTGACCAAAGACATGATTCGGAGCTGATGCATATAAGGCCAAACTCGCGATGCCAAACACTCCCTATAGGTGTTCGGACTTTACAATATACACTGGGCTGAATACAGCCCCTGGTGTGATAAACCCATGGTATCAAGGCACATTTGGCAATCCGGCGTGGGGGAAGAGCGCGGGTTATGAGAGCATAAATCTCAAAACACAGTATGAACTGGGCTACTTCTATAACATCCACTTTAGTACGGCGAGTCGTATGTTTACAGATGATGGTGGTATCTTTCTTGGACATTTTACATGATAGGAGAGTATAAAACAACAAGAGATAAAAGAGGTTTACACATGGTCTTAATCTAAAAAAGAAACCTTAATGTGGGCACCTGCTGCACGTCTACGCCTTTGTCTCCGTTGTGAAGTGTCCTTGAAGGGTATAGTATGATGGCCATCTGTAAAAAGAAAAAGAAGAAACCAGGTAAAAGAATCTGGTGTGGCCGTAAGTAAGGCTGATTCGTTTTAATGAACCGTGAAGGATAACTTCTAAGGACCGAATAGGGTCAAGCCGAAATATGGACCTTTTGTGTATATGGTGCTCCCGAAGCCACCCAAAGAATTTTGAGTATATCTCCTTATGGGGCGGTGGATGGGGGCGTAGCTGCTAATCGAGCTTAGGTTTATCTGAGCTGTCACACTGAGGTGTGCGCCGGACACGTTTGGCTGTGTCTGCGGTTTTAACGACCAATGAGTTGTTCAGCTTGAATAGGTCGTCTTTGACTGCTAGAGCCGCTGTGTATTCCTCTCTGTGAAGAGAGCGCTCCATATTTCCACTGACCGTAATGACGCCACAAGGTCCAGGAATTTTGAGTTTTAGATAAGCATAATGTGGGACTGCATTAAAACGGGCGAAGGCCGTTCTTCCGAGTAGTGCATGATAGCCACTTCGGAACGGAGCAATGTCGAAGATTAGTTCTTTGCTTCGAAAGTTGTCCGAAGAACCGAATACAACATCCAATGTTAGAGAGCCCGTGCGGCGGGCTTCCACGCATGGTATAACTCCTTTAAAGGTTGTGCTGCTTGGCTTGATTCTTGACGGGTCTATCCCCATCTTGCGGACAATGTCCTGATATATCAGACTGGGACTGTTGGTGCCGTCCATGAGGACTCAAGTGAGGTGGTATCCGTCAATTATCGGGCCGAGCACGAGGGCAGCCGAACCTCCGTGGCGGATACTAGTTGGGTGATCCCTGCGATCAAAGGTGATCGGACAGGCCGACCATGGGTTGAACTTGGGGGCGATTCGTTCAACGGCGTAGACATCGTGGAGTGCGTGCTTGCGCTCCCATTTTGGGATATGAGTTATATAGATCATGTTTACTGTTTTGATCTCCGGTGGAAATTTCTTTTGTCCCCCCGTGTTCTGCTGGCGAGGTTCATCCTCGTCTTCGCTCTGAGGTCCCTTTCCTTTGTATTCGGCGTTGAGTTTGCCGACCTGCTTGAAAATCCAACATTCTCTGTTGGTGTGATTGGCTGGTTTATCTGGACTACCGCGTATCTGGCAGGACTTGTCTAGAATTTTATCCAGGTTGGGTGGACCATCCTTGTTGCCTTTAAATGGCTTCTTCCGTTGACCGGGTCTGGAGCCCCTCAATCTGGCGTTTACCGCTGTATTATCTGGGCTTTCTTCATTGTTTTGATGTTTGTTTTTGTTGTGTCATGGTTTTCCATTGCCATCCCTGACCTCGGAGGTGCCGGGTTCACTGGTGCTGCTATGGGCTAACCAGCTATCTTCGCCCGCGCAAAAGTGGGTCATGAGTGTACTTAAGGCGGCCATTGTCCTTTGATTTTCCTGGCCGAGGTGTGTGGTCAGCCATTCATCACGGACACTGTGTTTGAAGGCCACTAAGGCTTCGGCGTCCGGACAATCAACAATTTTGTTCTTCTTAGTGAGAAACCCGTTCCAAAGCTTATGGGTCTGATTCTCTAGGTTGTTGGATTATGTGACTTATATTGTCTGCATCCAGAGGCCGGACATAGGTCCCTTGGAAATTGGCTCGGAAAGCATCCCCAAGTTCTTCCCAGCTTCCGATGGAGTCTTCGGGGAGGCTTTTCAGCCAGTGCCGAGCTGGTCCTTTTAGCTTGAGGGGTAAATATTTAATGGCGTGGAGATCATCTCCGCGAGCCATGTGGATGTGAAAAATAAAGTCTTCTATCCAAACCGCGGGGTACGTCGTTCCATCATGTGCCTCGATGTTTATAGGTTTGAACCCCTTTGGAAAATCGTGTTCCAGCACCTCATCGGTGAAGTACAGGGGGTGTGCGGCACCCCTGTATCTGGCTATGTCGTGGATTGGATCCGACAGTTGTAATGTTCGGTATTGGTTTCAAGCTGGTAAATGGCCGGCATGTTTTGTTTGATAATCGTGATCCCACGTGGGGGCACGTTCCCTGGATCCATAGATGGACCTGGTTTTGGCAGCTTTTTTGTCTAGGTCCTCACGTTGACCGTGTTTCTGGTACTGGGCCGCGGCCTTCCTTCCTTTACATGGGAGGGGGTGCGGGATTCTGTATGGCATTACTGGCCGCTCTGTCTCGACCACGAGGTGGTCGGTCCAGCCTGTCGGTCGTATTGTTGTTCGGCGATATAGGCACGATAGCCTCGTCGTCGAATTCGGGCAGCATCTTACGTTTAGGATAGCTCTTTGTTTGGCGATTACCGCCGTACTTTTCCTCAGCATCGAGTACTTCATTCCATCTGTCATTGAGCGTATCATGTGCGGCTTTAAGCCACTGCTTCTGCTTCTTCAGTCTCCTTGCAGTGGCGATAAGCCTTTGGTGGAGGCCTTCTTGTTCTAATTGTTCTTCTGGGATGACGAATTCGTCGTCACCCAGGCTAATCTCTTCTTCAGAGTGAGGCTGATAGTTGCTATCTTCGGCATCGCTGTGGTCAAACAACATCTCCGGACTGTGTTCGCCGTCCTCTCGCACGCCCTGCTCCAGCGCTAGGTCTACGGGGTCCTCGGCTCGGTTCAGATTATCGTCGTCGTCCGCGATAATGTTGTTGTTTTTCTTTTTGCCGGATCAAGGTTGGCGCTTGGGACGTCGGCACTTAGGAGGTTCATCTACAGGCATGCTGTTATCGCCATCGGTCTCCTTCTTCTTTGGTGTGTCCACCATGTATATATCATATGACGATGTAGTCGTCCACTGCTCTAATGGTGGTTGTTTTTGTGTCTGCTCCTCTCTGGCATCGTCGTCCATACCGTCGATGTCTTCGGAGTCATAATCGAGCATGTCGGTTAAGTCCTCGACAGTGGCAATTAAGTGGGTGGTGGGTCGGCAACGAAGTTCTTCGTCATCCGCTTCCATTTCGAGCCGGACATAGTTCGGCCAAGGTTCCCCCGACAAGGAGAGGGACTTCAATGAGTTTAACATGTCGCCAAAAGGCGAGTGCTGGAAGATGTCCGTGAAGCTGAACTCCAAGACCGGCGCCTAATCAGGTTCGATGGGCGCGGATGCGCGCAGCCCGGATCCCATAGTCGGAGACGAGTCTGAGGTTCCGGTCATACAAGCCCAACTCGGTGTTGGGTCTGTGTGCGGCTCGAGCGCCGCCGAGTCTGCGGCTTCCATGGCGGGGTTAAGCTTCCCGTTTTCGGACGATGCAGTCCGCTCCGGCTCTAGGGCCAGGGCGGTCACAAGCGCTATCTCCTATGTGCGGCCAGATGACAGATCTAGGTCATGTTCATCGTGGTGGCCGAGGACAGTCGTCAGGGGCTCGAATCCGTCAAAGATCAAGTCTCCGCGGATATCGGCCACAAAATTCAGGCTTCCAAATCTGACCTAATGGCCAGGAGCGTAGCTATCGATCTGCTCTAGATGGCCAAGTGAGTTGGCCCGCCGTGCGAAGCCGCCGAATACAAAGATCTGTCCGAGGAGGAAGGTCTCCCCCTGGACTGCATTGTTGTAGAAGATTGATGGAGCCATCAAGCCTATCTTCGATGACACAGAGGAACTCTCAATGAAAGCACCAATGTCGGTGTCAAAACCGGCGGATCTCGGGTAGGGGGTCCCAAACTGTGCATCTAAGGCTAATGGTAACAGGAGGCGGGGGACACGATGTTTACCCAGGTTCGGGCCCTCTCTATGGTGGTAATACCCTACTTCCTGCTTGATTGATCTTGATGAATATGAGTATTACAAGAGTTGATCTACCACGAGATCGTAATGGCTAAACCCTAGAAGTCTAGCATATGAGAATATGATTGTTGTGACTCAACTCTAGAAGTCTTAACCCTCCAGTTTATATAGACACCGGGGGAGCTAGGATTACAGAAAGTTGGTTATAGAGAAAGGAATCTACATATCCGAATCGCCAAGCTTGCCTTCCACGCCAAGGAGAGTCCCATCCAGACACGGGACGAAGTCTTCTATCTTGTATCTTCATCGCCCAACAGTCCGGCCAAATTATATAGTCCGGTTGTCCGAGGACCCCTTACTCCAGGACTTCCTCAATTATGACCGAATGAATATTTAAGACAAAGTAGAGAAGAAGACTACTCCCTCCGTCTAGGTATGTAAGTCATCTTACATTGTGCACCGCGACCAAGGCGGAGAGGAAAACGAGAAAACTTAATGTCTTTTTGCTAATTAATAGCATTGAATGCAAGGAACTAACCACTGCATGTCATGTTTGGTAGTCTCAAGTCATTGAAAGCATGCACGGCCCACTTCTCTTATTGGTTGATATGTCACAAAACAAGAAACAAGGAGAGAGTTAATGTACCGTGCCTAAGTGTTTTGGGATTATTTGGTTTTTACAAGGTGACTTACACACCTAGACGGAGGGAGTAGTAATTGTCAAGGGAAGCTTATGGGCGTAGATTGGTTTTACTTTGGTCTTGTCTTAGCGGTATTCCTTGCTATATGATGTCTATGTTCCCATTGCCCAAAGGACCTTGTCGCTGCAAGGATGCTATCAGGAGGAGATTACTTTGGTGAAAGGAACCATGTGTAATGAAATACCATCTAGTAAATGGGTAGGAAACCTGCCAGCTTAAAGGTCAAGGGGGACTAGGGTAGTTGACTTGCAAATGATGAATGCATGTCTTCGTCGTAAATATCTTTCTAAAATTGAAAACAAGGATGATTTATTACAAGAATCAGTTAGAAGCAAATATCTACATAGTGCTACTTTGACATAGGTCAAGCTTAAACCCATTTATTTTCAGTTCTGGTAGGTTTCCTTGCGGTTAGGCATATTTTCTTCTCATTTTGCAAATGGTGAGTTGGAAAAGGTGAAAGGGCTAGATTCTGAGAGGATTTCTGGGTTGCTGATAAATCTTTGTGCTTCAAGTATGCTCGGATTAATGATTTGCCTCATAGCAAGAACATCATAGTTAGTAGAATTTTATCCAAGGAAAATTTCAGAAGAGTGTTGTGGGAGATTTTGGCCCACTTAACTTTCTTTAAGTGTTTTCTCTCGTTTCAGTGTTTTGCATCTATGGAGTAGTTAAATGTGGGTAAACCTAGGCTTATTGTTTCCTACTTGGGCTTTACGGAAAGACATGAATCAGTAGAGATACTAAGCTCCCAGGAATTGGAGCGATCTGGTGAATCGAGGCAGCTGGGGCTCTGTTGGTCTTTTTTTGCTGTGGGTCCGAGGAATTGAAGAGTATATCGTGAGCCTGTCAGCTATATGGGGCACACAAGGTGCTACATGCAAGGCCCAAACTTCAGTGGGATTTTTTATGAAGGTGAGCCCGCTACAGTTTTGATGGTGTAATTCCTGGTTTAGTCCCACTTCGCCACGTTACACAGAAGAAAATGAGATATCAGCTATATAACAGGGTGTGCTGCATGTATTGATGCGCACAAGTCTGAGTGATCTGTTTTGGGTATAAGTGAATACCAAACCGATTTAACCGGTTAACCGAGCATTTAGTTTTAATATTCTAATTTCACATTAGTTAACAGTTGTGACAACCAAAATTAAAAATCAGTTAACTGAGCATTCAGTTTCAATATTTTTAAGTCATTTTCAGTTAACAGTGGTGCTAACAAAAATTTAAAAACTATGAAAATCTGTTAACCGGAGATTTGGTTGATGCCCCTGCGACCAAAGAGGTGTTTTGTTACTGGCAATGTCGGCGCAAGGAGATCCTCAAGGAAGGGATTCGTTTCGATGGTGAGCTCATGCGCAAGCACAACACATTCGTACTTGCCGGTCGCAGCATGACCTCCGAGGCTCTCAAGGCCACCACTGCATTGCACCCGTCTCCCTGCGACTTCCTCACCCAACCTCGAGGCCTACTTCGCCCGCCGTGACGTCGTCGACAATCTTCTCTTGATCTCTACTTCGCCTCGCCCTCGCCGCAGGGCCACTGGCCCTACCTGTCTCCGCTCGCCTCAAGTCCTTCGAGCCCTGCCTCGGCCACCTTTCACCTCCTCAAGTTTGTCCAGGATAGCGACGCCCTTCAGCGTGCACTTTGAGCTCCTCCCACCACCCACTGTGCTCCTCGCGTACTAGGGTGAGGGTGTGTACTACTTCACTGAGACACTCATCTAACTTGCCAAGGCTAGGCCCCTGCCCGCGCACCTGATTCCTAGGCATGCTATGTGCAAGAATATCTCAACTCACTTCAGATGAAGCGCACAACAAAGTAACCAATTGTAATCACATGCATAAAAACATGTTAAAAAGAAGGAGGCTTTATCACAGAAAAAGGAGGTTCAACTCTGAAGGACGGCGCGGCAAAGCGCGCGTCACCCTCTAGTCCTGTCTATTTCAGAGGAATTTATCCTAATGAGCTTATAAGTATAGTGGTTACGGTTGCTCATTACATATCTTCCTGGTCCAACTTAGTGAAGCAAAATCTTGAAGAGTTGCAATGCAATGGAGCAAAGCTCCTTCTGGTGGTGGTCACTAATTTTTTTCATGGCAATTGAGGGTGGGGCATATATATGATCTTGAAGATGAAGAATGAAGTTGCAAGTGCTTGCTCTTCGCAATAAAATGGAAACTAGGATGGACAGAGATGGATTTCCTAAACAAAATTTGGTTTTGTTGGGTTGTCCACTTCCAAGGCAGTCAAACGAACTTTTGACATCTTGATTGATGTTTGTACAGATCAACGAACCATATTTTCAAAATCACAATTACAAGTAGACTAGATGATACGATGTCATGAAACAATGGTGATTGCACATTCAGTGGAGCGATTTTCACGCTTGACAACTATGGGTCTTGGGTCTCTCAACATAAGTGGATGCTGAAAGCATCGTGTTCAAAAGGGTTGATGTCGTGTGTTTTCCCCTTCTGGTTAGTTTTTTTTATTTTACTCCCTCGTTAGAATATTACTCTTCTACTTCCACCAAGACGTGGAGAGCCAGCTATCGTTGAATTGAATCACAGGGATGGTGGGATTCACATTCTTCCTTTCAGAAAGAAATATATTATTTTTAGGGAGTACCTAGAACTCATCTAGATGAGATATAGTTTGGTCTCATTCACTTTGAAAACAAGAATAGGTACAACCCACGTCAGCACACACGCATCTTATAGCATCACATCCAATGGCTATAAAAGGTGAATGAGACCAAATTATATCTCATCTAGATGAGTTCTAGCAAAACTGTTATTTTTATGTGTGGTGGATGGATAGTTACTGCAACCACCATCCATTCCTTGTTTATAAGCATTGTACTTTTGTCATAGCTCAATATATCCGGTCCGCATACTTGTAGCCTGATTACCATTCCTTCCACTTTTTGCAGTTCGTCAAAATAGTTCCATCCATAGACGAGACCCAAGATAATGAGAGAAATCATGTTTTAGGAGAAGTTTGCTACGCACAATTATACTTGGACTGGGAGGCAGCCGAGAACAATTAGCTATCACATGTAGAAACGTTGTCATCTCATCATGGACGTGGTGGGCATTAACTTCTTGCCGAGCTGGCAACCATTGTCGTATTCACCGGCAGAAGTTTACTCCCAGTACGTTCAGAGAGTTGTCCTTGCATTTGGCAAACAGCTTTCATCGATGGTTGTGTTGAGCGGTATGTGCCAAGCATACAAGTTGGAAACACATGTCGATCAGCTAGATAAGGCCGGTAGTTAGTATAAACTTTGGTTTCACTTTCATGTCAAGAGTAGTGCCCTTGTGGCGTGCCGATGAATAATACATCTTCACTCTGCCCACCTGCTTCCCCACCCCACCAACCCCATCTCGGTGAAATAAGTGGTAGTGGCATTTGGCAATTCTGTTTTCAATTTCAGGAGTTTCTATATAGCCTTCAGTTTGCCTTTCATGACAGAAGGACTTGGAGGATACCTATCTTGAGATATGGAAAATGATAGCTAGGCAAAAGGTCACCAATAATTACGCCTTAATATCTGAAGAACAAATAAACCATAATTATGGTCCTCCTTATTTAGTTCATGCCTTGTTTGTTTGTTCAATGGCTATGATGTCCACTTGCCTTGGCGTTGCTCGCATGGATCTTGGTGAGGCTATGAATTCAGACCAACCAACAAATATTACTTTCCCAATGGCCTTTTTCATACGTATATCAGCCCCATATTTTTTTTGTTTCTATGGTCTTTGAAAAAACAATATCCACGAGCTTTTATTTCCCCTTTTAACAACCTCTCTGATAATTATTCCAACAATCTCTACATTATAAGACAAACTCAAGTTATGATGATGCACAGGTTATTGAATATATTCGGCAGTAATTCCTTTACATCAGAGTCAGTCAGAGAGCCCATCTGTAAGTTGGTGATGAAATGTTGATGTGGCTGACCTGCTGATGTGGATAGGCTACAAGTAAAGAAAAATAACATAGTGGGGATGAACTATTTAGTAATTATAGATTAGGAGGCCTATAATATAAGTGTGTGTTTTAACGGTTAAAAAAGCAGGAGAGGCACCTACTATTGCCCAATTAAAAGAATATTTACAAGGTTTGACAAGGGACGTGGTTTTCAGCATGCGCATGCCGCATAAAGGACGAGGGGGCGAGGAGAAAAATATGTTGCTGGCCGGTCATACTGATTCGTGCCATTGCCGTTGTGAGCTGTGTGTGCACGCATGGGACAGCCGAGAGTGTCGCGTCTGTGTGTGTTCGTGATTGATGGGTGGGAGGATTGATGGGTGCGTGATTCGGTCTGTTAGGTTTTGGAGGCAAGGTGGGCGGAGCGAACATGTTATTCGTTGCCATGTTCTTCCGCCAAGTCGTCTTACTGCCGGATGTTGACCTCTCGGATCTGGTAGCTGACGAGTTCCGGTTTTCCCAGTCAGAGATTTATATGGTGGATTGGCGTATGTCGCCCCTAATATCTAGATCGAAAAACTCCGGTCGCGCGCGCTCTTATTATCAGCCAAACACGGCCTTAGAAGGGCGTGACGCGATGCTTCACTCTCTTATCGGTGTCATGGGACAAGTCTAAGTAAAGATTTCCAAGGCACTGATAGAGGTGGAAAAAGTCATGGCGGCTGTGATTGGAGGTTTTGAAGCTTCGGTCGAACTGTATATTGGATGCGATGAAGTTTGTGTGCCAGATGTATGGTAACTTTTTTCAGTGG
>NC_041385.1:787490486-787496889 GCF_002162155.2 Triticum dicoccoides | reverse complement strand
ACTGGAGGACTACATTTGGTGGTGCTCCTCGAGTACCGAGTCTCGATTCCCAGGATGAAAAGCCAAGGCCTGGCCATTATTGGTTGTACCAGGCAATCGCCTTGTTGAAGGCATTGTTTTGGGTGAACTCAGACTTTCTCTGGGGTGAAAGCCCAAGACCTTCGATCGTACAATGACAACGCTTGTGCATTCTTTCTTTCTTGGAGGCATTGCTTTTGAAGAACCTCTTTTGTATTTTGAGTGTTGTCTTTGGTGGTGGTTAGGGTGCTACTGCTGCTAGTGACTGTCACCATGACGGGTTTTTTTTCTTTTTCCTTCTTCTGTCTTTTTTCTTTTTTGGTTGTGTGTATCCTTGATGTCTTTGGACATCTTGTTGGTACCGAGGTCGGGTGTGATTGGTATCTTCACGATATTAATATATTATCTTTGTAGAAAATAAGGACACCCCCAACCTTACATGAACAGCCAACACTACTCGGCCGATCGGTTTCCGTGCTCATACGCCCGACACACACCGCTTAATATAGCCATAGCTGGAATCCACTCCCAAATGCCATCCACGTTACCGGTTCTCCAGTTAGTGGATACTTCCATCGGCCTTCCATAGGTGAATACAACAATGGGTGAGACCTGCGGAAAATAGTTGCCCAAGAAGTCCATGAAAATGTTGCTCGATATAGAATTGCGCCAGTTGATTATTCCCGATGCCTCTTAGTCCAAGCAGCAGCACATCTATCAAACTTTCTCTCATTATTTAGAGTCTCGTCTCTAAGTGGAACCATGTCTGCAAGCTGCAGAAGGTAGGTGAACGATAGGCGGACTACAAGCGCATGCAGAACGAATATATTGAGCTAAGGCAAGATCCAATGCTCGTCTATGGATGGAACCGACAAACTACCACAAGTAGAAGGAATGAGAAGCAGGCTACAAGTGTGTGGACCGGATATATTGAGCTATGAAAAAGTACAATGCTCTTAAACAAGGAAAGGATGGTGTCTGCATTGCCTATCCATCCAGCACGCATAAGTAATATATTTATTTTCTTTTATTGAAGAAAGATGAGAATCCCATCATCCATGTGCTTCAATTCAATGGGCTCTAGCTCCCTACGTTTGGTGGAAGCAGAAATGTTATATTTTGAATGACATGTGATATAAGATAAGGTGTGAAGCTAATGAAGGCATAAAATAGTTTTATGTGTTGTCGCTCTCGAGACAACAGACTAAAATGATTTATTCAGGCTCCAAGCAAACCAAACATAACACTAGCTACTAGGAAAAAAGGGAAAGAAAAAAAGGGCTGCTGCTCAGGTGGGGACTCTGCCCTTTCGTACGTAAAGAACTGAGTAGTTTTTTTTCTTATTCTTAGGCTCTTTATTATATTACCCTCCTATACTTTGTTTTTTTAAGCACCAACCGTTTCTATGGTATATTTTCATTAAATCAAGGTATATATACAAGCTACAGACTACCTACCAAACTAGAAAGAAAAACAATCAGCCAATGCCTGTTTTGGGAAACATGAGAAAACTAAGTATAGCGGGTAGAATCTACTGCAAACATTACAAATATGCAGCAATCCAGTTTAACAGGATGTTTTTATTCTTTGCCTTGGCTCTATATTGAAGTAGATGAAGATCTTCCTTAGCCAGCACTTCCAACAGTGATGCTTGGGGCTTCCTTTCTGAAAATCTTCCCATTTCTTTGAGTCGAGATCCTCCAACAACCTGGAATGATCGATAACATCAAGGGCAATGCCAGCCAGCAGTAAGGAATGTATGATCATTATATCATCAAAGCTAGAGATGCCAAGTTTTCTGGAGGGGAATATGTTGTTCCAATAATCCTGAGCAAAGGGACAGTTCCAGAATAAGTGCCCGAGGGTTTCCTCGATGTGATCATTACAAAGAGCACATTCATAGGAATCGAGAGGCATGCTTTTCCTCTTCAAGAGGTTTCTAGTATTTACTCTGTCATGTAGAAGTAGCCAGAAGAAAATCTTGTGTCTCAGTCTATTGGCAGATTTCCATGTTTTTTTGAAGAGATGATTTGGTTCTCCTCTGGCACAAATTGTTGTATACATCTTGATGGAAGAGTATTTTCTGTGTTGTCCATTACCAATCCAAATGTCATTTGTTGTATCAGTCCATTGGCTTTGAATCAAGGCTTGGAGCTCTAAAAATTGTTCATGAGCTTGTGCAGACAAAGGAGTGTTCAATAACTGATGAACATCTGCTTCTCTCATCCATGAGTCTACTGAAAGTGTATCTTTTTTAACAAAAGAATGCAGCTCTGGCATCAACTCAGTTAATGGTCTATTACTCCAAATATCATGCCATATCATAATTGTATTTCCTTTTCCCAGTTTACAATGAAAATGCTCTTTGAATAGTGGTAACAATTTTAGATGTTGTTTCCACCAACTTGATCCTTCCATTTTCTCTGATGAGGCTGGCTTCGGCTATAGTAAATGTCCCATATCATCCTTACCCAAGGAAAGTCATCTTTATTAAAGAACTTTTGAAGATTTTTCAGAAGAAGAGTCTTGTTGTGCAGGGAGATGTCTAGAATGCCCAGACCACCTTGATTCTTTGGCTATCATACTTTGCTCCAAGCTATGAGAGCAGGGCATGTGTGTTCCTGTCCAAATTTCCTCCGGAAAAAATGTCTGAGATACTTGTTGATTTGATCAATGATGCTTGCTGCCAAGGCCAAGGTACTCATGTAGAATATTGGCAATGCTGAGAATACAGCTTTGATCAGGAGAAACTTCCATCAAAAGATAGGAGACTAGAACATCCACTTAGGGCCCGTTCGGAAGCTCTCCAGCTTCAGGAAATCCTCGTCTCCTGCTTCTCTCGCCAGCTTCCAGCTTCTCGCCAGGAGTAGCGTGCGTTCAGCACGCTGTGGCCAGTTTCTCTCCCCGCTGCATGGGCTAGTGCTGGGCTATAGGAAGATGGCCCGTTAGGGAACTTAGATGGTCACATGGGCTGGAGGCCCAGTTCGTTGTGGATGACCATGATGCGTCCACGTCTGCTGCCTCGTTCGTGCGGGAGCTCGGGAGAAAACAGATCGAACTGGTACGCAACTTAGCGGTGGCATTCCCACGTAATTTTGACGAACTTCACCTTCTCGTTTTTGCGAAGCGGGGCTTCCGCTGCTCCTCGTCTCCGCAGAAATTACACGGGCCGATTCTTGTCTCCAGGAAGCCAGCTTCGAGAAGCTGGGGCGTTCGGGGTGGCTTCACGCACCTGTTTCGGGAAGCTGGCCTGTGGAGAAGATCCGAACGGGGCCTTTCTTCTCTCAATAGTTTGGCAGATGGGGGGAAAATCTTCTGCTTTTAGCCTGTTTGCACTGAGTGGTAGTCCTAAATAAGTGAAAGGAAATCCCCCTTATTTGTAGCCCAAATCTCTTAACAATACTGCAAGGTTGTCTTCTTGTACATTGAGTGGAACCAACATAGATTTACTATAATTTATTTTGAGACATGTATGTGCAGCAAAATGTTTGAGTATATTATTGACTTGCATCACCTGACTATGTTCAGCTGGCACTAGTAGAAAAACACCTATTAGACCCGGTTCGTAAGGGCCTTTAGTCCCGGTTCATGAACCGGGACTAATGGGTCGTTACTAATACCTGCACCCATTAGTCCCGGTCCAAACACGAAGCGGGACAGATGTGCCTCCACGTGGCCGGTCCGCCGAGCCCAGTCAGGGGGGCCTTTGGTCTCGGTTGGTGGCACCAACTGGGACCAAAAGTCCAGTTTTTTTTAGAAAAGTGGCTGCTTTAGGGGTTTTGGGGGTTATTTTTTGGTTGTTATTATAGCTAGCTAATAGAGAGAAGTGTCCTCTCTTATATCTTCGTCCTTGGTTTACCGCTGATATAATAACTCATGCATGCTCGCATCATACATCATCATATATAATAACAAGTCCTACTAATCATGCATCATCATACAACTTCTACTCGTTATTAATAATAAGTCATACGATCATCATCCTCATAGTCATCGAACCCAACCCTACATAATTGTTCTTAGCACATGATCATCAGTATCAGGTAGGACCTAAACACCTTTAAGGTAAAATAGCATAAAACAATATAGACCCTGACTCCCCATTATGAAGAATGGCGATCATCATGTCTCTAATTATTGCCCTTCGCTGCTTTTTGCTTCCAAGAAGCTCCTTACGACTGTCCATACATTTTTTCCATTCTTTGATTGTCATGTCTCCACTTCTTTTAGAAACCCGGTATGGACAGTTGAGATTCGTAGGAAGACCTGGTTGTATGTTCAAAACATGAAGGGTACTGTGCGTATACATCAGATGAGGCACACAATCATTCGGGATTATCTGTTGAAAAACATAGTAATAACTTCATAGTTAGCAATGATGTACTAGTTTTAGAAGTGTGCAAAAAGATGCACGGATGTTGTAATAGTAAAAAATCTTACCAGGGTATCTCCATGGTAGTTACCGTAGTTCAACACGTGCACTAGTGGCACGTATTGACTATAATGTTGAGGAGTTTGATTGTAGATATTGTAATTCTCAAGATCAGTACAAAATGCGACCAGATGATTTTTCTCCTGATAAGTTAATTCGGAGCCTTCGGTGTAGTAGGTTCTGTCTACCATCTTCCGCACATTCTTTGAAGAATGAAAATAAGCTGTCAATGGAAATAAGTTGTCAACTATTTTGGAATAAATAATATAAATTACTTAATAACTATGTTAAGCTCACATGGGGGAAGAATTGGAGGTGTATCCACAAGGACCTAAATCGAAGGTCTCTCTTGTTCGATTGTAGGATCACCAAGATCCATGGTGACAAGCATACCCTCATCAAGACCATATATCATGCAAAGTGCTTTCCAATTTTTGCAACCAAAATGGGTTACACTCTGAGCATTGTACAGCTTTACTTGAAAATCACACCATGATGGATACTTACGATAATTTTTTTGGTTTCAAAACTTTCATGGTCTTCAAAACCCATCCTCTCCAAGACATAGCGTCTTGCAAAGCATAGGATAAGCTAGTCGAATTGGAAAAGATGAAAAATACACGTTAAAATAGTTGAAGTCGTGCTTAATTACGAAAAGAACTATTGTCGTCGTTGCGTACCGTATGAACATCGCAGGTCTCCTCGAGATTAATGCTGAAGCGCCGATCTTCATCCAGCTCAATGAACCTGTCGCAGATACCTCGGTCGTCGTGGCACCAATCGCACTCCCCCGGGCGGTTTTCGTCGTCCGATGAGTACGACATTTCCGGCCTATGTTCATAATTTAAATATTAAACTAGATCATTATTATTAATCACGGGGTGACTATCGGTGATGTACGTAGCTCCTCCTTTCATTCCCCAGTGCATTATTATACCAAATTGTCTAGCACACGGGAACGAAGGAGAACTTATCCAATATGAGCATTCAATAAGCAAAACCAAATCATAAAATAAGAAAAACCAAATCATAAAATAAAGTAGTATTCAAATTAGCATGCATTCAATAATTATAAGCAAAAGTACATCATCTCTTGGTGTCCGTACATCGTCGAATATTATCACTAATACAACTAGAACCGTAGCGCCTGACGGGTATCGACGCGGGCGGTGGACACCCAAAGATAAGGAACCATCACAGGATCATAGCTCCAGTGAGATCCCTGAAGAACCTGCCAGGTATTGTCGAACCTGCCCTCCAATGCAACCATGTAGCGACGGATGTGCTCGTCCTCCTCGCTGACACGGTGACGTACCACCTCCGCGGTGTCCGGAAGTCTCAGCACCGTCACTGGCCCACGCGACCACCATCAAACAAGGATCGGGTCAACAACGGGCTGCCTCCTCACCAACCTACGTCCCCCGAAAGGTAGCACCTCCCGATACCAGCCCGGCAGAGCCCAGTCCCGAATATGGCCCTGATCAAGCAGGCCTCCACCGCCGAGTCGACGACGACGAGGATGCGGGATAGGCATCGCCTACATCGATGCGGGAACTACTTCTATATATAGTTATTAAATACAGTAGTTTTATTAATTAAATCAACTATCTAGTTCAACTACTAAGCACTTACTATAAATAAATAAAGTAGTACATACTAAAAACAAACTACTTCTATATATAGTAAAATAAATTAGTTTATTAAATCAACTAGCTAGTTCAACTATATATAAACTACTTCTTATTTTTTTCCTTTTTCTAAATACTATGAACAAAAAAATCATTAAAATTCTATGAACAAAATTAATTACACAATCTAAATATCATCAAAAAAATCTATTAACAATAATATCACCAAACATGCATATTCAACAATAATATCACCCAAAAAATCTATTAACAGAAAAAAATCTAACATAATATGAACAAATTAATTACACAATCTAAATTACAC
>NC_041385.1:787488950-787489878 GCF_002162155.2 Triticum dicoccoides | reverse complement strand
GGCGGCGACGGTGTCGGGGCGGGGCGGGGCGGGGCGGCGACGGTGAGGTGGCGGCAGGGGACGGCACGCGGCGACGGGAGAGGAGGAGGAGAGATCGAAGTCGGGAGAGGAGGACGGCGCGCTAAGTGTTGTATATATAGCAAAGGCTTTGGTCCCGATTCGGGAAACAAACCGGGACTAATGCCACCCTTTAGTCCCGGTTGGAGCAGCCAACCGGGACCAAAGGCCTCTTTTCAGCAGCCCAAAGGGCGGGAAACGAAGACCTTTGGTCCCGGTTGGTGCCGCCAACCGGGACTAAAGAGGGGCATTGGTCCCGGTTAGGGCCACCAACCGGGACTAAAGAGAGGCATTGGTCCCGGTTGGAGCCACCAACCGGTACCAATGGACCCGTCTAATTACTTTTTTATTTTTTGCAGCTGTTTTTTAGTTGATTCTTTCTGCAGCTGTTTTTTTAGTCCCACCTCGCCAAGCGAGAGGCACTCGCAGCTGTTTATAAGCCCTGAGTGCAGAGACAATGAAGAAGAGGCTCAATGCTCACCTGCACGTTGGTTAGCTTCAAGCCTTGAGGAATAGGGTAGACTGCACAGAGCTATGTGCAGTGCAGTTGACACTATTCCGAAAGGGTTGAAGCAAATTAACAAGCATTGCGCTTCTTTTTTTTTTAATGACTTTTTACAACTCAGAAATAAAAAGAAAAAAATAAATGTAGCAGAAAAGAAAAAAAAACTATATAAAAAACCACTCAGAAATAAATAGAAGAAAAAATAGTTTTGATTAACTTTACTAAAAAAATTAGCATAAATGCTTATTTTTAATGACTTATTACAACTCAGAAATAAAAAGAAAAAAAATAAATAAAGCAGAAAAGAAAAAAACTATATAAAAACTACTTAGAAATAAATAGAAGAAAGAATAGTTGTGATTAACT
>NC_041385.1:787475625-787488862 GCF_002162155.2 Triticum dicoccoides | reverse complement strand
CAACTCAGAAATAAAAAGAAAAAAATAAATAAAGCAGAAAAGAAAAAAACAATATAAAAAACTACTCAGAAATAAATAAAAGAAAAAATAGTTGTGATTAAGTTTACAAAAAAATGAGCATAGATGCTTATTTTTAATGACTTATTACAACTCAGAAATAAAAAGAAAAAAAAATAAAGCAGAAAAGAAAAAAATATATAAAAAACTACTCAGGAATAAATAGAAGAAAAAATAGTTGTGATTAACTTTACTAAAAAAATGAGCATAGATGCGCTTATAGAGAAAATTCGACCTAAATTCATAATAAATTTCTACTAACTTCAGAGAAATTCGATATGAATTTAGGTCAAATTCCCTGTATAAGGGCATCTATTTTCATTTTGAGAGGAGCTCAACACGGCAGAGAGGGAGGGGCTTATAAACCGGTGTGAACCCCCTTCGGTTGGCGAGGTGGGACTAAACTGTGGCCGCAACAAGGACCAACCCTTTAGTCCCGGTTGGTGGCCCGAACCGGGACTAAAGGGCAGCCTTCGGTCCCGGTTCAAGCCTCCAACCGGGACCAATAGTGGTGGGCCAGGAGCAAGGACCATTGGTCCCGGTTCGTCCCACCAACCAGGACCAAAAGGTCCAGACGAACCGGGACCAATGGCCCACGTGGCCCGGCCGGCCACCGGGGCTCACGAACCGGGTCCAGTGCCCCCATTGGTCCTGGTTCTGGATTGAACCGGGACTAATGGGCTGGCCCTGCCTGGACCATTGCCCCCTTTTCTACTAGTGTGGGAGGATTAAAATAATGTCATCTGCATACTGAATAACTGGAAAGTCATGGTTTAAGGGGCAGGGAATTGGGGCTTTAATGCGCTCTGCCTCCATAGCTCTATTCAGCACAGTTTGAAGAAGATCCACGACCAGAACAAATAGAAGAGGAGAAAGAGGGTCTCCCTGTCTTACCCCTTTTTTGCACTTGAATTTTTCTCCAAGCACCCCATTTAGCAGAACAGAGGAAAAACCAGAACTAAAGAGCATTTCCATCCACATGATCCATTTTTTCCCAAAGCCCTTGGCCTTCAAAATGTCAATGATAGATTTCTGTTCTGTGAGGTCAAAAGTTTTTCAAAGTCCAGCTTTAAAATGATTATCTCTTTTTTGGATTGCTGGCACTGATGGATGTACTCAAAGGCCCAAGCCAGGCAGTCTTGAATTGATCTGGACTTAAGAAATCCATACTGGTTTGTGTGGACTAATTTCAGGATCACTCTCTGTAGTCTGTTGGCAAGCAATTTAGTGATGATTTTGATGGTGCTGTTTAACGGAGATATGGGTCTATAATCACTTGGAACTTGTGGACTGTCCTTCTTTGGGATGAGAGTGATGAAGGAGCTACTGATAGATTGGAGATTGACAGTACCATTATAAAAGTCTTCAATAAGCTCATAAAAGTCTCCAGAAATTATATCCCAACATGTTTTAGCAAAGGCACCATTGAAACCATCAGGACCAGGGGCTTTGTCCCCTGGCATTTCTTTAATTACAGAGTCTATTTCTTCTGTGCTAAAAGGCAACTCCAATTCAGTCAGTGGGACCTCATTCTTTAAAATGATGGGTAGATGGAAAGACTCCTGTGTTTGATTTGTGGTCCCAAGTCTGTCTTTGAAGGATCTCCATAATATTGCAGCCTTAGCATTATGGTCACATTGATCTTGCTGATTTTCATCTTTCAAAATTGCAATATGGTTGTTTCTGTATTTGATTGTGGCTTTTTCTTTGACGAATTTGATGACCTCATCACTGAATCTTACCCATCTGATGGTGGCTCTCTGCTTCCAATAAGCATTTTAAAAGTCAAGAACTTTATTTAGATGCTCTTTGATTATATTCCTACCATTTAATTCTTCAGTAGAAAGCTCTCTGTATTCTTCCAGAATGTCATACATCAGTATCAAGGCATTGACATTTTTAATAGTCAAGCTGAGGTTTGAAAAGTTCTAGGCCCAAATTTTTAGACCTTTTCTCAACCTTTTGAATTTGCCTATAATTCTTTGAGCACTATTGTTGGCCTAAACTGGTTGGTCCCAAATTCTTTTCACTATGTCTTTGAATCCTTCTAATTGTAGCCAGAAATTTTCAAACCAGAAGATCTTTGATTGGGTGATGCAAGCGCCAACTTGGATTAGACAAGGGGTATGATCTGAGATGGGCTTTGCCAATCTTGTAGCAGTGGTTTTAGGAAAGTTCAGAGTCCAGGCTTCAGAGGAAAAGCACCAGTCAAGCTTTTCTAAGAGGGGTGCATCTTGCATGTTGCTCCATGTATATTTTCTGCCTTTAAGTGGAATTTTCACAATCCCCTAGTGACTAATTGCACCATTGAAGTTAAGCATATCTTGATAATCTCCCCCTAGTTTATTTCTGTTTGAAGGATACCTGATGTAATTAAAGTCTCCAAGGATTAACCAATTTTCATCTGGTAGCATTTGAATATTTGCAAACCAATTAAGGAATTCATTTCGTTGCTCTGCTTGACGGGCGCCATATATGTTTGTGAGAAACCATTTTGAATCATTGTATGTGTGATTTTGAAGCAAACGTTCATTTATCCGGAGTTCCGGACAACATCAATCAATTACAGCTACCAACGTTTTGTTCAGGTGACCGTGACCACTGACCACACTATCAAAAAACGAAACAACCACCACATGACAGGGGTGAAGCTGACAATGATTTCAAAACTAAGGTAGGAACGCTCTAAGTTCAGAAACAAAATAATAGCCACCAGGCGGAGCGCTCCACTTACAAAAGCAAAATAGATGTAAAGGAATTAAAACGGTGTTGGGTAGAGGACAGCCCAACGAAAGCAAAAATGTAGTTCTTTACCAACTCCATCTTCGTTCATCATCGTGTCCATTTTATTGCACAGAAAAGGCACTTCCAACTTCCTTCTTCAGCTTCATTACCCAATAGTCATTCCCATGATCATAGGCCCCAGCATCACTTGCAATAAGAATTAGTGACCACTAGCAGAAGGAGCTTTTGCTTCATTGCGTTGCAGCTCTTCAAGTTTTTGTTTTCAGTAAGTTGGACTAGAAAGATATGCAATTAAATGAGTGTGGTTGTTCTACACCCACGAACATTTCACCCCCGCTACACCGACAATCAAAAGCTTATCAAAACAAACCAAAAAAATTCTGAAACTTTGCAGATCCGATTATGATAAAATGTCTTAGGTGCTTGAAAACTTTTGTGGCCAAATGACATCCTGGAGCTATGTACAAAAAAACAAAGTTTGTGCTCAAATATAAAATCTTAAACGTGGATGTAGAGCAAGAGTTTGTATTTCATTTCATATGGAAATCATTCGATGTTATTTGGAAACCAAACTTGCAAGGTTGTAAAGAATTTGCTCATAATCAATGCCACGAAGTTTCAGATCTTTTTGAATTTTATTCTATTTTTTATTTTTACTGTTCATTGCATGGGTCATCGTGCACGTAGTAACTAGGAACGAACAAATCGATCGCTGGCTCCCCTAGATGCATACATTCCGTCATGTTGCATGAGGTCCAACAGTCCGGTCCATAGATATTTTGATGATCGAATATATCTTGGGTCGTAGCCTACATGTACACACCTTGGAAGGGGGCCCTCGATCTTGGGAGCCCGGGGCGGCTGCCCCTCCCCCCCCCCTTAGGGCCGGCCCTGCATGGGTGCACCAAACGTGGGTGCAACCACTACTTTCCCTAATTAAATACAGTAAACACTAGTAATGTCATTAATTAGGATAAATTCCTATGAAATTGGCATCATTTTTGTCTTTCCACAAAACCCAGATACATATACAATAGGTCATCTTTTTCACCATTCAAGAAAGTTAAGTAGGCCAAAACATCCCACAACACTCTTCTAAAATTTCCCTCGGATAAAGTTGTACTAACATTGATGTTCTTACTATGAGGCAAATCATAAAGCCAAGCATACTTGGAGCTAGGGCTGCAAACGAGTCGAGCTCGAGCGAGTTGGAGTTGGCTCAGCTCAACTCATATGAAAATTCAAGCGAGCTCAAACTAACTGAAGCTCATGACCGAGCTGTAGAACATGACTCGTGCTCAGCTTGTAACGATATCGAGTCGATCTCGAGCTAGTTTCGAGCTAAATGAGATGGTAACAATTATAAATCTATGGATGAAAAACAAAAAAAATTAAGGTGAATGTGCTGGGAACTTTGCCAAAAATATAGAATATTTAACACATAGTCGACCACGTGCCCTAATTAGACCTAAATCTTCTCTGCACTTAATTAAGTTTCCATGTTCATTGGTAAATAAAATGGAGAAAAATTATGGACAACATATATGGCAATAAATTATCTTATTTTCATTTAATATATGGCATGATCATTTAACATAATGATATTCTGTCGAGCTATCGAGCTAAAATCGAGCGAGCCAACATTGACTCAAGATCGACTCATTTCTAGGTCGAGCTACATGAAGTGGTCAAACTCAGCTCGTTTCTTTTCGAGTCGATCTCGAGTCGAGTCGAAAAACGAGTCGATCTCGAGCGGCTCACGAGCCTCGAGCTTTTCTTGCTGCCCTACTTGGAGCACAAAGATTTATCAACTACCCACAAATCCTCCTAGAATGTAGCCATGTCTACTTTTTTTGCCTAACCCTAAGCAGACCGTACCAGAACTGAAAATGAATAGGTTTAAGCTTGACCAAGGTCAAAGTAGCCCTATATAGATGTTTGCTTCTAATCCATTCTTGCTATAAATTATCCTCACTTTCAAGTTCCAAAAGCCACTTATGAGGAAGACACTCATTCATCAATTGTGAGTCAACTATCCTAGTCCCCATTGACCTTTAGGCTGCCACGTTTCCTACCAATTTACTAGATGGAATTTTTTTTACCCATGGTTCCTCTCACCAAAGTAATCTTCTCTACTTTGTCCATAATATTCCTCCAGTCATAACTCCCCAACTTTATATCATTTTTATTTTATTTTTATTTTTTTAGAAAAGGAGGAAGACCTCGGCCTCTCGGTGCGTGCAGCCACTTTATTAATTATTTTTAAAAGACCTTTAAATCATGGGGGAGGACTCTTAAATATTTAAAAGGCAGCTTCCTCTAATTAACTGCGCCAAATGGTAGATGATTGTTCCCTGATGCCTCCTAGTCCAAGCATTACTGCTTGTGTCCAACTTCCCATAACTGGGAACTCTCTCTTCATCTAGAGTCTCGTCTATGGGTGTGAAAACAGAAAGAAAAACCGCTAGAAAAACCCAGCTTAACCTACAAACCTGTTGCATAAAAAAACTTACATGGTCCGGCCTATTTTCTAATAAGTGTAGAGGGGGTGTGCGCCAGTTAGTAAAATAGCTTATAACAGGCGCTTAAGGCACCAAATAGGACTCGGTTAGGAGAGCGGCTGGACCATTGAGGGATCTGGTGAGTGTCTGCGCTCTGTTGGTCACATCTGTAGGGCTAGGGGCACTGGGGAAAAATAGCGCGTTATAATGCTACTAATAGCACGCTATAGCGTATAGAGAATTGTTGCTAAATATATCAGTATAGGGTGGCGCAATTTTATATAGCATGCTATTTTTTTTCCTTGCCTAGGGGACACAGGCTTAGTGGGTCGGCCAACATGGGTTACCCAATATGCCAAAAAGGCGGGCCTAGGTCAATGAAGAGTGGAAGGGTGTAAAAGTCTTACCCTTGCTGATATTTTCCTATTAATATTATTTTTTATTTATTCCTGCATCACCAACATTGCATTAGCATCATATTGCATTAATTAAATAATTATTTTTGTCATTTTCTTAAATGGTGAATAAGTGGCGCTATTTTCTAAGATATATTTATTAGTGCATCACCAACATTGCATAAACTATAAATGTGTACTTTTCTTGACCAAATCTGCTTAATATATTTTAGGAGGCTTGTTAATATTCCATTAAGGCCCCCTAAAGAGTTTTACACATTTATAGTTTAATTTGGACCCTCAATCATTTTCGAATCTCTCTTTCCTATATTAAGTGAAATATCTACTCCAGCAGTAGGGCACAACAACCCGACCGATATATCTTTTCCTTTTCCTGCGGCCGAACTCTCCTCCACTCTTTCTTTTTTCCCAGCGCCGCACCTGGCCACAGCCCATCTCACCTACTCCTGGGCAGCCCAGCCAGGTCCTATTTCCCTCTGTTGTCTTCTCCGTTCTCCGTGAGGGAATTTCCTAACAGACGCTCTTTGCGTCAAGTTATCGCTGCTTCGCACAGAGCCGAGCGACCTGGCAACGGGATGGGCCGGCCCAATTTCCAAACGTACACACGCATTACAGTATCCAGTTTTGGGAACCGTTTAGAAACTTCCTGACCGGTTTTGGGAACCTTCTAGAAGGTTCCTGAAACGGTTTTGGGAACCTTCTAGAATTACGTTTTTATTTTTTATTTTTTACGTTTATTTTTTCTTTTCTTTTTCTGTTTCTGTTTTCCTTATTTATTTACTTATATCATTTACCTTATTTCTTTTCTAATCCATTTTCTTCTGCATTTTTTATTTCAGATTTCAAAAAAATTTCAAAATTCAAAAAAAATCCTCTTATTTTTTCACTAATTCAAAAACAATTTGAATTTTCAAAAATGTTCGCATATTTTAAAAAGAGTTCTGCTTTCAAAAAATGTTCTTGTTTTAACATTTTGTCCCCAAATTAGAAAATGTCCGCATATTTCAAATAATACTATTCCCTTATTTTGTTCATACTTTCAAAATTTATTCAACTATGCAAAAATATAAATCCGCTTCTTCAAAATTTGTTTACCAATTCAAAAAAGTTTCCATTTTTAAATTTGTTCGAAATTCAAAAATTGTTCACATCTTTAAAACTTGTTCATGATTCTAATAAAATGTTCCCGTTTTAAAAAATTAAAAATTAAAAAATGTTCCTGTTCTCAAAATTGGTTCACAAATTAAAAAATGTTCACTTTTCGAAAAATGATCAAACTTTCAAAAATTGTTCGCATTTTGTCAAAACTTGTTCGTTATTGTCAAAAATTGTTCGGAATTTAGAAAGTGTTCTTGTTTTTCAAGATTTTTTCACAAGTTCAAAAAATGTCCATGTTTTCAAAACAAATCACTATTCAGTAAATTATTCACATTTTCTATTTTTTTTTCGTTTTTATCAAAAATTGATGGTAACTTTATAAAAATGATCCTACTTTTCAATATTGGTCCACAACTTCAAAATTGTTCCTATTTTGCAAATTTGGTTAAAGATTCGAAAAATTGATAACATTTTTTTTAAACTTGTGTTTGTCATGTAAGAAACGTTTATTCTTTCCAAATGATATATTCAGAATTTACAAGAAAAGATAGGAAAAAGGAAAAAATAATCCGATCTGCTGGTGTGACTGTGTGACTAGGTCTAGAAGACTCGCATTGCAATTTCACCATCAAACTGAGTCAGGCGTAGTGTCTAGCTATGCCCGTCTATAGGCTCGCGGTCGCGGGTTCGAATCTTAGCTCAAGCGTAGAGTTATTCATTCATTTTTTACACTGCTCCTTCCTGGGCCGGCCAAGTCGAGGAACTATCCTATGCGAAGCCTCGTGCCGCATTTGCAGCAGATAGGAAGTCCACCCCACGAGAGCTATGTCTTGCAGGTAGTATCCGGTGCACTCGCACTTGTTGTGCTACCGGTGCACCGCATGCCATAGAATATTTTATAAAATCCGAAAAAAATTCGAGAAAGCTAACACAACATCAATGTATGGTGTCATATAAATTTGGTATAAAAATTGATATATTTTTTGAGATACAATAATGATAAATTTGACATCAGTATGATAATGGGCCAAATCTAGAGCCCAATTTATGTTATGTACTATTCCGTGTTCAATTTGTCTTTTTTTAATTATATTTCGAATTTTGACTTGAAATTTTGTGACAACCTACATTGATGTTTTGTGAGTGTGCTTAACTTTTTCAGAACTTTTTAAACATTTTATAAGCAAAATGTGAGTTCGGTGCACACGTAGCACCACAAACTCCGGTGCACCAGATATTTTCCCCTATGTCTTGCCTGTATCGACTTCTAACAGGAATCGCCTGCGTGATCGACAATCATGTTGGCCCATTAGCGCAGGACCTCTCGCTATAGACTTTTTTCTTTCTTCTTTATACTTACGTTTTCTTATTTTTCATTTCTTGTTTTTTTTCGGTTTTCTTTGCTTTTTTGGTATCTTTGTCGGATTATATCAATTTTCCATTTTAACACATGTCCAGTTTTTTCAGTATGCAATGTACATTTTTAGCGTACTGTGAAACCCTGTTTTATACATGTTGGACATTTTTTTTTATATACATGATGTATATTTTTTGAAGTACATATTTTGAAGAAAAAAATGTATACATTGTAAAATTTTGCAAATACACATTGTACATTTTAAATCTTTTTTTGAAAACTATATTTTGAGTACACCACATGTAAAAGTGTAATGCTGTGAAATTTTGCACATATGTTGTATCAATATTTTGAGTTAATAAAAATGCTCTTTATTGAGGAAAAAATGCTGGGATCAGATGAATGCTGTTAAAATGTCGTGGCTTTTTGCTGCTGAACACGTTGTGGCTGCACGGCAGGATCATATTCCTACATGGTCTATTCCATGAGAGAAAGATGTGCGCGGTGGCGTATGATCCTGGGAGCAGCAGGTTTTTTTAGGGGCTCCCAGGAGCAGCAGCTGTATCCCTTGTAGGTTGACCCGACAGAGCCCAATCGCGGGAGGAAGTTGACCGAACCTAGCAGAAACCAAACACGTTTCGCAGGGAAACCTAGCAAGGCCCAAGATCAAAGTGCAACTTGAAGCGGCAGATGCAGGTTTTGTTTCACATAATAAAACATGGACCTGAATATCCAGCAAACATGAGATTTTTAGGCATGGAAAATTCAACTATTTTATGTTAAGTTATGTTCGCCATGGCAAATTTTCTTTGCGAGCATGGAAAATTGGCCTTGGTTTATTTTTTTGCAAGAAAATTGCTGTGCTTGCAAACTATATTTGCCATCAACGCGCCAATATAAATTGCTATGCAAAATGTCGTTCCCAAGATAGGGGTTGCAGCATGTTGAAAATCTCATCAGCCACTACCCAGCATTCACTGGTCTTAAAGTCAATTATGAGAAATCCATGTTGGTCCCCACCAATGTTCCTGAGCAACTTATAAACCTTATGATGAGTATTTTAGGGTGCTCAAGGGGATCTTTCCCTTTCACCTATTTGGGGCTACCATTAAGCAATAGCAGGCTTAGAGTTGAAGACTTTCATCCCATCATGCAAAGGATTGAAAGAAGACTGACATGGTGCTCCACCATGCTTTCATATGATGGCAGAATTATGTTGATCAAATCAATTTTCTCAGCCCTTCCAAGCTTCTTCATGTGTACTTTAGCTTTGCCACAAGGAGTGATTGATCAGATTAATAAGTATATCAAAAACTTCTTCTGGAGAAAGTTTGGGATGGAAGACAGAGGTATTGCCCTAATTGAATGGTCAAAAGTGTGTAAGCTCAAGAAGCAAGAAGGATTAGGAGATCTAGACATAGGCACACACAACAAAGCCCTTCTCATGAAGAATATATTCAAATTTCTAAACAAAGAAGAGATTCCTTGGATTAAACTGACTTGGGAGAAATATTTTAGTCTACACATGCCTTTGGGAAAAATGGAAGGATCTTCATGGTGGAGGGCTCACCTGGCACTCTGGACTGAATTTAAACAAGCAAGCACATGCAAATTTTCCTCGGGGACATCTACTTTTTCTGGAAATATAATTGGGCAGGAGAACCAATTCAAAACAAGTTTCCAGAACTGCACTCTTTTGCAATAGATGACTCTATCTTTGTGCACAATTTTAACCTGCCACAAGATCTTACAGTGCATTTTCACTTGCCAATGTCATCTATAGCATATGAGCATTACAATCCCTTAAAAGAAAATCCTCCCACAGCTTGATGAAAGTGGAAATGACACATGGATTACCAATGGTGTAGCCAACAAGTACTCATCCATGAGTATGTATAATAAATTGATGGGAGATGAGGAAGGACATCCAATTTTCAAGATGATTTGGTCTTCCTTTAGCAGACTCAAACACAAGATTTTCCTCTGGCTGGTTGCTCAATGCAGAATCAATACTAGGTCTTTGCTTCAAAGAAAAGGCATGCACCTCGATGATACATTCTGTCCAAATTGTAACCATGGTGCTGAAGAAACACCAATGCATTTGTTCTGGGACTGCCACTTTGCATAAGATTGCTGGAATACCATTGTTCCAGAAAGGAAAAGAGGCACCTTCATCTTTGAAGACATAAATCTTGCAAAACTTCATCTTCACAAGCATTTTACTTCAGATATAGTCATGTTGGGATGTTGGAACATTTGGACACAACATAATGATAAGATCTTCAGACAGCAACAGCAGTCAGTGCAAGCATGGCGTTTCTTTTTCAAGAAAAACCTCAAATTGGTCAGGTTCAAAGTGAAAGAAAAGTATTTCCAGGGGCTTTCAGACTGGATTAGATGCAACCTGTAATATAATGATCATGTTTCCTAGAGATGGCATTGGCTAGACCCTTTGGGGGCCATCATGTAATTTGTAACATATTTTTTATTAATATATTTATACCGTAGAACTATTGTTATGTGGTTTTCGGGTAAAAAAACATGCATGGATCCGGTGGCTAACATCGTGCTGGTCTTAAGCGCGCAAAAGCAAACAACAAGAAAAATAATCAATCATGTCACGTGATGCTACAGATGATGAGCTGGGATAGCTAATGGATTCGCTCGAATTGGTTGCGTGTACGCACAGGGAGCAATCAACAACGCTGCATGATGGGTCGCGTCACGCCATGTGTGTGTGTGGTCGGTGAGAAGATCGGTAAGAGGGATTTGGTTTGGTGGGTTTTGGGCGTTTGTCTGGTGGGGAAGCGAGCAGCTAGAGCAAACGGGTTATTCACCAGCACACCGTAGGGGCTATACTTTTGACATGAAAATGAAACCCAAGCTTACAAAACCAACGAACTATTAGCCTCATACGTCCGCTTCCCTAGTACGCTTGACACATACCACTGAACACAGCCCTCGTTGGAAGCCACTCTACCTCCCGATCATTCTTGATGCATGGACTCTAAACATAGTGTGACCAAGCCTTATTGGATGAATGCCTCGATGGGTGAGTGGACGCCCAAGAAATCCATGATAAGCCGGCAACATTTCAACATGTGGAAGTTGATTGTTCCCAGGTGCCTCCCATTCTAAGTAGCATTACATGTATCAAACTTCTCATAAAACATGTTTTCTCTCATTATCGAAAGTCTCATGTATGGATGGAAGTATTTTGACGAATCACAACAAGTGGAAGGAATGATTAGCATACTACAAGTATGCGGATCAAATATATTGAATATGACTAAAGTACAATGCTCTTAAATAAGAAAAGGATGGTGGTTGCTTTGGTTATCCATCTACCACGCATTAGTAATATATTTATTTCTTTTTATGAAAGAAAATGTGAATCCCATCATCCATTTGCTTCAATCCAACGGCCGCTAGCTCCCTCCGTCTGGTGGAAGCAGAAGAGTTATATTTTGAATGACATGTGATACACGATAAGGTGTGAAGCTAATGAAGGAATAAAATAGTTTTATGTTATGTCGTTCCTAAGAAAATGGACTATAATGTTGTAGATTAATTAAAAATGTGTAATTAATGGGATAATCTCCCTTTGTCTAACCAAAGATAGTTGCCTTCTTGACAACCGCCATGTCAGTTTTTTCTATCCTCCGAACTGATTAATTAAATATGTGAGTTGTCTATGATGACTATCTATCAACTTTGGTGCTACATGAAGCACCTTATTGCCAGATTTCCTATCACGACCACCTATCAACTCAATACTCTTAAGTTGGTTGTCATGACCATCAAGTTGTCTAGCGTCACCTATGAAGTTACCTTCGACAAACTTTGTTTTCTTTTCATGATAGACAAGTTAGGTGCTATGGGGAGGCAACTTCTCTACTACATTATCTACTTTTCATAAGTAGGCAACTAATTATCAATGGCATGCTGACGAGATTCATTGTTAGGAAACTAATTAGCAATGACAAAGCAACTTATCTGTCATAGTAGGTACTAAAAAATTGGCAATAAAAGACAATTGAGTATCCGTTATACGCAATAACTTCTGAGTATTGTAGGCATATATTAGAGACAATGATAGGTAACTGAGCATTCTTTGGTAGACAAGCTATCCACCATGGTAGGCAAAATGAGGAGGCTTTTAGACAAATGTTGCTTCTGTGCACCACTAAAATTTCCTTCCATAGGTGAAAAGTTGCTTTGAAAATGTTGTGAAGTTTACTATCCCACACAACTTCTCCTCTCTCCCTAGACAACAGAAGTGGTGTGAATTTCTGAACCCCGTAGCACCTTACTACTTGCCCACTACTATGGCAACTCCACTCTACGTCTGTGGTAACTCCTGTCCACAGCTCTGGCAACTCGCACTCAAGTTTCTGGTAACTAGCGCCACTCTCCCGTATTTATGTGGGTTTAGCGTGAGGGTGGTTGTCACACCCATCCTATCCCCCAAAATCTGCTTCTCTCATGTGCACCACCACCCCTCGGCCTCTCACTGTCGTCACCATCCACCACCCTAACCACGAAACTCAGCACCCAAGCAACTTACAAATGTCCACATCTCTGGCAACTCCTATCCATGTCTTTGGCAACTCAGGCCCGCGTCTCTCGCAACTAGTGGCCCTCATCCATATTCCCGTAGATATTTTTTGCACTTAGGTGGTCGCTAGAGCCAACCTATCACTACTAGGAAAAGGGTTATAGATGATATGGCCACTAATGGCGCACCAGACATTTGGTGCTCCACTAGTATATAGCAGTGGCGCACTATGTGCTGGTGCGCCATTATTGTGAAAGACACTAATGGCGCACCAGACACATGGTGCGCCACTAGTAACAATTTTTTTCCAAACATACTAATGGCGCACCAGGGCACAGTGCGCCATTACTAGTTTTAACTAGTAATGGCGCATCAGCCACACAGTGCGCCACTACTATATATTTTTTATTATTATTATTTTTGCAAAACTACTAATGGCGCACCAGGGCAAAGTGCGCCATTACTAGTTTAAACTAGTAATGGCGCACTTTGCCCTGCGCCATTA
>NC_041385.1:787464100-787475065 GCF_002162155.2 Triticum dicoccoides | reverse complement strand
GCACCACCAACAGGTGTGCCATTAGTAACCAGGGTTACTAATGGCGCATTTATAGGTGGTGCGCCATTAGTAACCTGGGACCAGCTAGATATTTTGGACAGCCACACCTACCCACTCATTTTCCCCACTTCATTCTCTCCACCTCCTCCTCCAAGCTTGTCTCAGCTGCCTCCTCCTCCTCACCTTATTTGCACCATAGATTCATCCAAATTAAGTGGTTAAATTACCTTTTTTGATAGATAAGTAAGGGGGAAGATATCTTTATGTTGTAGATCAACTTTTTTTCTCCCTCCAGCAACGTGCACATGCACTTTTAATGGCCTAGCTAGATCTATGTATGTTTGTGGTGTTGCATATGTTTGTGGTGTTGCATATATATTTGTGTTTGCAGGTACCGGTATTTGAAATGCGGTAGTTGCCAATATTTTGCCGGAATGTTGATTCATTTCCGTTTCGGCGAGAATTTTGGCACTATGCATTCTTTTTGGTCCTATTTTTAGGCAAAGCCATGCCAAAAAATTTCTTGTATCTAAAATATCGTTTTGCTCTACCCCGCAGGCGACCATGGTTCGCACGATGACCGAAGGCATCGTGAATAGGTTTTTGAGCTCCGCGAAGACCGAGATGCTTCAAAAGAACGAGACGGAGATAAGATGTCCGTGTCGAAGATGCAAGCTGAAGAGCCTTATTGCGGACCCGGATTCCGGGCAGGTGTGGGACCACCTGCTCTTGCATGGTTTCATGGATGGCTATCGGTGGCAAGGTGATGAATATGACTATGAAGTCGTTCATGGAGGCCGGGCAAGAAATGAGGAAGGGCAGCAAGACAACCACCGCGGCTCGGGCGGGCGAGAAGACGAGGAATCTCCAGGACATGATGATGTATACAGTCATCATGTAGAAGATGCCGGACATGATGATGAGGAAGATGCCGGAGCAGACGAAGGGCATGATCATGAAGATGAAGATGCCGGCGGAGCAGACGACGATGGACCATCGATGGGCTGGGTGCAGGACCCTCATATTCAAGAGCTGCTTCTCAAGCAGACGGATAACGCAAGAGCTGCCGCCCGAGAGAAAGGCACGCTGGATCAACTGGAGATAGACGCGGTTACTCCATTGTATGAAGGATGCAGGCCCGAGGATACCCGCCTAAAAGTAACGCTCATGGCTCTGGAGATGAAGGTAAAACACAAAATGACCGACGCATGCTTCGACGAGAACATGTCATTCTGGCGCGAACGTCTTCCCAAGGGGAACAAGTGCCCGACCAGTTTCGAGGAGGCGAAGAAAATCGTGTGTCTTCTGGATTTACCGCACGTGAAATACCATGTGTGCATGAACAATTGCATCATTTATCGGGACGAGCATGCGGAGTCTACCATATGTCCGGTGTGCGGCGTCACTCGATACAAGAAGAGGAAGAAAGCTCCTCGAAAAGTGGTGTGCTACTTTCCGATCACTCCTCGTCTGCAGCGGTATTTCGCGGACCCTAAGGTAGCAAAGCTCCTGCGTTGGCACGCGGATAGGGAGGAGAAGAAGCGATAAGATGACGCAAATGATCCGAAGATAAATAAAAAAGACAAGATGTTGAGTCACCCTAAGGATGGGAGCCAGTGGCAAGCGTTGAACTTTGAATACCCAGAATTTGGGAAGGATCCAAGGAACATCGTGCTAGGCGCGAGCACCAATGGAGTCAATCCGTTTGGTAGCCAGAGAAGCACACATAGCACCTGGCCTGTGTTTTGTGGATGTACAACCTTTCCCCCTGGTTGTGCATGAAGAGGAAGTACATTCACATGAATATGTTAATTGAAGGGCCGAAACAACGAGGGAACGACATCAATCTGTATTTAGGGCTGCTGAAAGAGGAGCTAGACACGCTGTGGAAAACGCCAGGCAATACGTGGGACGCCGCAGAGAAAGAATATTTCCCTATGAGAGCCGCACTGCTCACGACGGTGCACGACTATCTCGGTTACGGATATCTCGTGGGGCAGGTGGTCCATGGATTTTCAGGATGCGTCAGGTGCATGGATGACACAACGTATCGCCAGCTAGATAGAGATCCTGGGTCTTCGAAAATCGTGTTCATGGGACATCGAAGGTGGCTTCGCGACGATGACCCGTGGAGGAAACGCAAGGATCTGATCGATGGTGAAACCGAACCCCGAAGATGCCTGCGTACGAGGAGCGGCGAGGAAATAGACGAGCTGTTGAAAAATTGGAAGGATTGCCCACTGTCGGGAAAGAAGCAAAAGGCGCCAGAGCCGGGAAAGAAGCAAAAGGCGCCAGAGCTGCTGCTACGTCTTGAGCTAGCGTTGCTTTTCCCCGAAGAGGAGAGGGTGATGCAACAAGTGTAGCGTAAGTATTTCCCTCAGTTTTTGAGAACCAAGGTATCAATCCAGTAAGAGGCTCCTCAAAAGTCCCACGCACCTACACAAACAAACTGAGAACTCGCAACCAATGCAAAAAAGGGGTTGTCAATCCCTTCACGGCCACTTGTGAAAGTGAGATCTAATAAAGATAGAATGATAAGATAAATATATTTTGGTATTTTATAATATAGATGCAAAAAGTAAAGATACAAATAAAAGTAGATTGGAAGCAAATATGATAAGATATAGACCCGGGGGCTATAGGTTTCACTAGAGGCTTCTCTCAAGATAGAATAAGTATTATGGTGGGTGAACAAATTACTGTCGAGCAATTGATAGAAAAGCACATAGTTATGAGATTATCTAGGCATGATCATGTATATAGGCATCACGTCCATAACAAGTAGACCAACTCCTGCCTGCATCTACTACTATTACTCCACACATCGACCGACTCCTGCCTGCATCTAGAGTATTAAGTTCATAAGAACAAAGTAATGCATTAAGCAAGATGACATGATGTAGAGGGATAAACTCATGCAATATGATATAAACCCCATCTTGATATCCTCGATGGCAACAATACAATACGTGCCTTGCAACCCTTTCTGTCACTGGGTAAGAACACCGCAAGATTGAACCCAAAGCTAAGCACTTCTCCCATGGCAAGAAAGACCAATCTAGTAGGCCAAACCAAACTGATAATTTGAAGAGACTTGCAAACATAACTCAATCATACATAAAAGAATTCAGAGAAGATTCAAATATTATTCATAGATAAACTTGATCATAAACCCACAATTCATCGGATCTCGACAAACACACCGCAAAAAGAGATTACATCGAATAGATCTCCACAAGAGAGGGGGAGAACATTGTATTGAGATCCAAAAAGAGAGAAGAAGCCATCTAGCTAATAACTATGGACCCGTAGGTCTGTGGTAAACTACTCACAACTCATTAGAGGGCAAGGATGTTGATGTAGAAGCCCTCCGTGGTCGATTCCCCCTCTGGCAGAGTGCCGGCGAAGGCTCCAAGATGGGATCTCGCGGATACAGAAGGTTACGGCGGTGGAAATTGTGTTTCGTGATGCTCCTGGATGTTTTCGGGGTATGTAGGTATATATTGGAGGAAGAAGTACGTCGGTGGCCGCCCGAGGGGCCCACGAGACAGGGGGCGCGCCCTACAGGGGGGCCTATCTCGTGGGGTCCTTGGGAGCTTCTTGACTTGCACTCCAAGCTCTCCGGATCGTGTTCGTTCCAAAAACCACGCTCCCGAAGGTTTCATTCCGTTTGGACTCCGTTTGATATTCCTTTTCTTCGAAATACTGAAATAGGCAAAAAAACAGCAATATGGGCTGGGCCTCCGGTTAATAGGTTAGTCCCAAAAATGATATAAATGTGTAAAATAAAGCCCATAAACATCCAAAAGGGGTAATATAATAGCATGGAACAATCAAAAATTATAGATACGTTGAAGACGTATCAAGCATCCCCAAGCTTAATTCCTGCTCGTCCTCGAGTAGGTAAATGATAAAAAGAAATTTTTGATGTGGAATGCTACCTAGCATAATTCATAATGTAATTTTCTTTATTGTGGCATGAATGTTCAGATCCAAATGAATACAAAATAAAAGTTCATAATGACAAAAGAAATAGTAATACTTCAAGCATACTAATCAAAGTAATCATGTCTTCTCAAAATAACATGGCTAAAGAAAGTTATCCCTGCAAAATCATATAGTCTGGCTGTTGCTCTATCTTCATCACACAAAGTATTTAATCATGCACAACCCCGATGACAAGCCAAGCAATTGTTTCATACTTTAATAATCTCAAACTCTTTCAACTTTCATGCAATACATGAGCGTGAGCCATGGACATAGCACTATATGTGGAATAGAATGGTGGTTGTGGAGAAGACAAAAAGGAGAAGATAGTCTCACATCAACTAGGCGTATCAACGTGCTATGGAGATGCCCATTAATAGATATCAATGTGAGTGAGTAGGGATTGTCATGCAACGGATGCACTAGAGCTGTAAATATATGAAAGCTCAACAAAAGAAACTAAGTGGATGTGCATCCAACTCGCTTGCTCACGAAGACCTAGGGCACTTTTGAGGAAGCCCATCATTGGAATATACAAGCCAAGTTCTATAATGAAAAATTCTCACTAGTATATGTAACACCCCAAAAATTTAACCAAGTTTTTGGTATTAAAATTTTGCCAGGAGTTTTTATTTTTTTGCATTCTGGGCTTTTCTGTGGATTTCAGAAAGAAAACTCTTCTTTTTATGTTAATGAGTTTTATCTTTCCCAAGTGGAGCTTTCCAAAATATTGGACTTTTATGCCATCTCATTAAAACAATTTCTAAATCAGTAGATTTATATATTAAATTATTTCACCCTGAGCTTTAATCATTAAAATGGCTTGTTTTAATTTTTGGAGCTCTGTTTGTACTGCAACCTGTTGATAACTTTAACTAGTATTTCAGCGAAAATTTGGAGATGTCATGTGATGCCCCTAGATCACTTTTGTGTAATAATAAAATTATTTCATTGCTTATTTTGAGTGTTACACATGTTTTTCATCTCTGGTCCAGTGAGCATTTTTGCACTACAACCCAATTAAATATTTCCCTAGAGCCTCCACCAAAATTATGGGATATCAGTAGTAGCATGCCATCCAACTTTATGCAAAAACATAGTGATGTTCTTGGAAAATTTGAGTGCATCAACCTCTTTTTCATTCTGGACCAGACTTGTGTTTTCTACTGCAACCCCATCCTTCCTTGCTCAAGTGACCTTGTGCTTTCTCATGCTTGTAGCCAACCCTGCAAAACCCCTAAGTCCAGGAGCATGCACTCTTTGGAACATTTTTGGTCCATGTAATGATGCCATCTACTCCCTGTCTAGAAGTGTGGTTTTGCAAAACTTGCACTAGCAAGTTTCTCCTTTTTGCAAACCAACTTCACAACCCTCTCTTACATCCACAGAGACACTGATCTGGAGATTTTGGCCACTCCAAGAACTACCTCGGTGCCTTTGGCATTTTGTCAAACACCCTGAGTGCACAGCCGGATTTGGCATGACTTCAAGTTTACTTAGTAAACTTGAACCCCTGACCAATCCACCATGTCCCTTTAGTCCCTTGCTAACCTTAGACTAGTCCTGTTTCTTGCCAGCTTCAACCGCAACCTCTAGGCTGCCCTGTCATTTCGTCGAGCATGTCCCAGGCGTGCTCTGGGCGCGCCCAGAGCATGCGTTTGGCACCCACGAGCGCCCGAGCCGCCGAGTCACGCCCCGCACTCAATCCAGCCCGTGACCGGTCCCAGCCAACACTCCGTGTTCCCCTGCACCGCCACACCACCCCGACCAACCTGGCACCCCACAGCACCACCGTCAGGACGGCCGTGGCGGCTAGCTGGCGGACGCTTGCAGCCCCGGCCGTGTCGGCACCGCCCAAGCCACCAGCGCTTGCCACCTGCCTCCTGGAGCAGTGCATGCTCATCCACAGCTCCGTCCTCTAGCGCGCGTCACCGCCACGTCGCCCTAGCTACAGAACGGCGGTCGCCGGCAAGCTTATCCACGGCCACCGCAAACCGACCTCCATCGCCTATATAAGGAGACCCCAAGCTCAAACCCGCACGAAGGCAGCCTCACACCGTCCCACTCGTGCCCCCTTAGCCGTCAATCGATGGGAGAGGGTCGTCTCCTTCCTCTCCGGCAACTCCAGCCGCCGTCACTAACCAGGCCATTCTGGCGCCACCAGGACCTCCCCCTCTCCACTCTCTCCACCAGGAACCCCCTCACCCTCTCGTGAGTCCGTCCCCCTACTCGGTCTTGATCGGGACTCATCGCGAGCGGAATCACACTTTTTTCGACGACCTCCGTCCGCCGCGGAGCTCGCCGCCGGCAGCTCCGTCCACCCCAGAGGACGAAACCACCACCGGAGTAACCGCCTCGACCCCCTGAGCCCGCGGGTGACCTCTGTTTGTCGAGCGGTGCCGCCGTTCGCCGGCGAGCATCGCCGGAGTCCCGCCCCCTCTCTCGGGCGGAGGAAGAGGAGGGAAGTGGACTAGTCAAACCTGACCAGTGGGCCAGGCGGGCCCACTGTCAGTGACTCAGGCACAGTCCACGCTGGATAAGTGGAAGCGCATTTCCAAAATGCGCCTTTGACGTGTACGTATTTTTCGAAGCGTTTTCTTTTCTGTTTTTATTTAAATATCAGATTTTTGACCAAACTTTGACCGGCTGTATCTTTTTAAATACAGCTCCAAATGAATTAATTCTTTTTCCTACCTCTTTCAAATATTGTCTAGTTTATTTTAAGAATTATTTGAAAAAAATTCAAAACAACTTTTAGTGCTGTTTTGTGTTGTGTGTTAATTCATATATATTCTTTTAAATAGGATTTTTGAAGATTTCAAGATGTTTTGGATGCACCCTTCCTTCTCATGACCTGAAGGCAAGCATTCTGAACCCTGGTGTAATTTTTTGTGTGTGTTGTTTGACTCGGTGACAACACCACCCCGACACGTGCATGCGTCATTTTATGTGAGGATGTGATCCTATTCATGGGTGCATATGAATGAGTTTATGCTAATGAAGTTGACATGATTTGTAATGGAAATCACCATCATACGTCTTTCATGCATACCGGAAGGGAAGCCGGGAAGGCCTCTGTCTTGGGTTGACACAGTCTTGTCCCTAGCCCTCCGTCGAGATGGTCGTGACCGGTATGGCATGAGGGGTATGTCGTGTGATGTGTCCAGCTCTTGTTTGAGATATATGCATTGTTATGCTAATCATGCAGGAAATATTACAACCTCCTGAGTCGACCGTAGATCGAGTCTTGTGCCAGTAACCCCCATACTTGCTTCGTACTACCACTCGTCTCTACAATAAGTAGGGTACGGTTCAGTAAGTTGTCAACCCCTTTCCTAGCACACACCGTACAGAGAGGCCGTGGTGGAAGATACTGGAGGCATCCGGTAGTCATGCCACCGGGTCCGGGAGCATGGGTGTTTCGGTTGTAGCCGAAGGGGGTAGCTTCCCCAGTTTTGCGCGCGGTATAAATTTTGTGATCCCATGTTACGTCGAGGATGTAGCTTCCCCACTTAGAGTTTTGCTTGACAGGTGTCGTGGGTGATTCCAGACACATGTGAGTTAAGCTGGTGTGTGCAAGTTAGGTGTGTTTCCAACAAAAAGACCGTAGACGGAATTAGTCCTGATGGACTAATGAAATCCGTTACTCGTGGGTAAAGAGTACACTCTCTGCAGAGATTAAATCTATTCGAATAGCCGTGTCCATGGTTAAGGATTACAGTCTGGGATGGGTCAAGTGTCGGTCTTAGTGTCGGTCTTCGGAGGTGAAACTGTTAAACCAGAACTGGAATTACTACCTGTGACTTGTGATAATTATGATTATTATTATTGTTGACTAACCCGTGTTATTATTGTTATTATCGAGTATCTCTGGGATGGTTCTACCTCCGGGATATTCACTATGATTATTTATTTTAAAGCCCTTTATGTGGTGTCGCTCAGACGCCTGACTGTGGCATTTCTTTTAAAGCCCTGTATGTGGTGTCGCTCAGACGCCCGACTGTGACATTTCTTTTAAAATCCCTTTATGTGGTGTTGCTCAGACGCCCGACTGTGGCATTTCTTTTAAAGCCCTTTATGTGGTGTCGCTCAGACGCCCGACTATGGCATTTCTTTTAAAGCCCTTTATGTGGTGTCGCTCAGACGCCCGACTGTGGCATTTTTTAAGGCCCTTTATGTGGTGTCGCTCAGACGCCCGACTGTGGCATGTTTATTATTTATTTCATAATTTTAATATTGCTATGTTATTGCATATTCATATTTAACATGCTCGTACGCATCAGAGTTTTATTTATCATTGGTGACTGACGTCATGTTCATATAATATTTTCAGCACATCACTGTCATATTATGCCTGTGTTCATAATGTTTGCGAGTACATTCAAAGTACTCACTGACTTGTCCCTGGCTATTGTCTTGGCCAGATTATTTTGCGCGGAAGGGAGCGACCATGCGGACAGTCCGGGAACTTAAGCAACGGTGATAGCAGTCTCGCGAAGATAGGAGTTAACCTGGTCAGCTGTTCCTGTGGAAACATGGAGTCCCATAGACACTGATGATCCACAAACCGCTTCCGCCATCAACCACTAGGAACCATTTGTTGTACTCACAGGCCAGAATGGTCTTATACTTCATATTTTGTATTTTGCTTGGAATTTCTGAATCAAGTTGGTGCCTCATCAACTAACAGTTATCCTGGGGCTGGTGAGCACAAGGGCCATTTTCTGGAAATTAATACCCGGAGAATCGGTCCCCACAGACTTGGTACCAGAGCCAGGCTGACCATTGGCTAATCCTATCTTAGCCAGGTCGGATAACTTAGGTAAACCAACCTACCAGATCCTAACCAAAACCCCAGCCAAGCTTCCCGTGCAAGATAGCCACACAGTGATCCCGACACTTTTGGCAGTCGGTGCCCAACCTATCAGCCTAGCCTATCAATCCCACACCAGTGACCGATTGCAAAAATGTCTCATTCGCAAGCGTGCGAAGGAAGACTCCGTTCCCTTTTCTATAAAAAGGGCACGCTAGCCTCAACCCAGCACAGCACAGCCTCTTCCCCAACCTAGCCACAATGCCTGGTCCCATAGTGCACAATGAGACCACAACAATCAATCTTGGAGGTTTCGTGACCATACTCGCAAACCTCACCCGTCGTGCCTACGCGTTAGAAGAGCCCCCAGAATATGTTGTGTACCAAGGACCCATGAGCGGTGAAGACCGCCAATTCTGGGCCACTGTGCACATCTACGGTAGGGGTTTGTCGCCAGAACGCCCCTACAGGGTCACCGGAAGAACAACTTCCTTCGAGCCACAAGCCATCCAGCTAGCCGCTCGAGAAGCTATAGTTCAACTCCGGCAATTGTCGTCCAGAGTTAACTGTCGCTCGTTCTACTACTACCCCAGGCGTGAAGGGTATGGTAGACCATCCCAAGTTGCCAACGGAGATCACGAGACAGATCCCGCATTGTTGCACCTAGTGCGCTATGTAAGTGCACTAGAGGCATTATTCGATCAAATCACTATTGATCTGATCACAGCTCGAGGAGAGCTGGTTCGCCGAGCCCCGGCAAGCAGGGAAGCCGAGTCCGACGCTGACAACCCAGTCGTGCTGTTTGGACACCCGATCGAGACCCTGAGGTCAGCTCCAACCAGCGGCCAAGGTGTCTTGATGACCCCAGAAGTGCTTCGTCACCTTTTGGGAGCACACTCCAACGGGATTGTGGCCAACAATCCCCGCGATGGTCATCATCGCTACCCCGACCCTGCAGTTCCTCCGCCATCTCCGACTAATCCCAGCAGTGAGACACGTGGAGAAGCCTCGACATCCACCAGGCACGCCCGTTTAGACGTAAACGAGGTAGACTAAGCCGTGCGAGTAGTACCGAGTCTCAGGATATCCCCGCTTTGTAATCGTGTAATCTTGTGTATTAACGCAGCCTGTCGCTGTGCCTCTGTTTTAATGGCAGCCTTGCGTAATTTTGTCAGCGCATAGTTGCACATTTTCCGGGCATAGCTACCAAAGCCAACCCCGACGACACCCACAGTAACACGTCTCTTTATGAGATATGTATATCTCTGACACTGACCCCGACCTCCCCTCATGGTTATCACGGTCGAGAGAGGGTATATATATCGACCGCCCCTCATGTCGAAGTTATCCGGGAGGGGGTTATATCGACAATGACGCGACATACATATACATGGGAAAATAATGTTATCGGGGAGGGGGTATCGGTACCCCCCCTCGTGTTAAAGTTTCTTCTTTCTCCTCTATTCCTTTCTTCTTCTTCTCCTCTTCTTTTTCTTCTTCTCCCTCGAGAAAGGAAAATAAGGAAAAGGAAGAAAAGAGGAAGAAGGAATAAGGAGATCGAAGAAGAAGAAAAAGAAGGAGAGGAAAAAGGAAAATAAGAAGAGGAAGAAAGGAGAAGAAGAGGAGAGGAAGAAGAGGAGAAATAAATAAGAAGAGGAAAAAAGAAGAAAAAGAAGAGGAGAAGAAGAAAAAAATAGAAACTTCCTTTTCCTTATTTTACTTTTTCCTCTACACTAACCTAAAATTCACTAACCTAAAATCGACATCCACTAACAACCTAAATAAAAAATTAATACATATATGAAAAAACATATATAAACAAAAAAATTCTATGAACATTATATTCATACATACATAGCCACATCCATTCATCATATAGCTACCACATACATATATACATTATATATATGAAAAAATGCAATGAACAAAAAAATACACATGTATGTATGAAAAAAAAGCACTGAACACAGAGCCTCGACGGCGGCGGCTCACAATGGGGGCGGCCGGCGAGGGCGACGACGAGGGCGGCGAGGGCGTCGGCGACGACCACGGTGGGGGCGCGGGCCGGGGCAGGGGCGTGGCCGGCGACGACGGCGACGGTGGGAGCGGGTCGTGGGGCAGGGGCACGACCGGGTGCGCTCGGGGGCGACGGCGACGGCGATGAC
>NC_041385.1:787455617-787463914 GCF_002162155.2 Triticum dicoccoides | reverse complement strand
TTAGTCGCACCAACCGGTACCAATGCCCCCCCTTTAGTCCCGGTTGGTGCCACCAACCGGGACCAAAGGCCCCTGTGCTGCCCGCAGCGCGGCGAAAGTTTAGTCCCACCTCGCTAGCTAAGAGGGCTCGAGTGTGGTTTATAAGCGTTGTTGCGCCCACCATCTCGAGCTCCTCTCAACTGCAGGCTTTCGGGCCTAATCTGACACTATGCTGCGGTGGGCCTATTGGGCCTTCTTCGGGCCTGAATCCTGGCCCAGGTTGGGTTTCTAGTCGTATTCAGGCCGTAGTGGCCTAATAGGTGGCAGTTTTTTTTTGTTTTTTGCATTATTTATTTGCTTTTGTTTTTTGCTTTATTTTTTAATTCTTTTTGCTTTTAGTTTTAGAAAAATTATAAACTTTCTGTTAGTGCCATTAGTTTTCAATTTTGAAAAAACTTTTTTTGTTTTCTTTCTTGCTTTATTTATTTTATTTTGTTTCTAATTACAAAAAAATACTTATTGTTGCTATTTTTATTGTTTTCCTGTTTTTTTGTTTTGTTTTCTGCATTATTTATTTTCTTTTGTTTTTTGCTCTATTTTTTAATTATTTTTTGCTTTTAGTTTAGAAAAATTATAAACTTTCTATTAGTGCCATTAGTTTTCAAATTTGAAAACACTTTTTTTGTTTTCTTTCTTGCGTTATTTATTTTATTTTGTTTCTAATTACAACAAAATACTTATTGTTGCTAATTTATTTTATTTCATGTTTTTTTGTTTTGTTTTCTGCATTATTTATTTTCTTTTGTTTTTTGCTCTATTTTTTAATTCTTTTTTGTTTTTAGTTTTAGAAAAAATATAAACCTTCTGTTAGTGCCATTAGTTTTCAAATGAACTCTGAAAAAGTTGAAAGCTGGCAAGGTATCATAAATTCACCCACATAGCATGTGCATGTATAAAACGGACAATGGTATCATACTCGTCTGTTACAAAGTTGGCATGGTATCATCATAATAGTTGCAGGAGAAAGTCTTCACTTTTTCTTCGCTTGTGTCATTTGCTTATTGCGTCGTAACCATGGATAATCTTCATCGTTTATCAGGATGCTGGGGTCAGCCTTGACTTTGAAGGGAGGAATTTCATGAAACTTTTCATAATCTTCAGACATGTCTGTCTTGCCCTCCACTCCCACAATGTCCCATTTTCCTGAAAGAACTATGTGGCGCTTTGGCTCATCGTATGATGTATTCGCTTTCTTATCTTTTCTTTTTCTCGGTCTGGTAGACATGTCCTTCACATAGATAACATGTGCCACATCATTGGCTAGGACGAACGGTTCGTCAGTGTACCCAAGATTTTTCAGATCCATTGTTGTCATTCCGTACTGTGGGTCTACCTGTACCCCGCCTCCTGACAGATTGACCCATTTGCACTTAAACAAAGGGACCTTAAAATCATGTCCGTAGTCAAGTTCCGATATGTCCACTATGTAACCATAATATGTGCCCTTTCCCCTCTCGGTTGTTGCATCAAAGCGGACACCGCTGTTTTGGTTGGTGCTCTTTTGATCTTGGTCAATCGTGTAAAATGTATTCCCATTTATCTTGTATCCTTTCCAAATCGTAACATTCGATAATGGTCCCCTGGACAACAAGTACAACTCATCACAAACAGTGTTGTCACCTCTGAGACGTGTTTACAACCAACTGCTGAAAGTCCTGATGTGTTCACATGTAATCCAGTCGTCGCACTGCTCCGGGTGTTTGGAGCGCAGACTGTTCTTGTGTTCATCGACATATGGGGTCACCAAGGTAGAGTTCTGTAGAACTGTGTAGTGTGCTTGAGACCAAGAATATCCATCCCTACATATTATTGAGTCCCTTCCAAGCGTGCCTTTTCCAGTCAGTCTCCCCTCATACCGCGATTTAGGGAGACCTATCTTCTTAAGGCTAGGAATGAAGTGAACACAAAACCCGATGACATCCTCTGTTTGATGGCCCATGGAGATGCTTCCTTCTGGCCTAGCGCGGTTATGGACATATTTCTTTAGGACTCCCATGAACCTCTCAAAGGGGTACATATTGTGTAGAAATACGGGGCCCAGAATGACAATCTCGTCAACTAGATGAGCTAGGACATGCGTCATGATATTGAAGAAGGATGGTGGGAACACCAGCTCGAAACTGACAAGACATTGCACCACATCACTCCTTAGCCTTGGTATGATTTCTGGATCGATCACCTTCTGAGAGATTGCATTGAGGAATGCACATAGCTTCACAATGGCTAATCGGACGTTTTCCGGTAGAAGCCCCCTCAATGCAACCGCAAGCAGTTGCGTCATAATCACGTGGCAGTCATGAGACTTTAGGTTCTGAAACTTTTTCTCTGCCATATTTGTTATTCCCTTTATATTCGACGAGAAGCCCGTCGGGACCTTCATACTAAGCAGGCATTCAAAGAAGATTTCCTTCTATTCTTTGGTAAGAGCATAGCTGGCAGGACCTTCATACTGCTTTGGAGGCATGCCGTCTTTTTTGTGCAAACATTGCAGGTCCTCCCGTGCCTCAGCTGTATCTTTTGTCTTCCCATACACGCCCAAGAAGCCTAGCAGGTTCACGCAAAGGTTCTTCGTCACGTGCATCATGTCGATCGAAGAGCGGACCTCTAGGTCTTTCCAGTAGGGTAGGTCCCAAAATATAGATTTCTTCTTCCACATGGGTGCGTGTCCCCCAGCGTCACTCAGAATAGCTAGTCCGCCGGGACCCTTTCCAAAGATTACGTGTAAATCATTGACCATAGCAAGTATGTGATCACCGGTACACATGGCGGGCTTCTTCAGGTGATCTGCCTCGCCTTTGAAATGCTTGCCTTTCTTTCGACATTGATGGTTGGTCGGAAGAAATCGACGATTGCCCAGGTACACATTCTTCCTACAGCTTCCCAGGTATATACTATCGGTGTCAAGTAAATAGTGCATGCATGCATGGTATCCCTTGTTTGTCTGTCCTGAAAGGTTACTGAGAGCGGGTCAATCATTGATGGTCACGAACAGCAACGCCTTTAGGTCAAATTCCTCCTATTTGTGCTCATCCCACGTACGTACACCATTTCCATTCCACAGCTGTAAAAGTTCTTCAACTAATGGCCTTAGGTACACATCATTGTCGTTGCCGGGTTGCTTAGGGCCTTGGATGAGAACTGGCATCATAATGAACTTCCGCTTCATGCACATCCAAGGAGGAAGGTTATACATACATAGAGTCACGGGCCAGGTGCTGTGATTGCTGCTCTGCTCCCCGAAAGGATTAATGCCACCGCGCTTAAAGCAAACCATACGTTCCTTGGGTCACTGCAAACTCATCCCAATACTTTCTCTCGATTTTTCTCCACTTCGACCCTTCAGCGGGTGCTCTCAACTTCCCGTCTTTCTTACGGTCCTCACTGTGACATCGCATCAACTTGGCATGCTCTCCGTTTCTGAACAGACGTTTCAACCATGGTATTATAGTAGCATACCACATCACCTTCGCAGGAACCCTCTTCCTGGGGGGCTCGCCGTCAACATCACCAGGGTCATCTCGTCTGATCTTATACCGTAATGCACCGCATACCGGGCATGCGTTCAGATCCTTGTACGCACCGCGGTAGAGGATGCAGTTATTAGGGCATGCATGTATCTTCTGCACCTCCAATACTAGAGGGCATACGACCTTCTTTGCTGCGTATGTACTGTCGGGCAATTCGTTATCCTTTGGAAGCTTCTTCTTCAATATTTTCAGTACCTTCTCAAATCCTTTGTCAGGCACAGCATTCTCTTCCTTCCACTGCAGCAATTCCAGTTCGGTACCGAGCTTTGTGTTGCCATCTTTGCAATTGGGGTACAACCCTTTTTTGTGGTCCTCTAACATGCGATCGAACTTCAGCTTCTCCTTTTGACTTTCGCATTGCGTCCTTGCATCGACAATGACCCGGCGGAGATCATCATCATTGGGCACATCATTTGGTTCCTCTTGATCTTCAGTAGCTTCGCCCGTTGCAACATCATCGTGCACATCGTCTGGTTCCTCTTGATGTTCAGTAGCATCACTGTATTCAGGGGGCACATAGTTGTCATCGTAATCTTCTTCTTCGCCATCTTCCATCATAACCCCTATTTCTCCGTGCCTCGTCCAAACATTATAGTGTGGCATGAAACCCTTGTAAAGTAGGTGGGTGTGAAGGATTTTCCGGTCAGATTAAGACTTCGTATTCCCACATATAGGGTATGGACAACACATAAAATCATTCTGCTTGTTTGCCTCAGCCACTTCGAGAAAATCATGCATGCTCTTAATGTACTCAGAGGTGTGTCTTGAACCTTACATCCATTGTCGGTTCATCTCCGTGCATTATATATAATTAAGTGTGTCAAAAATCATTACAGAACATCATGAATAGATAATTAAGTGACCAAATTAATGGAAGTTCATCATCACATTAAAACCAAAGTACATACATAGTTCTCATCTAACAACACATAGCTCTGCAGAGCATCTAAATTAATTAAACCATACATTGAAACTATGTAAAACATTTCAATGCGAAAACAAATGCGATCATAATCGCAACCAATGTAACAACTGATCCAACGGCATAATGATACCAAGCCTCAGTATGAATGGCATATTTTCTAATCTTTCTAATCTTCAAGCGCATTGCATCTAGCTTGATCTTGTGATCATCCACGACATCCGCAACATGCAACTCCAATATCATCTTCTCCTCCTCAATTTTTCTTATTTTTTCCTTTAAGAAATTGTTTTCTTCTTCAACTAAATTTAACCTCTCGACAATAGGGTCGGTTAGAATTTCCGGTTCAACAACCTCCTAGATAAATAAAATCTATGTCACGTTGGTCGGCATAATTGTCATAAATAATAAATGAACCAATAGTTATGAAAAGATAATATATACCACATCCGAATCATAGACAGGACGAGGGCCGACGGGGGCGGATACCAAAACAATCGCACTATATAAGATGCAATAATAAAAGTAAGAAAATTATACAGGTATCTATATAAACATACAAGTAATAATATTTTTTTTCCTTTCAGAAAGAAGATAAGAACAAGATGCTCACCACGGTGGTGCCGGCGACGAGATCGGCGCGGGCAATCGACGGCGGTGAAGATGGGGACGGGACATGACGGACCGCTAAACCTAGACAAATATTGAGGAAAATGGAGCTTGGAGAGGAGAAAGCTTAAGTAGTGTGGCTCGGGCATTCCATCGAACACCTCGTGTGCATAGGAGATGAGCTAGAGCACCACAAAGCTCTCTCCACGCCGGCTAGGAAATATGGAGCAGTGGGAGTGCTCTGCTCGCGGGCGAGGGGTATATATAGGCAATTAATTGGTCCCGGTTCGTGGCACGAACCGGGACTAAAGGGAAGCCTTTGGTCCCGGTTCAGGCCACCAACCGGGACCAATGGTGGTGGGCTAGGAGCGAGGCACATTGGTCCCGGTTCATCCCACCAACCGGGACAAAAAGGTCCAGACGAACCGGGACCAATGGCCCACGTGGCCCGGCCGGCCCCCGGGGCTCACGAACTAGGTCTAATGCCCCATGGGTCCCGGTTCTGGATTGAACCAGGACTAATGGGCTGACCTGGCCTGGACCATTGCCCCCTTTTCTACTAGTGTAGGAAAAAAACAACAATATGGGATGGGCCTCCGGTTAATAGGTTAGTCTCAAAAATGATATAAATGTGTAAAATAAAGCCCATAAACATCCAAAAGGGGTAATATAATAGCATGGAACAATCAAAAGATATAGATACGTTGGAGATGTATCAGCCGCTGCTGAAGGTATGGAAAACGAGGTATGTTTTCTGGGACTTGCCGTACTGGAAGATCCACCGTGTGCCTCGCAGCCTTGATGTCATGCATATCACGAAGAACGTGTGTGAGAGTCTGCTTGGTTCCCTGCTCAACATGCCAAAGAGGACCAAAGATGGGCCGAAAGCAAGGGCAGACTTAAAATCAATGGGCATCAGGGAGGAGCTTCACGCTAATGATGATGATGATGAGGCGAAGCAGGACACGGAAACTCGTCGCAAAGGCAAAAAGGCCAAGAAGACCGGAAATGACTTCCCTCCCGTGTGCTTCACTCTAAGTAAGGAGGAGATCGATTAGTTTTTCACCTGCCTCGTAGGAGTAAAACTTCATTACGGTTACGCGGGGAAGATAAGCAGATACCTAGACTCAGCGAAGAAGAAGTTCAGCGGGATGAAGTCTCATGACTGTCACGTGCTGATGACGCAGATACTTTCAGTTGCAATCCATGGGATCATGGAAGCGCACGTCCGTGAAACGCTATTTGGCCTATGCAACTTTTTCGACGTCATCTCTCAGAAGTCAGTTGGCGTGAGGCAACTCAGAAGGCTACAGGAAGAGATCGTGGTGATACTATGAGAGCTTGAGATGTACTTCCTGCCCGCATTCTTCGACATTATGGTGCATCTGCTGGTCCATATCGTGGAGGGTATCATCCAACTCAGGCCGACGTTCCTACACAGCATGATGTCGTTCGAAAGGATGAATGGTGTCATCAAAGGATACGTTCGCAACATGTCTCGTCCAGAGGGAAGCATAGCCAGGGGCTTTCTGACCGAAGAGTGCATCTCCTACTGCATGAATTATCTAGGCATCGAGAAGCCCGTTGGTCTGCCCGTCAACAGGCACCTCGACAGGCTCGCTCGATGGGGTCACCATGAGGGTCGCCGCGAAATGCATGTTGACTTCGAGGGTCGACTTGCCGACTTTGAAAGAGCAAACCTACTTGTTCTACAACACATAGACGTGGTCGATCCTTGGGTGGTAGAGCACAAAATCTTTATTGAGAAGATGTACAATGACCGAGGCCAACAGAGGACGGACAGAGATATAATCAAAGAGCACAACTCATGTTTCACGCGTTGGTTCAAGCAGAAGCTTCTGTCGTACCCTTTACATGAGGATTCTTCCGCGGAAGAACAACTCATATTCGCCTTGTCACAGGGCGCCGAGCACAACCTGATGAGGTATGAGGCGTACGATATCAACGGCTACACATTCTACACCGAGGGAAAGGACATGAAGAGCGATGGTTATCAGAACTCCGGGGTAACGATGGAATCCTACACCGGTAACGACAAGGACAGATACTACGGAAGGATCGAGGAGATCTGGGAGCTGAGCTACGCTGGAGAGAAGGTCCCGATGTTCCATGTCAGATGGGCCAAGAGCGTCATAAAAGAAGACCGGTATTTCACCACCATGGTTATACCCGAAGCCAAATCCAAGACCGCGGGCGCAAACGTAACCGCGAAAAATGAGCCATGGGTATTGGCTTCCCAAGTGGACCAATGCTTCTTCATTACCGACCCACCAAAGCCCAGTCGTGTTGTCGTGAGGAGAGGAAAAAGGAAGATCATCGGAATGGATGGAGTCGCCAATGAGCAAGACTTCGACAAGTACGACGACCTGAAGATGGAACATGATGACGACGATGAAGTACCAGCATACACCACAAGAAGAAGAAGGACCACCCTACCTAAACTACGTCCGTTCAAGAGAAGAACTCCATTTATGAAAAATAAGGGCAAGAAGATTGTGAACAGATAGCTAGCTAAGATCGATTGTATATAATCGTGAGAGCGGCGTTTTGGCTCCTAGGTGCATATCCACCCATTGTCGAAATACACATTTCAAAAAGTTGAAAAATTCGAAACAAAAATCCCACATGTATATCCGGACATTTTAAGTGCGTTCACAAGGTTTTGGTGAAAAACGATGTTTTTTGTGGCTTGTGTAAAAAAGATAAAGAAATGTCTCATGAATAGTTAGAATGAAGCATCAGAAATTGTCTTTTTTACACAAGCCACAAAAAACGTGGTTTTTCACTGAAAACTTGTCAAGCACATAACATGTCCGGATATACATGCATGATTTTTGTTCCGAATTTTTCAACTTTTCGAAATGTGTATTTCGACAATGGGTGCATATGCACCTAGGAGCCAAAGGCAATTACTCTTTAATTGTAGCCTTCATTTCTCGATTGTATTTTCATGGGCACTTTTTGAACTCATGAATATTTTCAAATTTGATGATATTTTTTCATATTCAGTATGAAAAAATATTGAATATTCATGAGGACACTCGATCTCGATCCCCCTCCATCTCCATCTCGACCCCCCTCCATCTCGATCGCTATCCCCCTCCATCTCGATCTCGATCCCCCCCCCACACCCTCCCCCTCTAGCTCCACCGCCGCCACCGACCCACCGCACCCTCCCC
>NC_041385.1:787400303-787455175 GCF_002162155.2 Triticum dicoccoides | reverse complement strand
TGTTTTACCAATTCACAAATGAATGCAACTAAAAATCCAAAAAAAACAAATGTGATTATATTTTCAAATAACAAATTTGATGATATTTTCAAATAACAATTTTGATGATATTTTTTCATATTCATAAATATTTTCAAATAACAAATTTGATGATATTTTTTTAAAAAATATTACTGTTTTTATAAAAAAATATTACTATTTCATATTCAAATTCATTTTCTAAAAAATTATTGGATGCAACAAAAAATATAAAAAAAAACATACTAATGGCGCACTGCTCTGGTGGTGCGCCATTGCTATCTAAAAAAAAGATTTCTAATGGTGCATCGCTCGGGGGTGCGCCACTGCTATTAGAAAACATACTAATGGCGCACCGCTCGGGGGTGCGCCATTAGTAATCTTCCCCCCTAGCTCTAACTGGCCCGACACCTTTGTCCCTCCCTCTCGCCAGATCCACTCCCCCCCCCACGCGCTGCCCCGACCCACGCGCTGCCGCCCCTACGTGCGCCACCGCCCCCGTGCCCCCACCACTGTAGCTCCGCCATCGTCGACGCCTCCGCGACCTCGCCGTTGCCGACAGCCTTCCCGCATCGGCCCCTGCCCTGCGCCGCCTCTACCTCAGTCCGGGCACGGGGTGCAGGACAATGACCGCCGCCGACCCGCGAAGCACGTGGCCGCCGGCCTCCCCACAACCAACCGAGGCGCCCATGAGGACCGCCGTCGTCTTCCTCTTCGACTACGAGGACCCGGACGAGCTCGGACCCCGACCCCGACCCCTTCGCCAACCCCGACCCCAAACCCTCTGGCGACCGGCTGCGCCCTCCCAGGTACCTCTCCTCCTTCCTCCCTCTTCACCCTTCCCCATTCCCTCCCTCCCTCCCCTCGACTGTGGTGACGCCGGCACCGTTATTGTTAGGTACAGTTAGCTACTGTCAAAAAAATTAGTTAGGGTTCAGATAGGTGTTATTGTTCTTCGGCTTATAACCCTTTATGGCAGGTGTTTGTAGATTAGTCAATAGCTATGCAGGGCTTACATGTGGATGACGAGTATTTTTGCTATTGCTGTTTTGTTATGTGTTGATTCTTTGAGGTGTGTGATGTTTGTCACTTGCAAGTAGAATTCAGTTCAATCCAAGCGATTATGTGGTTGGTTTGTTCTTGATATGTGTTAGCTGATACTTCACAGATGTGTCAGAAACTGCTATATGTAGTTCATCATGCTGCATCTGAACTCTGCAAATATGTTCACCTGCCCTCCTTGTTCATCATGTACAGCTCTGCAAATATGTTCACCTGACATGCATATATCTGCGTCTGCCCTCTTTGTTCATCATGTACAACTCTGCAAATATGTACAACTCTGCAAATATGGCAAATACAGTTAGCTACTGTCAAAAAATTCAGTTAGGTACAGTTAGCATCATGTAAGAAAATGGCCATAATGTGCCCTGATAATGATGTATTTTGTCATAAAAATATATAGTGGACTGCCATGATAATGACATGGTCCTGTGTTTGCATAAACAACAGTTATATTTAGCCTATACATACCAGCCATTTGCAGAAACAACAGTTATATTTAGCCTATACATACCTACTCTATTGACCAACAAAACAATGTTCTACCCAGATATCAGAGGCAGAGCAATTATTCTTATCTAACAGAAGTAGCAAACAACAAAATGCACATAGACATGTAACCAAATTCTGCAACTGAACTTTTAGCAGCAAGCAAGCACACAACAAAATTCAGACAGACAATATAACTAACTTCTGTAACTGGATTTTTAGCAGCAAGCAAGCATACAAAAAAATTCAGATAGGCATTGAACTAGATCTGTAACTATATTTCTAACAGCAAGCAAGCACCCAACAAATTCAGACAGGCATTGAACAAAATTCTGCAACTGTATTTTTAGCAGAAAGCAAGTAAGCAAATCAATTTGATGTCACTATATTCTCTGAATAACTTCAGTTATGATCTGTACTAGAAAACTTCTGTTAACACTCATTTTTCAGTTAACTCCTTACAATTCAGATCATATTTTGATTGTCAATAATAGTGGACTTTTAAGGCTTTTTTACAGGCAATAATAGTGGAAATTTAGGCTTTTTTTGGAGGAGTATGTTTCATGCTGGCTTACAATGATGAATTAGTCAGAGGATTGTGCCTTAGGATTGTGCCAAAGTTATACATTGTATCTCTTTGCTTGTCCTTCAAATAGGGGCAAGACTATTACAGAAAAATTACTTGCAAGCATATTGTGATTTACTTGCAAGCATATTGTGCCTTAGTTACAGAAAAATTACTTGCAAGCATATTGTAACTATTTTCACTCTGTCCTGAAGGTTTTTGACTACAGAATCTGTGGTGACCCACACTCTATTGGTTCACACTCATTGAGTTCGCTCGTGAAGGTATTATAGGTTCACATGGTACATTTATGTTTTTCAGCAATTAGTTGATGGTTTGATACATGATACATTTCATGCACAGGGTGCTAGAGCTGCACTTAACTTGCTAAGGGTATTGTTCAGGAAGCTTGCTTGAGTTTGTGTCCATTAATTTGTAAATCTGCAGTTCTAGCCACATTTAAGATAAGTTTTTGTATATACTGTCATAAAGTTCAGCAAGAACAGGGCATCAACAGTGCTACTCTAGTATCTAGTTGGGGAGGGACAAATGGACAGGGCATCACTGTAGTTGTACTACACAACACACTATTAGTCTTAGGATTAACACTCCTCATATGAGATGAGAGGATTTTTTTTAAATGGCTCCTTGCAGTTTTAAATGACTGTTGATAAGATGAGGCATGGATTAAGATGTTTCTTTGCTGTAACATACTATATATCACTCCACAATGAAATACAGTACATATTGATGTGCTTTGTAAAACTTGTTCATGTACTGAACTACTAATGCCTTGTGATGCTCTGAATTACTTGTGATGCCTATGAATTACTTGTGATCACATTGAGAAAGACTTGTAAAGATGATGATCATCTTTTACAGAAAACAATTTCTGTAAACACGTCAGTAACTTTGCTAGTTTGCTGGGTTTTGTCTCCGACCATCGTGTTGTGATGATTTTGCAGGTACCCTGAGAGGACCTTGAGTTTGCTGGAATGTCGATTAACTTCCGTTCCGGAAAATACAGGTACTCCATATGTCCTATTTTCAGCAAAGGTCATGCTGAAATTTTCCGTGAATTTTAGCATGACTTTGCTAAAAATAGGACATATGGGGTACTTGTGACTAATGCATGGGTCGGGGTCTTAGTACTTAATTAAGTAGGATCAAATGCCCCTTTATTCTTGCTGCATTAAACCATAGGTGGCAATAGAGCCAAGTGATTAGGCCCAACTTAGAATTCTTCTTGCCAGCTTAGCTTTTAGGGTGCCTTGGCGTCGACAAACCCTAAATTATAAAACCTTGGCTTTTAGGGTGCCTCGGTGTCGATAAGAACCTAAATGATGAAAGCTTAGGCTTTTAGGGTGCCTCGGCGTCGACAAACCCTAAATGATAAAATCTTAGCTTTTAGGATGCCTCGGTGTCGATAAACCCTAAATGATGAGACCATGATCTTGTTTCTTGACAATAACCAACTTTTTGACCAAACTTTTTTCCTATTTAGAGCGAAACATGGCCCACAACGATGAGGCCGGTGGTTCGGGCGGCAAGCAATTCTGGGAGTTGTCCCAGGAGATGGAGGAAGAACCTCACCGCTATGAGGACGCCGTGGAGGACACCGATCCTGACTACACAACACCTAGTGACGTCGGGGATGACACCACTGATGGTGCCGCCGAGGATGCCACCACTGATGATGGCGGCGCACGCATAGATGGCAGCCAACCGAAGAGGCAACGGAAGGACCGGCAACCGAACGTGCTCGGCACCGTCAAGGAGGAATTTACTGAACTGAACTCCGACGGGCATCCAACGACACCCAAAGAATTAGTCAAGGGGTACTCGGTTCAGCTCGGGTGCATTCTCCGAAGCACCGTCTCGATCAACACCGAGAACCTAAGGCATAAGGATCGAGGGAATTTGCGCAGCCTCCTCTTCACGAAGCTGCACGAATGATACAAGTTCCCCGCTGACTTTGCAAACACACGCGTCTCAGGGAATAAAGTGAATAGTGCCGCCCTCACGAGGATGAGCACGTCCACGTCTACTTGGAGAAGCACGGTGAAGAAAATGATTGACAAAGGTGATAGTTATGAGAAGATCAACGCGAAATATCCTTCGATCAGCGAAGATGACTACAAGGAGTTCAAGATCAAGTGCGAGAGCAGCGCAACCTCCGAATCAAGTCAGTGCGAGGGAAAGAAATGCGGGAGTTGAACTTAGGGGTCCACCAACTCGGTCCCGGCGGTTACAGAGTGGCGGAGCCTATATGGGACAAGGAGGACGCGGAGACCAGGGCGCTTCGAGAAATACCGTGACAAGCAGACCAGGAACTTTGTCAGGGCCCGGTACAAGGAGGACCCGGTAACAAAGGAGCTTACCACGGATCCGAAGACCAAGGCGCTTGATCTTGTTCTGGTAAGGAATACACCCCCGCGTAATTAGCTCCATATGGTTGCATTCTAATTAATGAAGCCAAATTTCTAAATGGTTCACATTCCTTCCGCAGGAGACTGAAAGCAGTAGCGCGGGGTCGTCTCAGAGCTCCCCTGCTTGGGACAACACTCTAAATAGGGCGTTGAACGTAATGAAAAACAAGGATAAGCTCAGTAAGCCGTCGTCAGCTGGTCGTGTGGCCGACAAAGGCTTGTCCACAAAATGGTCGTCATACTATACCGCTGGTGGGCAAAAGGAGAGAAAGACCATCTCGGAAAGCCAGTCGCGTGAGGTTCAAGAACTCAAGGCACAAGTGGCGCGGATTCCGGAGATTATCGAAGAGCAAGTGCAACAACAACTGGGAACGACGCTCACCGCCATGGTGCCTACCTTGATTCAGGGGCTGACGACTGGATTGCGGGCGGCCAACAGGGGCCGCCCCCGATTCCCAGCTTCACGGCCAGCAACTCACACAACACGCAGGCGGCACCATTGGTGTCTCTGGCCAAGGTGGTATTCGTGTCTCCGGCACCGGCACGGGTGTGGGAGTCCTGGATTAGGGGGTGTCCGGATGACCGGACTAAGACCTTAGGCCGGACTCCCGGACTATGAAGATACAAGATTGAAGACTCCGTCCCGTGTCTGGATGGGACTTTCCTTGGCGTGGAAGGCAAGCTAGGAGATACGATATGAAGATCTCCTCCCATTGTAACCGACTCTGTGTAACCCTAGCCCTCTCCCGTGTCTATATAAACCGGAGAGTTTTAGTCCATAGGACGAACAACAATCATACCATAGGCTAGCTTCTAAGGTTTAGCCACTCCGATCTCGTGGTAGATCTACTCTTGTACTACCCATATCATCAATATTAATCAAGCAGGAGTAGGGTTTTACCTCCATCGAGAGGGCCCGAACCTGGGTAAAAACATCGTGTCCCTTGTCTCCTGTTACCATCCGCCTAGACGCACAGTTCGGGACCCCTACCCAAGATCCGCCGGTTTTGACACCGACATTGGTGCTTTCATTGAGAGTTCCGCTGTGTCGTCACCATCAGGAAGGATGCCGCATCCCGTCTTTAAAGACGGCGTCGTTGCTAAAGGAGCTTTGGCTGTCGGGCAAACTCTCTGGCTAGGCAGGTTTTTGATGACCGCCTGTCTGGCCGCCGCGCCGACGATGACCTCTTGGGCCACCGAAGGCAATCTTCACATCAGCTCGGAGCTTGCCGAGCAGTTCGAACCGACGGAGCTCCTCTCCCTGAACGAGCTCTTGGATCACATCGCGGCCCTGGGAGTCGCTACAGATTACGGCCAGATTGGGCTTAAACCCGACCAGAGAGAGATTGACTCTCCCCAGGTCACCCATCATGTCGAAGTGGTGGAAGAACAATGCGGCGAGTCTTCGCCCACCCTAAGGACCAGATGTGTCCGGATTCCCGATCCCTCCAAGCCGGACACCCGCGGAGGGGAGGATGTCACCCAAACCCTGAACCTAAAGTCAGGCAGCAGGCCTGATCTATTGAATAATGTCCAAGAAAGCAAGTTTCCGAATTCAGAAACCACTTGGCCCCTGAATCTCACATCGGGCAAGGTTCCGGATTTAATTCCACCCGCCCACCCAACTATGCGGGATTTATCCCAAATATGGCAAGAGCCTAGGGAAACAGTACACCACTACTGGGCCAGATTACTCCTGGTTATGAACAGGATATATGACTGCCGCGAGAAAGAAGCAATTTCACTCTTCTGTAACAACTGCACGGACATCGGAATCGTCAACGCCATAAGTCGCCGCGAAATTACACGATTCGCCGACTTGACATCCATAGTACGAAAGTACTGTGCGACTGAAAGCGTTTAGAAAACCAAAGATAAATTCTGGGACAATCCGGCCCCGAATAGAACACGAGTCCGAAACAAAAGGGCGCACTATCGCCAGGCATCTAAGCCAAACATCAAAAAACAAAAACCCTCTACAGGGTACGGGACCATACTGGAAGGATGGCTCAATGGACCCTGTAAAATTCATAATTCAGGGGAAGCCACGCCAACGCACAGCCTTAGAGCATGTTGGATACTCCGGCAGGTGGCCTGAAGTGGCGAGGAGCTTCTAACTCCAGCACCCGAAGAATACCTCCCCAGTACGGTGTCGACAGTCTTTGAGACCTTCACATCAAACAATGCAAGGAAACGAACGCTTTGCAACCTTGCCGAGGTCTACCAAGTAGCAACAATAAACCCATGGAGTGACACGGCTATCACCTTTAATGCCAGTGACAAACCTAAATTCCGGACAGCCCGAGCACCAGCCGCATTGGTCCTCAGTCCGATAGTGGACGGCTTACGACTTACAAAGGTACTCATGGACGGCGGCAGCGGACTAAACCTCATCTACGAGGAAACCCTGCGAAAAATGGAAATTGACTGGAGCCGCATTGAGCGAAGCAATACAACTTTTAGAGGAATAATTCCAAGCCGGGAAGCATGCTGTTCAGGAAAAATCACACTGGATGTGGTGTTCGGCACGCGGATAATTACAGATCCGAGGAGGTCACGTTTCAAGTGGCCCCGTTCAGCAGCAGATACCACGCTCTGCTAGGGCGAGAAGCATTTACAATTTTCCAAGCCATACCCCATTACGGGTACATGAAGCTCAAAATGCCTGGACCCAACGGAATCATCACTCTCGCAAGTGATCCGGACATAGCACTCCACGTTGAAAACAAGACAGCCCCACTGGCCCTAGAGGCATTATCCGATGTAGACGCCGCACTCAGAGACTTCCTGCGAGAAAATTGGGACATTTTCACCTGGCACCCCTCAGATATCCTAGGAATCCCACGCAGGCTGGCTGAGCACAGCCTAAACATCCTAAAAGGGTTTAAACCCGTCAAGCAGACTCTACAGTGTTTTTCCGAACCCAAGAGACAAGCCATGGGAGAGGATCTAGCAAAATTGCTGGAAGCCGGATTCATCAGAGACATAAAACATCCAGACTGGCTAGCAAACCTGGTGATGGTACCAAAGAAGGACAAATCTTGGCGCCTATGTGTCGATTTCAAAGACCTAAATAAGGCCTGTCCAAAGGACCCTTTCCCACTCCCCCGAATTGATCAAATCATCGATGCCACCGCAGGACACGACTCATTGTGTTTCCTCGATGCATACTCTGGCTACCACCAAATCAAGATGGCAGAGTCAGACCAAGCCGCAACGGCATTCATCACCCCATACGGCCCATTCTGCTTCAACACGATGCCCTTCGGGCTCAAAAACGTCGGCGCAACATATCAGCGCATGATTCAGACATGTCTGGCCAACCAGATCAACAAAACAGTTGAAGCATACGTAGATGACGTGGTCGTCAAAACAAAACACGTCGATACTCTAGTAGACGACTTGAGGCTCACGTTCGACAATCTCCGAACATATGACATTAAGCTCAACCCGGAAAAATGCGTTTTCGGCATACCAGCCGGAAAGCTCTTGGGCTTCATCGTATCCGGTAGAGGAATTGAAGCAAACCCAGCCAAGATCTGAGCTCTGTCACAATTGGATACCCCAAAGGACCTCAAACAAATACAAAAATTGACATGATGCGTGGCGGCTCTAAGCCGCTTTATCTCCCGCTTAGGAGAAAAGGCATTACCCCTCTATCGCATCCTGCGGCGCACCAACCACTTCGAGTGGACGGATGCCGCCACGGCCAGACTCGAAAAAATAAAGCCATACTGGCAACAAATCCGGTCCTGGCCGCGCCCAACACGGGCGAACCAATGCTATTATACATCGCGGCAACCCATCAAGTTGTAAGCGCGGTGCTCGTCGTCGAACGAGAAGCGGACGGACACAAGTTCCCCCTCCAAAAACCAGTGTACTACGTATCCACTGTACTAACTCCATGCAAGTCATAGTACCCACATTATCAAAAGATAGCGTACGCGGTGTTCATGGCATCCCGGAAGCTGCGACACTACTTTCAAGAGTGCTCCATAACAGTGGCATCCGAAGTACCCCTTAATGATATTATAAACAACCGTGATGCAATGGGCCGGATTGCCAAATGGGCCATCGAGCTCCTCCCGTTCGACAAAAATTACAAGCCAAGGCGAGCTATTAAGTCGCAGGTTTTGGCCGACTTCATCACCGAATGGACTGAAGCCGAACTCCCTAAAGAGTACGGCGCATACTCCAACTGGATCGTGCACTTCGACGGCTCCAAAATGTTGGCTGGCCTGGGGGCTGGTGTCGTTCTGACATCCCCAACCGGAGATACATTCCAATACGTACTTCAGATAATGTGCACGGATTCCAACAACGCAGCCGAATACGAGGCCCTTTTACATGGCCTCCGGATGGCAGTCTCCATGGGCATTCAGTGCCTAGAGGTCCGCGGGGATTCAAACCTCGCAATATCCCAAGTAAATGGAGACTTCGACGCCAAGGATCCGAAAATGGCAGCTTACCGCAACGCCATCTTAAGGATGTCAGCTCGGTTTGAGGGGCTTGAATTTCATCACATAGCCAGGGAAAATAACCAAGCAGCAGATGTGTTGGCACGCATTGGCGCCAAGCGCGAGGCCGTCCCTCCCAACATCTTCTTAGAAAGGTTGTTCAAGCCATCCGTATCATGGGAAGGAGAATCCGGCAACAATAGCCCGGACACAACTACACTGCCCCTCACCGAACATTCTGACACAGTTGGGGGCTCCGCCAACGAAACAACGTCGTCAGCCCAAGCAATAATGGTAGTCATTGCCCCTTGGACAGAACCATTCCTAGCCTACCTAACTAGGCAGGAACTTCCCGAGGACCAAAACGAGGCCCGCTGCTGTTGGGGAACGTAGTAATTTCAAAAAAATTCCTACGTACACGCAAGATCATGGTGATGGCATAGCAACGAGAGGGGAGAGTGTTGTCCACGTACCCTCGTAGACCGTAAGCGGAAGCGTTATGACAACGCGGTTGATGTAGTCGTACGTCTTAACGATCCGACCGATCCAAGCACCAAACGTACGGCACCTCCGAGTTCAGCACACGTTCAGCTCGATGACGATCCCCGGACTCCGATCCAGCAAAGTGTCGAGGATGAGTTCCGTCAGCACGACGGCGTGGTGACGATGATGATGCTCTACCGGCGCAGGGCTTCGCCTAAACTCCACGACAATATGACCGAGGTGGAATATGGTGGAGGGGGGCTCCGCACACGGCTAAGGAACGATCCGTAGATCAACTTGTGTGTCTATGGGATGCCCCCCTGCCCCCGTATATAAAGGAGCAAGGGGAGGAGGCGGCCGGCCAGGGAGAGGCACGCCAAGGGGAGTCCTACTCCCACCGGGAGTAGGACTCCCTCCTTCCTTGTTGGAGTGGGAGAAGGGGGAAAGAGGGGGAGAGGAGGAAGGAAAGAGGGGCTGCACCCCTTGTCCAATTCGGACCAGAGGGGGGCTGCGCGCCTCCTTTCTTTCCGCCTCTCTCCTCAATTCCCGTATGGCCCAATAAGGCCCATATACTCCCCGGCGAATTCCCGTAACTCTCCGGTACTCCGAAAAATACCCGAATCACTCGGAACCTTTCCGAACTCCGAATATAGTCGTCCAATATATCGATCTTTACGTCTCGACCATTTCGAGACTCCTCGTCATGTCCCCGATCTCATCCGGGACTCCGAACTCCTTCGGTACATCAAAACTCATAAACTCATAATATAACTGTCATCGAAACCTTAAGCGTGCGGACCCTACGGGTTCGAGAACTATGTAGACATGACCTAGAACTATTCTTGGTCAATAACCAATAGCGGAACCTGGATGCCCATATTGGCTCCTACATATTCTACGAAGATCTTTATCGGTCAAACCGCATAACAACATACGTTGTTCCCTTTGTCATTGGTATGTTACTTGCCCGAGATTTGATCGTCGGTATCCAATACCTAGTTCAATCTCGTTACCGGCAAGTCTCTTTACTCGTTATATAATGCATCATCCCGCAACTAACTCATTAGTCACATTGCTTGCAAGGCTTATAGTGATGTGCATTATGAAGAGGGCCCAGAGATACCTCTCCGACAATCGGAGTGACAAAACCTAATCTCGAAATACGCCAACCCAACATGTACCTTTGGAGACACCTGTAGTACTCCTTTATAATCACCTAGTTATGTTGTGACGTTTGGTAGCACCCAAAGTGTTCCTCTGGTAAACGGGAGTTGCATAATCTCATAGTTACAAGAACATGTATAAGTCATGAAGAAAGCAATAGCAACACACTAAATGATCAAGTGCTAGGCTAACGGAATGGGTCATGTCAATCACATCATTCTCCTAATGATGTGATCCCATTAATCAAATGACAACACATGTCTATGGTTAGGAAACATAACCATCTTTGATTAATGAGCTAGTCAAGTAGAGGCATACTAGTGACAATATGTTTGTCTATGTATTCACACATGTATCATGTTTCCGGTTAATACAATTCTAGCATGAATAATAAACATTTATCATGAAATAAGGAAATAAATAATAACTTTATTATTGCCTCTAGGGCATATTTCCTTCAGTCTCCCACTTGCACTAGAGTCAATAATCTAGTTCACATCGCTATGTGATTTAACACCAATATTCACATCTGCATGTGATTAATACCCATAGTTCACATCATCATGTGATCAACACCCAAAGGGTTTACTAGAGTCAATAATCTAGTTCACATCGCTTATGTGATTAACACCCAAAGAGTACTAAGGTGTGATCATGTTTTGCTCGTGAGAGAAGCTTAGTCAACGGGTCTGTCACATTCAGAGCCGTATGTATTTTGCAAATATTCTATGTCCACAATGCTCTGCACGGAGCTACTCTAACTAATTGCTCCCACTTTCAATATGTATCCAGATTGAGACTTAGAGTCATCTGGATTGGTGTAAAAGCTTGCATCGTTGTAACTTTTTACGACGGGCTCTTTTATTACCTCCATAATCAAGAAACATCTCCTTAGTCCTCACTAAGGATATTCTTGACCCATGACCAGTGATCTACTTATTAGATCAAAATTGTATTCCTTTGCCAAACACAGAGCAAGGTATACAATAGGTCTGTTCACAGCATAGCATACTTTATAGAACCTATGACTGAGGCATAGGGAATGACTTTTCATTCTCTTTCTATTTTCTGCAATCGTCGGGTCTTGAGTCTTACTCAACTTCACACCTTGTAACACAGGCAAGAACTCCTTTCTTTGACTGTTCCATTTTGAACTATTTCAAAACTTTATCAAGGTATGTACTCATTGAAAAAACTTATCAAGCGTCTTGATCTATCTATATAGATCTTGATGCTCAATGTGTAAGCAGCTTCACCGAGGTCTTGCTTTGAAAAACTCTTATTCAAGTATCCTTTCATGCTATCCAGAATTTCCATATCATTTCCAATTAACAATATGTCATCCACATATAATATTAGAAACGCTACAGAGCTCCCACTCACTTTCTTGTAAATACAGGCTTCTTCAAAAGTCTGTATAAAACCATATGCTTTGATCAACTCATCAAAGCATATATTCCAACTCCGAGATGCTTGCACCAGTCCATAGATGGATCGCTGGAGCTTGCACAATTTGTTAGCACCTTTAGGATTGACAAAACCTTCTGGTTGCATCATATACAACTCTTCTTTAAGAAAACCATTAAGGTGTGCAGTTTTGTTTATCCATTTGCCAGATTTCATAAAATGCGGCAATTGCTAACATGATTCAGATAGACTTAAGCATAGATACAAGTGAAAAACTCTCATCGTAGTCAACACCTTGAACTTGTCGAAAACCTTTTGCGACAATTCTAGCTTTGTAGATAGTAACACTATCAGCGTCCGTCTTCCTCTTGAAGATCCATTTAATCTCAATGTCTCGCCGATCATTGGGCAAGTCAATTAAAGTCCATACTTTGTTTTCATACATGGATCTTATCTCAGATCTCATGGCCTGAAGCCATGTTGCGGAATCTGGGCTCACCATCGCTTCTTCATAGTTCGTAGGTTCGTCATGGTCTAGTAACATAACTTCCAGAACAAGATTACCGTACCACTCTGGTGCGGATCTTACTCTGTAAGACCTACGAGATTTTGTAGTAACTTAATCTGAAGTTTCATGATCATCATCATTAACTTCCTCACTAATTGGTGTAGTAGTCACTGGAACTGATTTCTGTGATGAACTACTTTCCAATAAGGGAGAAGGTACAATTACCTCATCAAGTTCTACTTTCCTCCCACTCACTTCTTTCGAGAGAAACTCCTTTTCTAGAAAGGATCCATCTTAGCAACGAATAACTTGCCTTCGGATCTGTGATAGAAGGTGTACCCAATAGTTTCCTTTGGGTATTCTATGAAGACGCACTTCTCCGATTTGGGTTCGAGCTTATCTGGTTGAAGTTTCTTCACATAAGCATCGCAACCCCAAACTTTAAGAAACGACAACTTTGGTTTCTTGCTAAACCACAGTTCATATGATGTCGTATCAACGGATTTAGATGGTGCCCTTTTAACGTGAATGCAGCTGTCTCTAATGCACAACCCCAAAATGATAGTGGTAAAATCGATAAGAGACATCATAGATTGCACTATATCCAATAAAGTACTGTTATGACATTCGGACACACCATTAAGTTGTGGTGTTCCAGGTGGCATGAGTTTGTGAAACTATTCCACATTGTTTTAATTGAAGACCAAACTCGTAACTCAAATATTCGTCTCCGCGATTAGATCGCAGAAACTTTATTTTCTTGTTATGATGATTCTTCCACTTCACTCTGAAATTCTTTGAACCTTTCAACTATTTCAGACTTATGTTTCATCAAGTAGATATACCCATATCTGCTCAAATCATCTTGTGAAGGTCAGAAAATAACGATACTTGCCACGAGCATCAATACTCATTGGATCGCATACATCGGTATGTATTATTTCCAATAAGTCAGTAGCTCGTTCCATTGTTCCGGAGAACGGAGTCTTTAGTCATCTTGCCCAATAGGCACGGTTCGCAAGCATCAAATGATTCATAACCAAGTGATTCCGAAAATCCATCTTTATGGAGTTTCTTCATGCGCTTTACACCGATATGACCCAAACGGCAGTGCCAAAAATAAGTTGCACTATCATTATTAACTTTGCATCTTTTTGGCTTCAATATTATGAATATGTGTATTACTACAATCGAGATCCAACAAACCATTTTTTGCTGGTGTGTATGACCATAGAAGGTTCAATTCATGTAAACAGAACAACAATTATTCTCTAACTTAAATGAATAACCGTATTGCAATAAACATGATCAAATCATATTCATGCTCAACGCAAACACCAAATAACACTTATTTAGGTTCAACACTAATCCCGAAAGTATAGGGAGTGTGCGATGATGATCATATCAATCTTGGAACCACTTCCAACATACATCGTCACTTCACCCTTAACTAGTCTCTGTTTATTCTGCAATCTCGTTTCGAGTTACTAATCTTAGCAACTGAACTAGTATCAAATATTAAGGGGTTGCTATAAACACTAGTAAAGTACACATCAATATCAAATATACTTATGTTCACTTTGCCATCCTTCTTATCCACCAATCACTTGGGGTAGTTCCGCTTCCAGTGACCAGTCCCTTTGCAGTAGAAGCACTTAGTCTCAGGCTTAGGACCAGATTTGGGCTTCTTCACTTGAGCAGCAATTTGCTTGCCGTTCTTCTTAAAGTTCCCCTTTCTTTCCCTTTGCCCTTTTTCTTGAAACTAGTGATCTTGTCAACCATCAACACTTGATGCTCTTTCTTGATTTCTAACTTCGTTGATTTCAACATCACGAAGCGCTCGGGAATCGTTTTCGTCATCCCTTGCATACTATAGTTCATCACAAAGTTCTACTAACTTGGTGATGGTGACTAGAGAATTCTGTCAATCACTATCTTATCTGGAAGATTAACTCCCACTTGATTCAAGCGATTGAAGTACCCAGACAATCTGAGCACATGCTCACTAGTTGAGCGATTCTCCTCCATCTTTTAGCTATAGAACTTGTTGGAGACTTCATATCTCTCAACTCGGGTATTTTCTGGAAATATTAACTTCAACTCTTGGAACATCTCATATGGTCCATGACATTCAAAACGTCTTTGAAGTCCCGATTCTAAGCCGTTAAGCATGGTGCACTAAACTATCAAGTAGTCATCATATTGAGCTAGCCAAACGTTCATAACGTCTGCATCTGCTCCTGCAATAGGTCTGTCACCTAGCGGTGCATTAAGGACATAATTCTTCTGTGCAGCAATGAGGATAAACCTCAGATCACGGATCCAATCCGCATCATTGCTACTAACATCTTTCAACATAGTTTTCTCTAGGAACACATATAAAAACATAAGGAAGCAAAAACATAGGGAAGCAACAACGCGAGCTATTGATCTATAACACAATTTGCAAAATACTACCAGGACTATGTTCATGATAAATTCAAGTTCAATTAATCATATTACTTAAGAACTCCCACTTAGACAGACATCTCTCTAGTCATCTAAGTGATCACGTGATCCAAATCAACTAAACCATGTCCGATCATCACGTGAGATGGAGTAGTTTCAATGGTGAACATCATTATGTTGATCATATCTACTATATGATTCACGCTCGACCTTTCGGTCTCCGTGTTCCGAGGCCATATCTTTATATGCTAGGCTCGTCAAGTATGACCTGAGTATTCCGCGTGTGCAACTGTTTTGCACCCGTTTATTTGAACGTAGAGCCTATCACACCCGATCATCACGTGGTGTCTCAGCACGAAGAACTTTCGCAATGGTGCATACTCAGGAAGAGCACTTCTTGATTATTAAGTGAGAGATCATCTTAAAATGCTACCGTCAATCAAAGCAAGATAAGATGCATAAAGGATAAACATCACATGCAATCAATATAAGTGATATGATATCGCCATCATCATCTTGTGCTTGTGATCTCCATCTTCGAAGCACCGTCGTGATCACCATCGTCACCGGCGTGACACCTTGATCTCCATCATAGCATCGTTGTCGTTACGCCATCTATTGCTTCTACGACTATCGCTACCGCTTAGTGATAAAGTAAAGCAATTACAGGGCGTTTGCATTTCATACAATAAAGCGACAACCATATGGCTCCTGCCAGTTGCCGATAACTTCGGTTACAAAACATGATCATCTCATACAATAAAATATAGCATCACGTCTTGACCATATCACATCACAACATGCCCTGTAAAAACAAGTTAGACGTCCTCTACTTTGTTGTTGCAATTTTTATGTGGCTGCTACGGGCTTAGCAAGAACCGTTCTTACCTACGCATCAAAACCACAACGATAGTTTGTCAAGTTGGTGTTGTTTTAACCTTCGCAAGGACCGGGCGTAGCCACACTCGATTCAGCTAAAGTGAGAGAGACAGACACCCGCCGGTCACCTTTAAGCAACGAGTGGTCGTAGCGGTGAAACCAGTCTCGCGTAAGCGTACGCGTAATGTCGGTCCGGGCCGCTTCATCTCACAATACCGCCGAACCAAAGTATGACATGCTGGTAAGCAGTATGACTTATATTGCCCACAACTCACTTGTGTTCTACTCGTGCATATGACATCTATGCATAAAACCTGGCTCGGATGCCACTGTTGGGGAACGTAGTAATTTCAAAAAAATTCCTACATACACGCAAGATCATGGTGATGGCATATGACTGATCCAAGCACCAAACGTACAGCACCTCCGAGTTCAGCACACGTTCAGCTCGATGACGATCCCCGGACTCCGATCCAGCAAAGTGTCGGGGATGAGTTCCGTCAGCATGACGGCGTGGTGACGATGATGATGCTCTACCAGCGCAGGGCTTCGCCTAAACTCCGCGACGATATGATCGAGGTGGAATATGGTGGAGGGGGGCACCGCACACGGCTAAGGAACGATCCGTAGATCAACTTGTGTGTCTATGGGATATTCCCCTGCCCCCGTATATAAAGGAGCAAGGGGAGGAGGCGGCCGGCCAGGGAGAGGCGCGCCAAGGGGAGTCCTACTCCCACCGAGAGTAGGACTCCCTCCTTCCTTGTTGGAGTAAGAGAAGAGGGAAAGAGGGGGAGAGGAGGAAGGAAAGAGGGGCTGCACCCCTTGTCCAATTCGGACCAGATGGGGGCTGCGCGCCTCCTTTCTTTCCGCCTCTCTCCTCAATTCCCGTATGGCCCAATAAGGCCCATATACTCCCCGCGAATTCCCGTAACTCTCCGGTACTCCGAAAAATACCCGAATCACTCGGAACCTTTCCAAACTCCGAATATAGTCGTCCAATATATCGATCTTTACGTCTCGACCATTTCGAGACTCCTCGTCATGTCCCCGATCTCATCCGGGACTCCGAACTCCTTCGGTACATCAAAACTCATAAACTCATAATATAACTGTCATCGAAACCTTAAGCGTGCGGACCCTACGGGTTCGAGAACTATGTAGACATGACCTAGAACTATTCTTGGTCAATAACCAATAGCGGAACCTGGATGCCCATATTGGCTCCTACATATTCTACGAAGATCTTTATCGGTCAAACCGCATAACAACATACGTTGTTTCCTTTGTCATCGGTATGTTACTTGCCCGAGATTTGATCGTCGGTATCCAATACCTAGTTCAATCTCATTACCGGCAAGTCTCTTTACTCGTTACATAATGCATCATCCCGCAACTAACTCATTAGTCACATTGCTTGCAAGGCTTATAGTGATGTGCATTACGAAGAGGGCCCAGAGATACCTCTCCGACAATCGGAGTGACAAAACCTAATCTCGAAATACGCCAACCCAACATGTACCTTTGGAGACACCTGTGGTACTCCTTTATAATCACCCAGTTATGTTGTGACGTTTGGTAGCACCCAAAGTGTTCCTCCATTAAACGGGAGTTGCATAATCTCATAGTTACAGGAACATGTATAAGTCATGAAGAAAGCAATAGCAACACACTAAACGATCAAGTGCTAGGCTAACGGAATGGGTCATGTCAATCACATCATTCTCCTAATGATGTGATCCCATTAATCAAATGACAACACATGTCTATGGTTAGGAAACATAACCATCTTTGATTAATGAGCTAGTCAAGTAGAGGCATACTAGTGACTATATGTTTGTCTATGTATTCACACATGTATCATGTTTCCGGTTAATACAATTCTAGCATGAATAATAAACATTTATCATGAAATAAGGAAATAAATAATAACTTTATTATTGCCTCTAGGGCATATTTCCTTCAGTCTCCCACTTGCACTAGAGTCAATAATCTAGTTCACATCGCTATGTGATTTAACACCAATATTCACATCTGCATGTGATTAATACCCATAGTTCACATCATCATGTGATCAACACCCAAAGGGTTTACTAGAGTCAATAATCTAGTTCACATCGCTTATGTGATTAACACCCAAAGAGTACTAAGGTGTGATCATGTTTTGCTCGTGAGAGAAGCTTAGTCAACGGGTCTGTCACATTCAGAGCCGTATGTATTTTGCAAATATTCTATGTCCACAATGCTCTGCACGGAGCTACTCTAACTAATTGCTCCCACTTTCAATATGTATCCAGATTGAGACTTAGAGTCATCTGGATTGGTGTAAAAGCTTGCATCGTTGTAACTTTTTACGACGGGCTCTTTTATTACCTCCATAATCAAGAAACATCTCCTTAGTCCTCACTAAGGATATTCTTGACCCATGACCAGTGATCTACTTATTAGATCAAAATTGTATTCCTTTGCCAAACACAGAGCAAGGTATACAATAGGTCTGTTCACAGCATAGCATACTTTATAGAACCTATGACTGAGGCATAGGGAATGACTTTTCATTCTCTTTCTATTTTCTACAATCGTCGGGTCTTGAGTCTTACTCAACTTCACACCTTGTAACACAGGCAAGAACTCCTTTCTTTGACTGTTCCATTTTGAACTATTTCAAAACTTTATCAAGGTATGTACTCATTGAAAAAACTTATCAAGCGTCTTGATCTATCTATATAGATCTTGATGCTCAATGTGTAAGCAGCTTCACCGAGGTCTTGCTTTGAAAAACTCTTATTCAAGTATCCTTTCATGCTATCCAAAATTTCCATATCATTTCCAATTAACAATATGTCATCCACATATAATATTAGAAATGCTACAGAGCTCCCACTCACTTTCTTGTAAATACAGGCTTCTTCAAAAGTCTGTATAAAACCATATGCTTTGATCAACTCATCAAAGCATATATTCCAACTCCGAGATGCTTGCACCAGTCCATAGATGGATCGCTGGAGCTTGCACAATTTGTTAGCACCTTTAGGATTGACAAAACCTTCTGGTTGCATCATATACAACTCTTCTTTAAGAAAACCATTAAGGTGTGCAGTTTTGTTTATCCATTTGCCAGATTTCATAAAATGCGGCAATTTCTAACATGATTCAGATAGACTTAAGCATAGATACAAGTGAAAAACTCTCATCGTAGTCAACACCTTGAACTTGTCGAAAACCTTTTGCGACAATTCTAGCTTTGTAGATAGTAACACTATCAGCGTCCGTCTTCCTCTTGAAGATCCATTTAATCTCAATGTCTCGCCGATCATTGGGCAAGTCAATTAAAGTCCATACTTTGTTTTCATACATGGATCTTATCTCGGATCTCATGGCCTCAAGCCATGTTGCGGAATCTGGGCTCACCATCGCTTCTTCATAGTTCGTAGGTTCGTCATGGTCTAGTAACATAACTTCCAGAACAAGATTACCGTACCACTCTGGTGCGGATCTTACTCTGTAAGACCTACGAGATTTTGTAGTAACTTAATCTGAAGTTTCATGATCATCATCATTAACTTCCTCACTAATTGGTGTAGTAGTCACTGGAACTGATTTCTGTGATGAACTACTTTCCAATAAGGGAGAAGGTACAATTACCTCATCAAGTTCTACTTTCCTCCCACTCACTTCTTTCGAGAGAAACTCCTTTTCTAGAAAAGATCCATCTTAGCAACGAATAACTTGCCTTCGGATCTGTGATAGAAGGTGTACCCAATAGTTTCCTTTGGGTATTCTATGAAGACGCACTTCTCCGATTTGGGTTCGAGCTTATCTGGTTGAAGTTTCTTCACATAAGCATCGCAACCCCAAACTTTAAGAAACGACAACTTTGGTTTCTTGCCAAACCACAGTTCATATGATGTCGTATCAACGGATTTAGATGGTGCCCTTTTAACGTGAATGCAGCTGTCTCTAATGCACAACCCCAAAATGATAGTGGTAAAATCGATAAGAGACATCATAGATTGCACTATATCCAATAAAGTACTGTTATGACATTCGGACACACCATTAAGTTGTGGTGTTCCAGGTGGCATGAGTTTGTGAAACTATTCCACATTGTTTTAATTGAAGACCAAACTCGTAACTCAAATATTCGTCTGCGCGATTAGATCGCAGAAACTTTATTTTGTTGTTATGATGATTCTTCCACTTCACTCTGAAATTCTTTGAACCTTTCAACTATTTCAGACTTATGTTTCATCAAGTAGATATACCCATATCTGCTCAAATCATCTTGTGAAGGTCAGAAAATAACGATACTTGCCACGAGCATCAATACTCATTGGATCGCATACATCCGTATGTATTATTTCCAATAAGTCAGTAGCTCGTTCCATTGTTCCGGAGAACGGAGTTTTTAGTCATCTTGCCCAATAGGCACGGTTCGCAAGCATCAAATGATTCATAACCAAGTGATTTCGAAAATCCATCTTTATGGAGTTTCTTCATGCGCTTTACACCGATATGACCCAAACGGCAGTGCCACAAATAAGTTGCACTATCATTATTAACTTTGCATCTTTTTGGCTTCAATATTATGAATATGTGTATTACTACAATCAAGATCCTACAAACCATTTTTTGCTGGTGTGTATGACCATAGAAGGTTCTATTCATGTAAACAGAACAACAATTATTCTCTAACTTAAATGAATAACCGTATTGCAATAAACATGATCAAATCATATTCATGCTCAACGCAAACACCAAATAACACTTATTTAGGTTCAACACTAATCCCGAAAGTATAGGGAGTGTGCGATGATGATCATATCAATCTTGGAACCACTTTCAACATACATCGTCACTTCACCCTTAACTAGTCTCTGTTTATTCTGCAATCCCGTTTCGAGTTACTAATCTTAGCAACTGAACTAGTATCAAATATTGAGGGGTTGCTATAAACACTAGTAAAGTACACATCAATATCAAATATACTTATGTTCACTTTGCCATCCTTCTTATCCACCAATCACTTGGGGTAGTTCCGCTTCCAGTGACCAGTCCCTTTGCAGTAGAAGCACTTAGTCTCAGGCTTAGGACCAGATTTGGGCTTCTTCACTTGAGCAGCAATTTGCTTGCCGTTCTCTTGAAGTTCCCCTTTCTTTCCCTTTGCCCTTTTTCTTGAAACTAGTGATCTTGTCAACCATCAACACTTGATGCTCTTTCTTGATTTCTAACTTCGTTGATTTCAACATCGCGAAGCGCTCGGGAATCGTTTTCGTCATCCCTTGCATACTATAGTTCATCACAAAGTTCTACTAACTTGGTGATGGTGACTAGAGAATTCTGTCAATCACTATCTTATCTGGAAGATTAACTCCCACTTGATTCAAGCGATTGAAGTACCCAGACAATCTGAGCACATGCTCACTAGTTGAGCGATTCTCCTCCATCTTTTAGCTATAGAACTTGTTGGAGACTTCATATCTCTCAACTCGGGTATTTGCTGGAAATATTAACTTCAACTCTTGGAACATCTCATGTGGTCCATGACATTCAAAACGTCTTTGAAGTCCCGATTCTAAGCCGTTAAGCATGGTGCACTAAACTATCAAGTAGTCATCATATTGAGCTAGCCAAACGTTCATAACGTCTGCATCTGCTCCTGCAATAGGTCTGTCACCTAGCGGTGCATTAAGGACATAATTCTTCTGTGCAGCAATGAGGATAAACCTCAGATCACGGATCCAATCCGCATCATTGCTACTAACATATTTCAACATAGTTTTCTCTAGGAACACATATAAAAACATAGGGAAGCAAAAACATAGGGAAGCAACAACGCGAGCTATTGATCTATAACACAATTTGCAAAATACTACCAGGACTATGTTCATGATAAATTCAAGTTCAATTAATCATATTACTTAAGAACTCCCACTTAGACAGACATCTCTCTAGTCATCTAAGTGATCACGTGATCCAAATCAACTAAACCATGTCCGATCATCACGTGAGATGGAGTAGTTTCAATGGTGAACATCATTATGTTGATCATATCTACTATATGATTCACGCTCGACCTTTCGGTCTCCGTGTTCCGAGGCCATATCTTTATATGCTAGGCTCGTCAAGTATGACCTGAGTATTCCGCGTGTGCAACTGTTTTGCACCCGTTTATTTGAACGTAGAGCCTATCACACCCGATCATCACGTGGTGTCTCAGCACGAAGAACTTTCGCAATGGTGCATACTCAGGAAGAGCACTTCTTGATTATTAAGTGAGAGATCATCTTAAAATGCTACCGTCAATCAAAGCAAGATAAGATGCATAAAGGATAAACATCACATGCAATCAATATAAGTGATATGATATGGCCATCATCATCTTGTGCTTGTGATCTCCATCTTCGAAGCACCGTCGTGATCACCATCGTCACCGGCGCGACACCTTGATCTCCATCATAGCATCGTTGTCGTTACGCCATCTATTGCTTCTACGACTATCGCTACCGCTTAGTGATAAAGTAAAGCAATTACAGGGCGTTTGCATTTCATACAATAAAGCGACAACCATATGGCTCCTGCCAGTTGCCGATAACTTCGGTTACAAAACATGATCATCTCATACAATAAAATATAGCATCACGCCTTGACCATATCACATCACAACATGACCTGCAAAAACAAGTTAGACGTCCTCTACTTTGTTGTTGCAATTTTTACGTGGCTGCTACGGGCTTAGCAAGAACCGTTCTTACCTACGCATCAAAACCACAACGATAGTTTGTCAAGTTGGTGTTGTTTTAACCTTCGCAAGGACCGGGCGTAGCCACACTCGATTCAGCTAAAGTGAGAGAGACAGACACCCGCCGGTCACCTTTAAGCAACGAGTGCTCGTAGCGGTGAAACCAGTCTCGCGTAAGCGTACGCGTAATGTCGGTCCGGGCCGCTTCATCTCACAATACCGCCGAACCAAAGTATGACATGCTGGTAAGCAGTATGACTTATATCGCCCACAACTCACTTGTGTTCTACTCGTGCATATGACATCTACGCATAAAACCTGGCTCGGATGCCACTGTTGGGGAACGTAGTAATTTCAAAAAAATTCCTACATACACGCAAGATCATGGTGATGGCATATGACCGATCCAAGCACCAAACGTACGGCACCTCCGAGTTCAGCACACGTTCAGCTCGATGACGATCCCCGGACTCCGATCCAGCAAAGTGTCGGGGATGAGTTCCGTCAGCACGACGGCATGGTGACGATGATGATGCTCTACCGGCGCAGGGCTTCGCCTAAACTCCGCGACGATATGACCAAGGTGGAATATGGTGGAGGGGGGCACCGCACACGGCTAAGGAACGATCCGTAGATCAACTTGTGTGTCTATGGGATGTCCCCCTGCCCCCGTATATAAAGGAGCAAGGGGAGGAGGCGGCCGACCAGGGAGAGGCGCGCCAAGGGGAGTCCTACTCCCACCGAGAGTAGGACTCCCTCCTTCCTTGTTGGAGTAGGAGAAGGGGGAAAGAGGGGGAGAGGAGGAAGGAAAGAGGGGCTGCACCCCTTGTCCAATTCGGACCAGATGGGGGCTGCGCGCCTCCTTTCTTTCCGCCTCTCTCCTCAATTCCCGTATGGCCCAATAAGGCCCATATACTCCCCGGCGAATTCCCGTAACTCTCCGGTACTCCGAAAAATACCCGAATCACTCAGAACCTTTCCGAACTCCGAATATAGTCGTCCAATATATCGATCTTTACGTCTCGACCATTTCGAGACTCCTCGTCATGTCCCCGATCTCATCCGGGACTCCGAACTCCTTCGGTACATCAAAACTCATAAACTCATAATATAACTGTCATCGAAACCTTAAGCGTGCGGACCCTACGGGTTCGAGAACTATGTAGACATGAGCTAGAACTATTCTTGGTCAATAACCAATAGCGGAACCTGGATGCCCATATTGGCTCCTACATATTCTACGAAGATCTTTATCGGTCAAACCACATAACAACATACGTTGTTTCCTTTGTCATCGGTATGTTACTTGCCCGAGATTTGATCGTCGGTATCCAATACCTAGTTCAATCTCGTTACCGGCAAGTCTCTTTACTCGTTACATAATGCATCATCCCGCAACTAACTCATTAGTCACATTGCTTGCAAGGCTTATAGTGATGTGCATTACGAAGAGGGCCCAGAGATACCTCTCCGACAATCGGAGTGACAAAACCTAATCTCGAAATACGCCAACCCAACATGTACCTTTGGAGACACCTGTAGTACTCCTTTATAATCACCCAGTTATGTTGTGACGTTTGGTAGCACCCAAAGTGTTCCTCCGTTAAACGGGAGTTGCATAATCTCATAGTTACAGGAACATGTATAAGTCATGAAGAAAGCAATAGCAACACACTAAACGATCAAGTGCTAGGCTAACGGAATGGGTCATGTCAATCACATCATTCTCCTAATGATGTGATCCCATTAATCAAATGACAACACATGTCTATGGTTAGGAAACATAACCATCTTTGATTAATGAGCTAGTCAAGTAGAGGCATACTAGTGACTATATGTTTGTCTATGTATTCACACATGTATCATGTTTCCGGTTAATACAATTCTAGCATGAATAATAAACATTTATCATGAAATAAGGAAATAAATAATAACTTTATTATTGCCTCTAGGGCATATTTCCTTCAGTCTCCCACTTGCACTAGAGTCAATAATCTAGTTCACATCGCTATGTGATTTAACACCAATATTCACATCTGTATGTGATTAATACCCATAGTTCACATCATCATGTGATCAACACCCAAAGGGTTTACTAGAGTCAATAATCTAGTTCACATCGCTTATGTGATTAACACCCAAAGAGTACTAAGGTGTGATCATGTTTTGCTCGTGAGAGAAGCTTAGTCAACGGGTCTGTCACATTCAGAGCCGTATGTATTTTGCAAATATTCTATGTCCACAATGCTCTGCACGGAGCTACTCTAACTAATTGCTCCCACTTTCAATATGTATCCAGATTGAGACTTAGAGTCATCTGGATTGGTGTAAAAGCTTGCATCGTTGTAACTTTTTACGACGGACTCTTTTATTACCTCCATAATCAAGAAACATCTCCTTAGTCCTCACTAAGGATATTCTTGACCCATGACCAGTGATCTACTTATTAGATCAAAATTGTATTCCTTTGCCAAACACAGAGCAAGGTATACAATAGGTCTGTTCACAGCATAGCATACTTTATAGAACCTATGACTGAGGCATAGAGAATGACTTTTCATTCTCTTTCTATTTTCTACAATCGTCGGGTCTTGAGTCTTACTCAACTTCACACCTTGTAACATAGGCAAGAACTCCTTTCTTTGACTGTTCCATATTGAACTATTTCAAAACTTTATCAAGGTATGTACTCATTGAAAAAACTTATCAAGCGTCTTGATCTATCTATATAGATCTTGATGCTCAATGTGTAAGCAGCTTCACCGAGGTCTTGCTTTGAAAAACTCTTATTCAAGTATCCTTTCATGCTATCCAAAATTTCCATATCATTTCCAATTAACAATATGTCATCCACATATAATATTAGAAATGCTACAGAGCTCCCACTCACTTTCTTGTAAATACAGGCTTCTTCAAAAGTCTGTATAAAACCATATGCTTTGATCAACTCATCAAAGCATATATTCCAACTCCGAGATGCTTGCACCAGTCCATAGATGGATCGTTGGAGCTTGCACAATTTGTTAGCACCTTTAGGATTGACAAAACCTTCTGGTTGCATCATATACAACTCTTCTTTAAGAAAACCACTAAGGTGTGCAGTTTTGTTTATCCATTTGCCAGATTTCATAAAATGCGGCAATTTCTAACATGATTCAGATAGACTTAAGCATAGATACAAGTGAAAAACTCTCATCGTAGTCAACACCTTGAACTTGTCGAAAACCTTTTGCGACAATTCTAGCTTTGTAGATAGTAACACTATCAGCGTCCGTCTTCCTCTTGAAGATCCATTTAATCTCAATGTCTCGCCGATCATTGGGCAAGTCAATTAAAGTCCATACTTTGTTTTCATACATGGATCTTATCTCGGATCTCATGGCCTCAAGCCATGTTGCGGAATCTGGGCTCACCATCGCTTCTTCATAGTTCGTAGGTTCGTCATGGTCTAGTAACATAACTTCCAGAACAAGATTACCGTACCACTCTGGTGCGGATCTTACTCTGTAAGACCTACGAGATTTTGTAGTAACTTAATCTGAAGTTTCATGATCATCATCATTAACTTCCTCACTAATTGGTGTAGTAGTCACTGGAACTGATTTCTGTGATGAACTACTTTCCAATAAGGGAGAAGGTACAATTACCTCATCAAGTTCTACTTTCCTCCCACTCACTTCTTTCGAGAGAAACTCCTTTTCTAGAAAGGATCCATCTTAGCAACGAATAACTTGCCTTCGGATCTGTGATAGAAGGTGTACCCAATAGTTTCCTTTGGGTATTCTATGAAGACGCACTTCTCCGATTTGGGTTCGAGCTTATCTGGTTGAAGTTTCTTCACATAAGCATCGCAACCCCAAACTTTAAGAAACGACAACTTTGGTTTCTTGCCAAACCACAGTTCATATGATGTCGTATCAACGGATTTAGATGGTGCCCTTTTAACGTGAATGCAGCTGTCTCTAATGCACAACCCCAAAATGATAGTGGTAAAATCGATAAGAGACATCATAGATTGCACTATATCCAATAAAGTACTGTTATGACATTCGGACACACCATTAAGTTGTGGTGTTCCAGGTGGCATGAGTTTGTGAAACTATTCCACATTGTTTTAATTGAAGACCAAACTCGTAACTCAAATATTCGTCTCCGCGATTAGATCGCAGAAACTTTATTTTCTTGTTATGATGATTCTTCCACTTCACTCTGAAATTCTTTGAACCTTTCAACTATTTCAGACTTATGTTTCATCAAGTAGATATACCCATATCTGCTCAAATCATCTTGTGAAGGTCAGAAAATAACGATACTTGCCACGAGCATCAATACTCATTGGATCGCATACATCGGTATGTATTATTTCCAATAAGTCAGTAGCTCGTTCCATTGTTCCGGAGAACGGAGTCTTTAGTCATCTTGCCCAATAGGCACGGTTCGCAAGCATCAAATGATTCATAACCAAGTGATTCCGAAAATCCATCTTTATGGAGTTTCTTCATGCGCTTTACACCGATATGACCCAAACGGCAGTGCCACAAATAAGTTGCACTATCATTATTAACTTTGCATCTTTTTGGCTTCAATATTATGAATATGTGTATTACTACAATCGAGATCCAACAAACCATTTTTTGCTGGTGTGTATGACCATAGAAGGTTCTATTCATGTAAACAGAACAACAATTATTCTCTAACTTAAGTGAATAACCGTATTGCAATAAACATGATCAAATCATATTCATGCTCAACGCAAACACCAAATAACACTTATTTAGGTTCAACACTAATCCCGAAAGTATAGGGAGTGTGCGATGATGATCATATCAATCTTGGAACCACTTCCAACATACATCGTCACTTCACCCTTAACTAGTCTCTGTTTATTCTGCAATCCCGTTTCGAGTTACTAATCTTAGCAACTGAACTAGTATCAAATATTGAGGGGTTGCTATAAACACTAGTAAAGTACACATCAATATCAAATATACTTATGTTCACTTTGCCATCCTTCTTATCCACCAATCACTTGGGGTAGTTCCGCTTCCAGTGACCAGTCCCTTTGCAGTAGAAGCACTTAGTCTCAGGCTTAGGACCAGATTTGGGCTTCTTCACTTGAGCAGCAATTTGCTTGCCGTTCTTCTTGAAGTTCCCCTTTCTTTCCCTTTGCCCTTTTTCTTGAAACTAGTGATCTTGTCAACCATCAACACTTGATGCTCTTTCTTGATTTCTAACTTCGTTGATTTCAACATCACGAAGCGCTCGGGAATCGTTTTCGTCATCCCTTGCATACTATAGTTCATCACAAAGTTCTACTAACTTGGTGATGGTGACTAGAGAATTCTGTCAATCACTATCTTATCTGGAAGATTAACTCCCACTTGATTCAAGCGATTGAAGTACCCAGACAATCTGAGCACATGCTCACTAGTTGAGCGATTCTCCTCCATCTTTTAGCTATAGAACTTGTTGGAGACTTCATATCTCTCAACTCGGGTATTTGCTGGAAATATTAACTTCAACTCTTGGAACATCTCATGTGGTCCATGACATTCAAAACGTCTTTGAAGTCCCGATTCTAAGCCGTTAAGCATGGTGCACTAAACTATCAAGTAGTCATCATATTGAGCTAGCCAAACGTTCATAACGTCTGCATCTGCTCCTGCAATAGGTCTGTCACCTAGCAGTGCATTAAGGACATAATTCTTCTGTGCAGCAATGAGGATAAACCTCAGATCACGGATCCAATCCGCATCATTGCTACTAACAGCTTTCAACATAGTTTTCTCTAGGAACACATATAAAAACATAGGGAAGCAAAAACATAGGGAAGCAACAACGCGAGCTATTGATCTATAACACAATTTGCAAAATACTACCAGGACTATGTTCATGATAAATTCAAGTTCAATTAATCATATTACTTAAGAACTCCCACTTAGACAGACATCTCTCTAGTCATCTAAGTGATCACGTGATCCAAATCAACTAAACCATGTCCGATCATCACGTGAGATGGAGTAGTTTCAATGGTGAACATCATTATGTTGATCATATCTACTATATGATTCACGCTCGACCTTTCGGTCTCCGTGTTCCGAGGCCATATCTTTATATGCTAGGCTCGTCAAGTATGACCTGAGTATTCCGCGTGTGCAACTGTTTTGCACCCGTTTATTTGAACGTAGAGCCTATCACACCCGGTCATCACGTGGTGTCTCAGCACGAAGAACTTTCGCAATGGTGCATACTCAGGAAGAGCACTTCTTGATTATTAAGTGAGAGATCATCTTAAAATGCTACCGTCAATCAAAGCAAGATAAGATGCATAAAGGATAAACATCACATGCAATCAATATAAGTGATATGATATGGCCATCATCATCTTGTGCTTGTGATCTCCATCTTCGAAGCACCGTCGTGATCACCATCGTCACCGGCGCGACACCTTGATCTCCATCATAGCATCGTTGTCGTTACGCCATCTATTGCTTCTACGACTATCGCTACCGCTTAGTGATAAAGTAAAGCAATTACAGGGCATTTGCATTTCATACAATAAAGCGACAACCATATGGCTCCTGCCAGTTGCCGATAACTTCGGTTACAAAACATAATCATCTCATACAATAAAATATAGCATCACGTCTTGACCATATCACATCACAACATGCCCTGCAAAAACAAGTTAGACGTCCTCTACTTTGTTGTTGCAATTTTTACGTGGCTGCTACGGGCTTAGCAAGAACCGTTCTTACCTACGCATCAAAACCACAACGATAGTTTGTCAAGTTGGTGTTGTTTTAACCTTCGCAAGAACCGGGCGTAGCCACACTCGATTCAGCTAAAGTGAGAGAGACAGACACCCGCCGGTCACCTTTAAGCAACGAGTGCTCGTAGCGGTGAAACCAGTCTCGCGTAAGCGTACGCGTAATGTCGGTCCGGGCCGCTTCATCTCACAATACCGCCGAACCAAAGTATGACATGCTGGTAAGCAGTATGACTTATATCGCCCACAACTCACTTGTGTTCTACTCGTGCATATGACATCTACGCATAAAACCTGGCTCGGATGCCACTGTTGGGGAACGTAGTAATTTCAAAAAAATTCCTACATACACGCAAGATCATGGTGATGGCATATGACCGATCCAAGCACCAAACGTACGGCACCTCCGAGTTCAGCACACGTTCAGCTCGATGACGATCCCCGGACTCCGATCCAGCAAAGTGTCGGGGATGAGTTCCGTCAGCATGACGGCGTGGTGACGATGATGATGCTCTACCAGCGCAGGGCTTCGCCTAAACTCCGCGACGATATGACCAAGGTGGAATATGGTGGAGGGGGGCACCGCACACGGCTAAGGAACGATCCGTAGATCAACTTGTGTGTCTATGGGATGTCCCCCTGCCCCCGTATATAAAGGAGCAAGGGGAGGAGGCGGCCGGCCAGGGAGAGGTGCGCCAAGGGGAGTCCTACTCCCACCGAGAGTAGGACTCCCTCCTTCCTTGTTGGAGTAGGAGAAGGGGGAAAGAGGGGGAGAGGAGGAAGGAAAGAGGGGCTGCACCCCTTGTCCAATTCGGACCAGATGGGGGCTGCGCGCCTCCTTTCTTTCCGCCTCTCTCCTCAATTCCCGTATGGCCCAATAAGGCCCATATACTCCCCGGCGAATTCCCGTAACTCTCCCGTACTCCGAAAAATACCCGAATCACTCAGAACCTTTCCGAACTCCGAATATAGTCGTCCAATATATCGATCTTTACGTCTCGACCATTTCGAGACTCCTCGTCATGTCCCCGATCTCATCCGGGACTCCGAACTCCTTTGGTACATCAAAACTCATAAACTCATAATATAACTGTCATCGAAACCTTAAGCGTGCGGACCCTACGGGTTCGAGAACTATGTAGACATGACCTAGAACTATTCTTGGTCAATAACCAATAGCGGAACCTGAATGCCCATATTGGCTCCTACATATTCTACGAAGATCTTTATCGGTCAAACCACATAACAACATACGTTGTTTCCTTTGTCATCGGTATGTTACTTGCCCGAGATTTGATCGTCGGTATCCAATACCTAGTTCAATCTCGTTACCGGCAAGTCTCTTTACTCGTTACATAATGCATCATCCCGCAACTAACTCATTATTCACATTGCTTGCAAGGCTTATAGTGATGTGCATTACGAAGAGGGCCCAGAGATACCACTCCGACAATCGGAGTGACAAAACCTAATCTCGAAATACGCCAACCCAACATGTACCTTTGGAGACACCTGTAGTACTCCTTTATAATCACCCAGTTATGTTGTGACGTTTGGTAGCACCCAAAGTGTTCCTCCGTTAAACGGGAGTTACATAATCTCATAGTTACAGGAACATGTATAAGTCATGAAGAAAGCAATAGCAACACACTAAACGATCAAGTGCTAGGCTAACGGAATGGGTCATGTCAATCACATCATTCTCCTAATGATGTGATCCCATTAATCAAATGACAACACATGTCTATGGTTAGGAAACATAACCATCTTTGATTAATGAGCTAGTCAAGTAGAGGCATACTAGTGACTATATGTTTGTCTATGTATTCACACATGTATCATGTTTCCGGTTAATACAATTCTAGCATGAATAATAAACTTTTGTCATGAAATAAGGAAATAAATAATAACTTTATTATTGTCTCTAGGGCATATTTCCTTCAGCTGCATAGTGCGGCGATCTAAAGCCTACAAAGTCCACGAAGGAGAGCTTTACAAGAAAAGCACAACCGGAGTCCTTCAAAGGTGTATCTCCGAAGAGGAAGGGCGAGACCTTTTGGCTGAAATTCATGCCGGACTCGGCGGGCACCATGCCGCAGCCCGGGCCCTTGTAAGCAAGGCCTTCCGTACCGGATTTTATTGGCCAACGGCCCGAGCAAACGCTCAGGACTTAGTGCAACGATGTGGTGGTTGCCAGTTATTCGCCAACCAAAGCCACATGCCGCCTACCGCCCTACAAACTATACCCATTACCTGGCCTTTCGCGGTCTGGGGGCTTGACATGGTCAGACCCCTTAAAGGAGGAACCCATAAGCAAAAATATCTACTGGTCATGGTGGACAAATTCACCAAATGGATAGAAGCCAAGCCTGTAAAGATGGCCGAATCCGGACCAGTGATAAACTTCATATCCGGGGTCGTACACCGTTACGGAGTCCCCCATAGCATCATAACCGACAACAGCACAAACTTCACGGCCGATGAAGTCAAACTTTGGTATAAAAACATGGGCATCAAGCTCGACTATGCTTCAGTCTATCACCCTCAAACTAACGGTCAAGTCGAACGGGCCAACGGTCTCATTATGAGCGGCATCAAACCCAGACTAGTGCGATCCCTCAAGGAATCTAACACACACTGGGTAGAGGAGCTTGACTCCGTACTCTGGGGGCTACAGACCACGCCGAATCGCACTACCGGATTCACACCATTTTTTATGGTATACGGCGCAGAGGCAGTACTGCCATGCGACATAATCCATGACTCACCTCGAGTGCGCATGTACGAAGAAAGAGAAGCCGAGCTCGATCGGCAGGACAGCTTGGACGCATTGGAAGAGGAGCGCGACGTGGCAAAAGCTCGTTCCGCATTCTATCAACAGCAGGCTCGAAGATACCAAAGCAGAGAAGTATGGGCCAAAACCTATAAGGTTGGCGAACTAGTTCTACGCCTGCCGAACAAGAAAAAGGATAAATTAAAGCCCAAATGGGAGGGCCCCTTCATAATCGACCAAGTACTGACCGGCGGAGCGTACCATCTGCGAAACGCATCGGATAACCGACTCGAGCCGAACCCATGGAACGCAGCACGCCTACGAAGATTCTACGCCTAGCGCCGGACTCCGTGTTCGTTTCCTTCCTCTGTCCCTTTGTTTTAATTTTAATTTTTATTTTTTATTGGCAGTCTGGGATTTTGTTCCTTCTCCCTACCCTTTTTCTTCTCCCAAGCCCTTAGGGGCTTGCCTATGCATTGTTCGCACATACCGGCGCGCTACCCGCGCTCATAATACCGGGGGGCTTCTTTACCAAGAAGTTTATATAAAACGGTCCTCGTGCCCAAAACATGTGTGATGCTTCCGCATGAACCTTTTATACACCATTATATGCATCAATATGACTTAAGTTTTGGCCAAGCTGGGTTGCCTGGCTCCTGTGCTTGCCCCTACGTTCCCGTTCGTTCGGCTAGGTGGTAAAGGGAGCACCTCTGCGATTGTTACTGTCGGGTCAGCCGGATGTGTACCTCAGACTGGCTGAAGCCGAAAGCTAGCGTTCTTAAGGGAATATTTGGTCGGTGAACTAAAAGATGATCTTTTGTATTTATTCATTTGCCCCCAGATGCTTTTCTGCTCTTTCTGGCAGTTCGGACATGCACTCTAGGGCATGCCTCCCAGGGAAAGGAACCCCTAACGGAACTATTCTCCCTGGAAGATGTTTCTTACTAACCATGTAATATAACATGACTAGTTGGGCACTTGTCTTCTAAAGCACTTATGACCCCTACGCCTTTTCTCCATGCATGCCCCGGTTCTTACATAATCGAGAGGGTATTCGGACACACTCCGGACTATAGAGTCCAAAGGTCGAAGCGAAAAGGTCCGCAATGACAAACGATCTACAATCCGGCTAGAAGGCATTTTTTATGTCATTTTAAATTACAGAGTCAATTCGACTCGGCATATTCTTCTTCAATACCATCCAACAGGCGGTCTAATTTACAGTCCTGTTGGGAATACTTTGCAGCCAGCTCCACCTGGCCATATGATAAGCTGACTGGGATCTCCTTTCCGTCCGGACCTATCGGGCCGACCTCGGCCATGTGGTTTGGGTCAGCCTTCGTGCACCGAGTCTTCACCATGGCCCAGGCCTCCCTGGCACCTTGATGGCCAGCCGATATCTTCCACAACCGGAAGCGCTGCCGCACTCCCTCCAGCTTCTTTGTAAGCTCCTCAAGGCCTTCAGGCACAGAGAGGGATGGCCACATAGCCTGGATGACGCTTTGCATTGTCTGCCGAACTCGTTCGTGTAGTTGCAACAGCTCGGAAAGAAGGTCTCCCGTTGAACCGGGCATTTCCTCCACAGGACGACCTGTCAGCAGACCTACAGACATAGCTCTGTCAATCGACTTCCTCGCCGAATTCTTTTTCTGAAGATTCGTTCAAGCACTTACTAAAAATGTCGCGTCGAAGTCGTCGATTCTCCTTCACGGCAGAAGACAGCTGAATACGAACATCTTTCAGTTCCTCGCCCAGCTGGGTATTGACGTCTTGAAGCTTGTTCTTATCTTGCCTCACCCTCGTCAGCACGCTCCCGCCAGCCTTTAGTTGGCGTTGGAGTTGTTGCTTGTCCGGATTTACTCCGGCCTCATCTGCATTATCATCGTCAGGGTTGCACACCTGCCGCATTTCAAAACGGAATTATCTTTCGAAGCATATATTATCTGCGGGCGTCCCCTTGACATTTTCTGAAGTGGCCAATGCGGCCTCGAGCTGGGCCTTGCACTCTTCGAGCTCCTGGGACAATTGCGTATTCTTCTTTGTAAGACACTGCATAGCACATGATCCTTCAAACAGTTATCTTCACTGTTTCAAGTCTCGGGGGCTACTGACATATATAACCTTCAATTCTACTCACCTGTATGTCTTTCACATACTGCTCCGTGGCTCTGGCTAGACCATTTTGAGCAGCACGGAGATACGCATCTCCTGTATTAAAGGCGTCCAACGCCTCTGGGGAAAACACGCGTCACGAAGAATAGTCCGGCGACGCCTGTGGTTCAGGGCACTCTCCACCTCTGAATTGGTGGCAGATAGCCCATCGGCGTCCTCTATCGGAGGAGCGCCTGAGGCGCGCCCCGTGTCTGCCTCCGCTTTCGGACCCGGCCTCGAACCTTGGCCGGCGGACATAGTCCGGCGGGCTCTCTTCTTTCTAAGAAAATCATGAGCATTAGTAAGACTCAAGGGCATAAACCCTAGGCGTTAAATTCGCACGCCGTACCGTTGCGCCGGAATCTTGATCTGGTCCGCACTTCTTTTTGGCCCGCCTGGCTTCAGCGGCCCTTGTTGGCTGCCCACCGTGGGCTCGGCCTTCCGCCAAAAGGATTTACCCTGCGAAACGCTATTAGTTTACGGCATGCAAAATAAAGCATGAGAATACTGGGACTTCGGTCTTAGTTACCTTTGAGGCTGGAAGTAGTCCGGGATAGTCGGCCGTGATGGCTACTAAGGAGTTGTCCTTGCTCAATTGATGAAATACTTCATCAATCAACTCCACGCATAAGTCCGGATCTTCTTGGGAGTCCGGATCGAGGGACCGTTCCGGGTCCTTGGGTTGTGGAGCAGGGCTGTTTATTTCCTTCATAGCCTGGCGCAGCTCCTGCGTTTAAACATTACTAGACTAAGTACTCAACTACGGGAATTTCCAAAGCGGATAGGCAAGTGAAAGTGTCCGCTCACCCAACTAGGTGGATTGTACATGGAGAATACGCCTTCCGGGTTGACACGGAGGAATTCTTCCTCTTCCCCCTTGTACAAAGCGGATAAGATTTTGGTTAAAGTGGCGGCCGAATCTGGCCCCTTGCGACCGCACTGGGTAGCTTCATCCTCCCCGTTGAAATCCCACATGGGGTGGCCTCTGTATTGAAGCGGCTGCACCCCTCGCGTAATGCATATGGCCATGACCTTGATCATGGTCAGTCCGGAATGAGCCAAAAACCTTATCCGGCTCATCAGGTACAGGACGTCCCTGTCAGCTTCCCTCTGAGGGTTCCGCGGGCGCCAACTCAGGCGCTTCTTCAACGGGGCATTATTGAACTCGGGGAGGCCGATCCATACAGGGTCCGGCAGGGGGACGTCATCTATATAAAACCACTCCGAGGGCCAGTCTTCGGACGCCCTCCTTGGGGTACCGGATAGATATCCGGTCCCGGCGATGCGCCATAGTTCGGCTCCGCCCACCTGATAAATAGACCCCTCCTGAGAACGGGGCACAAGGCAAAACAACCTCTTCCACAGCGTGAAATGGGCCTCAACACCCAAGAACAGCTCGAGAGGGCCACGAAGCCCGCGATGTGCAAAATGGAGGCGGGCGTGAGGTTATGTAGCTGGAGGCCGTAGAACTCCAGCAACCCTCGGAGAAACAGATGAATTGGAAATACTAGTCCTCTCATCAAATAAGGGACTAAGCATATTCGCTCTCCTTGAGAGGGATTGGGGGCGCCCTCCGCCTGCTCTCCGCCACTATAGGCGGCAATCCCGCTCGAACTGGGACCATATATGCTGGGGGGAGAAGCCCCTTGGACTGAAGCACTACTAACTCGTTATGCGGGATGGAACATCGCCCCCAATCTCCGGGCTGAGGGCTGGAGGGGCGAGGGGAGGAGCGGCACCGACTGGCCATGATGGAATGGATCTCTGTCAGAGGCGCTCTGACGAAGACTCGTGGAGGGAATATGGTGCGAATTGGATCTAAATCCCCGTCTCTTGTATGGGCGGCTCATTAACGCAACCGGGGGGGTAAGTAAAAAAGAAAATCCCCTAGCTTTTCGCATTCGTTTGACGCGTGGAAGATGGTCATTATGGGGCACAGAAGCCGAGGAGGACAGCACGCACTAGAAGCCGGAAACTATTCGACGGATACAGGGAATTTGAAGGAGAACCCGCCTTGCAATGCCGAAGACAACTTGCGCGCCGGACTCGTCGTCATTGAAGCCTGGTTCGGGGGCTACTGAGGGAGTCCTAGATTAGGGTGTGTCCGGATGGCCGGACTAAGACCTTTGGCCGGACTCCCGGACTATGAAGATACAAGATTGAAGACTCTGTCCCGTGTCCGGATGGGACTTTCTTTGGCGTGGAAGGCAAGCTTGGCGATACGATATGAAGATCTCCTCCCATTGTAACCGACTCTGTGTAACCCTAGCCCTCTCCGGTGTCTACATAAACCGGAGAGTTTTAGTCCATAGGACGAACAACAATCATACCATAGGCTAGCTTCTAGGGTTTAGCCACTCTGATCTCGTGGTAGATCTACTCTTGTACTACCCATATCATCAATATTAATCAAGCAGGAGTAGGGTTTTACCTCCATTGAGAAGGCCCGAACCTGGGTAAAAACATCATGTCCCTTGTCTCCTGTTACCATCCGCCTAGACGCACAGTTCGGGACCCCCTACCCGAGATCCGCCGGTTTTGACACCGACAACGGGCATTGCAGCTTAATGCACCCCGGGTGTATGCCGGCCGGCACCTCGCCAGCAAGCGGCCCCTCCGTCAGTTGCACGCCCGCCGTTGGCAGTGCCTCGACATTAGCCGAGCTCGACGGCATCACGGTAACTAAGCCTCTCGGCCGATGACTTCATCTCCTTGCCTTTGACTGGGCATCCCTGATGCCCTACATGTTTTCGCAGGGCGCCGCCGACGTTCCATGCACTCTCCTGCACTTCGTGGGCGGCGAGTTGATCGACGTCGCCAAGGGCAGAATCGTTCAACCGGGCAACCCCGTGTTCCACGGTAATCCGATGCCATCCACAGTGTATAGGGTTGAACTGGTTCGGGTGCTGCCAGGCTGCGATGAGTTGTTACCACCGATTCGACCCGCTGGGGCCGACGAAGATGATGTGATGACCCTCAGTGCCTGCATAAGCTGGCCCCTGCTTTGGCCGAAGAGCCAGATTCGTTTGGAGGCGGGGGACACCACCCCACAGACAAGACCGCCAATCGTGCTGGCACCAAGCCATGGCAAGAACGCCGCAACGCTACCGGACATGCCGGACATCCCTATGGCACAGGATCCGGACATGCATATGGCACAAGATCCGGACGACGACGACAACGACGATGGTACATTTACCAATGTCGATAAGTACTTTGCCGAACATGGGTACGGTGATGAATTTTGCGGGCCTCCTTCTCAAGAACCCAGCCCTAAAAAAGACGACCGTGATCTAGCTGGTACCGCGGAGAAACCCAAGTGCAATAGGTGTCGTCTGGCATTCAGTTCTCAGGAGATGCCTCTAGCTGCCGCCTTCACCGAGCCTCAGATAGCCGAGGTGCGAAATATTATCAGCCCCAACATGCTCAAGAAGGCGGTCTGTGAGCAGAACTCGATCCCATTATAGCAGATCAAGAAGAAGGGAAGGAAACGAAAGACTAACAAGGGCGCCGGTGTGAGCCATCCGGCACCAAGTACGATCCGTGCTCAGGACGGGCCACCTTCACCTAAGGATATCTCGAGGAGGGTGCATGTGGCGGGTAGGGCGATGCTACCGACAAATATGCTCAATGCTGCAACCGGTGCTATGCGGAGTCTGCATGACAGTGTTCTTTCTTTGGAGAAGCGGTGTCTCTCCCAGAATGATGTGGCATACCCAGTTTTCATGGCCAAGGTGCCAGAGGGCAAGGGCTTTGTGGATAACGCCATCGGGTGTACGATCATCCTGCAGTTTGATGACATCTTCGCTATGTTTAACCTTCATCCGCTGCACTACACCTTCATTCGGCTATTTTCGCTGAGTATGGAGATGCGGATCATTAGAGACAAGACCCCGGACATTGGGATAGTCGACCCCTTCTACATGCGTGCCAAGATCTTGGGCAGCGCTGGGGATCGGCAAGTCGCGAGTTCACACCTCGAATGCGTCATTCTGGCAAACCCAGATAAGGATAACTTCCTCGTGTCTTACTTTCCCGAGTAAGTCATCCCCTCACCGCCCCGTAACATATAATTTCTTAGATTTCGATCGTTCTTTTTTTTCTAACATTCCGTGTGTTGTGCAGTGACACACATTGCACACTCATCTTCTTAAGCCCAAAATATTCCATGGCCACGTATTTTGACCCGGACCGTGAGTCGAAGATAGACTACACAAATATCAAGAAAGTTCTTGATGATGCTCTCCCCGGCTACGCCACATCTGGACGCACCTTCAAGAGGCCAGTTCATAGGTACGGCAAGCACGTGTTCACCCACAATACGACGTTCCCCTGCGTCAAGTAGCCGCCTGGCGGTCAGAAGGATGCATACTACGCCCTCCATCATATGCGGGCGATCGTACGGGACCATAATCACCTTCTGCTACCAAATAATCTCAAAGATTGGGCCGCAAGCTTGTCGGCAATCCAGGATGCGGACATCAGACAAGAATTCTTTCGCATCCAGTCGGAGTTTGCAGAAATCATCCATCAAGATGTCCTTCGTACCTTGGGGCAGTTCTACCTCAGATATCAACCGTCCAACAGTGAGACTGAAACAACGCTACAAATGCAGGCTAACAACGCCCGCGATTTCATGACCATCACGAAAGACGGTGCCTTCATCCACGCTCCGGTCCCATGAGTCGAGTCGAAAGTAGTGATGCTATGTGTAGTTCTGAAACATCGATTAGCTCATGTTGTAACTAAACTTTAATGAACTTGTATGTCTCTTTGGTTTGGACAGTCGTTCAACTTAGATGTAATCGATGCTATTTATTAGTAGGACCACGAATCGTGCTATTAATGTCTTGCTTTTCTCTTCCGATCCTTTTATTGTATACTTATATATTGCTTATGTATTGTCTGTGAATTGCTACTAACGTTTTGTTTGGCTAGTGCATAGAGATACCGTCATATGTCGTGTACAAGGGTAAGGTTCCCGGAGTCTACGACGACTGGGAGGAGTGTCTGAGACAGGTTCACCATTTCAGCGGTAAGAGTTACAAAGGGTACACCACTAGGGCGGAGGCGGAATCTATATACACGCGCTATCTAGCGGGAGAGAGGAGGGGGCGTTGGAGGAACCGGATGAAGACCAGTTTCATCGCGATGATGCTCATTGTGATGACCGCAGCTCTCTTCTATGTGATGGTAGTTTAGATGATCGATATCGACTTGTAATGTGAAGACAAACTCGCTACTCGCGGTCTCGAGACTTGTAATGTTCTATCTTTGTTCGGTCTTTTGAATTCGGAGACTAATATAATGAATTGTATTCGGAGACTAATCTTCTATTGTATTCAATGAATCTGCCGTTGCTATGTGGTGCTGTCTATATTCTGTCCAATAATATATTTTGTAACCTGTGCAAATATCAGAAAAGAAAAAAATCTATAATGTTCATACTAATGGCGCACCACTCAACACTCTAATGGCGCACTGCAGAAAGGATACTAATGGCGCATCACCCCAAAGTGCGCCATTAGTATGCCAAAGCATGTGGGTAAATATGGCCCCCTGGGAGGCATACTAATGGCGCACGTTAGGCTATACTAATGGCGCACCAGCGCACTGCATGGTGCGCCATTAGTATACCAGATACTAATGGCGTGGTGCTAGTGGCGCACCAGTAGTGCGCCATTAGTAGGCAAAACTGATGCGCCACTAGCAGGCCTTTTTCTAGTAGTGTATCCCCAAAACGCGCTTCTATCTCATGTGCGTGCCACCGCCCTCGATCTCACCACCCACCACCCCAACCAAAAAACACCCACCGACACCCAAATCATTGATTCGCCTCCTCCATTACATAGACGACTCGATCCGATGCCCCCTCTCTAAATTTGGCGAGGGCCCTAGACCAAATAAGTAGTGTCAGATTGTCTATCATGACTTTCAACCCAATGTACTCGTGGGAGCGGGTCTCTAGCAAACTTGAGTCACTATCTCCTGCAACTAACTATCGCATGTTTGGGAATGTTTTGGGCGCTTCCATCTACTTACCCCTCTTTAATGTCCCTATGCAACCATGGTCCACCTTGTCCCCGTGCATTTCGCGGTCCGTCGACTCTCCCGCAGCCACCAAGGTCCAACCCCTAATCGGCGAAACACTAGATTTGTTGGCGGGCTACGGCCGATGTCATTGTTGTTGGTTCGGTTAACGTAGAAGTATATAGATATTTTCTTCTAATTAATTCTTGCTATAAAAGCATCCTAATTTTCAGGTGTCCAAAGCCACTTACAAAGAAGACACTCATTCATCATTTGTGAGTCAACTACCCTAGCCCCCTTGACCTTTAGGCTGTCAGGTTTCCTACCAATTAACTACATGGATCTTTTTTACCCATGATTCCTCTCACCAAAGTAATCTGTCGTAAAATTATTCTTGCATTGACAACGTCCTCTGGACAATTGGAATAGAGACATCATATAGAAAGGAACATCGCTAAGGCAAGACTAAAGTAAAACTAGTCTACCCGAAAAGTGTCTTCTCGACTTTGTCGATAATATTCGTCCAGTCACACCCAAGTTTCGTAGCATGGGGGAGACTCCTAAATTTTTAGAAGGCAACTTCCTCTCATTAGCTTTTTTTATAAAGGTTTTTTTATTGCTTCATGATATAGTATCAAGGGATACAAATTACAATGAGCACACCCGACCTCTACATAACCAGGATGCACATAGCCAACACACACACGCCATAGGATCACGCCAACAAAGAGCTAAGTCATACCTGACCGAAGCTATGACTAAGTGAAGACAAAAAAAATTGAAGAAGCGATACAAACAATGATTGACGATGTACAACGATAACCATCGGCACCAACTATTTCATGAGAACACAAGGACCACGAAAATGGTTCTTCAAAAGCGACGCCTCCAAGAAGGAAACGACACATAAGTGACGCCGTCGCCGGATCCAACACCTGAAAGTTAAATTGTGGGTTTTCACCCCGAAGATCAAGTCTGAGCAAACTTCAAGCAATTCCTTCATCAAGATAACGACGTCAAAAATGCCTCCATTGCCAGGCTTAAGCAATAAGAAGCTAGACCAAATGGTAGATGATTGTTCCCTGATGCCTCCTAGTCCAAGCCTTATTGCCTGTATCCAGCTTCTCATAACTAGGAATTCTCTCTTAATCTAGGGTCTCATCTATGGGTGGGACCATTATGAATAGAGGCACACCAAGTTGAAGGTGCAATAAGCAGACTACATGCATGTGTAGCGAATATATTGAGCTAACTCAAGATGCAGTGTTCTTCAAAAGGGGAAGATTAGTGGTTGGATTAGTTGTACATCCACCACACGTTAAGATCCTTTATTTCCGTGTATTGGAACCACTGATGTGTTTCAATCCAATAGCCTCTGGCTCTCTACGCCACGTGCAAGCAGAGCATATAGTGTGAATGACACATGATAACTGTTAACGTGTGAAGCTAATAAAAATGCAAAATAGTTTTACATGTTGTAGTTGTCGAGATGAGGGCAGTACTATAGCTGCATCATTTATTCTGGTCCAACCAAACCAAACCCAACACGTTTTCCTAGCCTAACCTGGCAACAGAAAAGAAAAACAGAGTTTCTTTCTTGGGCTCTCTGAAACCCCTCGTGTGCTTTGGTTCCAGTTAGTAAATACTCTGCATAGCACTGCCTTTTCAGAAAACGAAATTAGTAAACCCAATGGATAAATCTCAAGCAAAGGACGGCATGGAAACACAACATTAACCCTTCTCAGATTTGGACATGAATCATACACGCCCATTGCTTTCACCCTGAAGATTATATAAATCAAATGGTATAGCTAACCAAATTGAAAATATTCTGCATTTTTTAACACCATACTTCCACCCTCCACTTGTGCTTAGAACCAGGGACCGTAGTTCTTCACCTGAGAAGCGCTCCCATGTCTCTTAAAAACAATGTGCTCCGCTCAAGTTACAATCACCATTTCGTTCACCATGGTCTAATCAGTGTTTCATCTCTATTTACTGGTATGCGTGATTTTGAAAATGAGGTTCACTGATTTGGAGAACATCAATCAAGACACGAAAAGTTGCTCTTCTGCCTTGGGAAAATCACCGGTGTCCTGCTTCTTATTCAGGTCATTGCGATATGCATAAGTGTATGTATGTGTGACTACGTGCACCAAGAGCAAATTTCTTCAAACTGCATCATTGCTGTCCTTTGGTTTTCTATACTGCAGACTTTGCCTTGGGCATCCTGTAAGTAGAACACATAAATAGATTACAGAAACATTCTTTAGTGGCTGTACTGAAGAGATGCGTACATATTGTCAGGTGTGTGCCTACCTTGGGGATCAAACCAATGCGTTCCGTAACTTCCTTTTTTTTGTGTAATCCAAATATGACTTTTGTTCTGGAAACTGAAAGCAAAGTTAAGTTCTACTTTAGCAGCATAAAATCCAGCTCGGAGATCCCAAATTCTGAAATAAAGACACGTTTCCTCACTAGGAAATGGAACAAGGTGGACTAACCATTCTTTCCATTTCCCCATTGATCAAGGGATCACACTCCTCTTCTGAATTCTATTTATAAGCATTGTGAACTTTGTATTGTTCGTGGCACTTTGCTTTATCTATAAAGCGGGACGAAAACCTTTATCGGTAAATCTATTTATTATAGTCAGAACATGTTGCATCAGTAAGGACTCCAGTTGACTTCGGAGCCTGTAGAAAATCTCATACAAAGCAAGCTTACCTGTTCGTCAACGCAAGCCACATAGGTGTCATACTGGAAACAGAGACATACGAAAGAATCGCTGAGAAAAAAAAATGGAAACATCTGTTGAAGAAGCTGAAGTGACATATTTATTTCTTTGTGAGGTGGAGGAGCTAACTTTATTTTTCATCCACCCAAGGGAAGAAGGTGGATGTTTTACAAGTTCCAATTTAATCTGACCCATGAGCAAGGGGAACATGTCTTGTTGATAAATCTCCCCCAAAGCATCATTGAAATTCATCTGACCAACGTTGAAGCAACGAAATATTGCTGTGACTAAGCCTATAATTAATAGTATAAAGCTAGCACAAATAGAAAGGGGAAAAAGAGCACACAAGTTGCTCTATCGCTTGTGCAGGCAGAGGTAAATCTAACCTTTTGCTTAGCAACCCTCTTCCAAATCTCGAGATAGAGATGGTCGAGGTCATTACCGGTAATAGAATCATAGTTAAGGCCATATATATAATCCTAAATGGAAGTAATAAAATAGTCATCAAACACCATCACCACATACGCTGAACAAGAAACTTTATAGGTTAAGGAGGGGCATAGCCCATTACGTTGGTGCCCATAACTGAAGGTCTGAATAGAATTTTTTTTTGGAAACGGAGTTATACCCCGGCCTTTGCATCATGATGATGCATGCGGCCCTTTTATTAAAAATCCAGAAAGTACCATCACAAAGGTCTTACAGCTTGCAAACGGAGCAAAACAAAACACATAGAACTAAAAAATACAAGCGGACAAAGACAACCGGTACGGTGATAATAAGGACAAGCTCTCTAGACTCCTATCCTGTTATGCGAACGCCATCCGAACCGGTTGAATATAATCCGAGCCACCATCTTTCATTGATTGCACCCAGTAACCAAAGGCTCCCTGGAGTTCATAGGAGTGAGTAAGGACCACGTACGGATCCAAGTTGTAGCTCTGAAGATAACCTGCAAAAAAGTTAAGTTGTGTAGTATGTTAAAAATCATATCATTTTTGCAGTTCCATATAGCCCATAATAACGCACATATTCCAATCCGAATACGAGCTGTCATGATCTGTTCAACCTCAGCTAACCACGTCCCAAACAAAGACGCAATATCTACTGAAGGATTGATATTAAAAGCTATATGAATCGTTCTCCAAAGTAACTTGGCAAGTGGGCATTCGATAAATAAATGTTGTATTGTCTCATCCTGAGTACAAAAACAACACCGCGAGTTACCTACCCATCGCCTCTTAAATAAGTTGTTCTTTGTGAGTATTACTTGCTTGTGGACAAACCACATGAAAATTTTCATCCGCAAAGGAACCTTAACCTTCCATATATGAAGTGACCTTGAGATGGGGCCATAATTAATCAGATCCGTATAAAAAGATTTCACCATAAATATCTCATTTTTAGTTAACTTCCATTGTGTCGAGTCCGGCACGTCGGAGAGTCGAACTTCAATCAATCTTCAAACCAAGTGCATCCAGGTTGTCCATCTCTCACCCACTAACGTATGTCTAAACTGGATGTTCAAGGGAATAGTTTGAAGGACGATACCTACGTAATCTTCCTACTGGACCCTGACCAATCTTCATTGCTTCAAGAAAAGCTGTACTCTCGTACCTCCACCACTATACGATGAAAATACATGGTTAATTGTTATGTATGACACCTGATATGGCACGACGGAAGAACAAGTAGATATTCCTTGATAGTTAACCAACAGTAAGGGGCTTTTTAGGGGATACTTACATTATTCTTATCAAGTCTCAGTTTATCGCAATTCCACTGTCACATGGTAAGAACATCATTGCACCAATATTCTACATAATTAGCAGTTTTGGTTCAATATTGATCACATCATGCCTATCTTTATTTCCTTTGACATCTCGTCATAGTACCGGACGTAATCTAGAGATCCCCTGGTACCTATGATATGTGAGGCAGTAAGAATCCCAATCTTCATAGCTACACTGTCACAATGAAACTAAACTGTCACCAACAGGATGTCGGTCGCTAGTATTCACAGATGCAAAATTACAGGCACTTTTGTTTTTTTGGAAAACGAGCATACTCCCCGGCTGAATAATGTGATGAACAGCGGCAAATTTTGGTTGCACTATTTAAAAGGATGTCGATAACGGCCGGACGTTCGGCCTGGTGGCTCCCCAGATCGAACGACTCGTTCGGTGACGGGTGGGCATCGACCGAACAAGTTCGTTCGGGATGAGAGGAGCCTCAGCCCGAACGCTCTCCCCACCCAGCGTGAACAACCTAGAATATCAGTACAGGCCGGCCTGGTGACTAAAAAGACAAAAAAATGTCCAGTATGGCCCAGTTGGTACTGCGAATAAAAAACATTTTTTGATCTGTGAAAAATAAAGACCAAATTTTGTCATGTTATGAAAAAATTGCCATTAAAAGAAGAAAATTAAGAACTAAAAAATCCCAGTGATGCAAACTAGAAATTGCCATCCGTCTTTAACAAAGCAAAATTTGCCATGGCCAAACAGGATATTTGTTTACAGAAAAATAAAACAAACATGAAAATGCCTAAAACCTACTATGTTTACAAAAAACGTAAATTAAGAAAAAGACCATATGCACTAAGTATTTTTCCATGTAGTGTGCAGAAATAATTGCCCATCTAATATAACACCTAGAAATTATGGATGAATAAGAATGCAACAATGAGATTCCTTAGTTAAAAGTGTATTATTTCTCGCATCGTCTTGAAAAAAAGTATCTTGCCATGGGCATTAAACTGAATTTGCGGTGGTACATCTAGTGAATTTGGCATGGTAAAAAAAGTTGACATTGTCTTGAAAAAGAAACTTGCCATGGGCATTAAACTGAATTTTCCGTGGGACATCTAGTGAATTTTCCATGGCAAAGTTGACATCATCTTGAAAAAAGAAAGTTGCCATGGGCATTAAACTGAATTTGCCATGGCAAAATCAGTTTAACAATTGCCATGGTAAAAAAATTGGCATCGTCTTGAAAAAAGGAACTTGCCATGGGCATTAAACTAAATTTGTTGTGGGACATCTTGTGAATTTGCCATGACAAATTACTTTAAAAATTGCCGTCGAAAAAAAGTAGACATCGTCTTGAAAAAAGAAACTTGCCATAGGTATTAAACTGAATTTTCCGTGGGACATCTAATGAATTTGCCAGGGTAAAAAAAGTTGACATCGTCTTGAGAAAAGAATCTTGCCATGGGCATTAAACGGAATTTGTTGTGGGACATCTAGTGAATTTGCCATGGCAAAGTTGACATTGTCTTGAGAAAGAAACTTGCCGTGGGCATTGAACTGAATTAGCCGTGGGACATTGAAAGAACATGCGGTGCCCCCATGTTTGGTTTTGGCAATTGATGACAATCTCTATGGACTAATGGTTGCCTTGAGTTGTATTTGAAGGGTTTGTCCATAGGCTTTTCTTGGAGTCCATTTGTTGGTTTCAAGGAGAGTTTGTGATGACCAAGTTGCTATTAAGGAATTATCCAAATATTGGTCTTATGAGTGTTGAGCTTATTGCAAGCATGTCTTGAAGAAGAAGATTGTGTGATCATTCATGTTTACCTTCAAGACATCATCCAAATGAAGAGAGTTGGAAAGATTCAAGGTTGATCAAGACTAAGTCAAAGAATGAATCAAGTTGTTCAACACACAAAGCATAGAAGATGTACCGAGAGGGATCAAGCGATCCCATGGTATGGTAAGCATGGTCAATTAAGCTTTGTGTACTAACCCATGGTCTTTGTGCGAGTTCTTTGTGGGGTTAGGTTGCGGTGTGCAAGCTCAAGTAGAATCATCACGAAGAGATCATATGCTTGAAGCTTGCCGTCCATTGTGGCGACAATGGACATGTGAAGATGTGTAGAAGAGTGGCTCACCCATAGTGGAGTATGGGGGAGCAATCTACTAGTCTTCTTCGAGCCAATGCAATCAAGAAAGGTGGTCCAATTTGAGGGAGTCAAGATCGTCATCATCTAGCTCTAGTGGACCATGTGCAAGGCAAAGGTTTGCCCTTGATAGGTTTTCTATTTTACCGGTCTCACGGTAGTTGTGGGAGACCGGGTTATAGGATTGATTGCCGTACTATCAAGGGGGGCTCTCGATGAGTTGCTTGATCGTATCGTCGTAGAGAGCTCAAACCATTGCATTCTTGCATCATATTTTTTGGCTCTTATTTGGTTCTTCTCCTTGTGAGATTTGGAGCTTTTGGTCATGTTCATGACAAGCTCGAGTTCATCGAAAACGGAGTTCACTTGCATCTTCTATGATATTTTTGATGTTGGAGGGTATGCCGATTCTTCTCGGTTGGAGGTTTCACTCCTTTGTTTGCTAAGCATACCTCCCCTGCATACTTCTCGGTTGGAGGGTATGCTGTTTTGATGCTACTCGTCTTGCTCTATCCAACAAGCTTGAGTTTGCTTAATTCGGAGCTCATTTGCAGAAGTTATGGCAGTTCTGGTTTCCTTTGGAGTTTTCTTTGTTTTAGCGGTAGTGGCTTATGGCTGGCGCCAGCGGTAGTACCGCGGTCCAAAGCGGTAGTACCGCCAAAGCTCCCCAGCGGTAGTACCGCTCTCAGAGCGGTAGTACCGCTCCAAGCGGTAGTACCGCTCTCCGAACGGTAGTACCGCTTGGGGTTTTCGGCCGTAGTACCGCTGTGCGTCTGGGCTACTTCCGCCTCGATTCTCGTACGAAGTTTTTCGTGTCGGGTTTTGCGGCACTAAGGGCGGCAGTAGGAGCGGTAGTACCGCCCTAAGCGGTAGTACCGCTCTTCCCTAGCGGTAGTACCGCCTTGGGGTCAGGGCCCTGGCAGCGCGGTAGTACCGCTGGGTTGAGCGGTAGTACCGCCCGGAGCGGTAGTACCGCCCTTCCCTAGCGGTAGTACCGCTCTGTGCGGGGCCGGTGAGTGGGATAACGGTTGGATTTTCCCCCACCTATAAAAGGGGGTCTTCTTCCCCAATGGACCTTATCATTTGAGCTCGTGTTCTTCCCCCATTATTGACCTTCTCCGAGCTTCTATCTCTCAATCCCTTCATGGATTCGTGCTAGTTTTTGGGGGAAAAGAGAGAGGAGATCTAGATCCACATTTCCACCAATCACTTTCTCCTCTATGTGAGGGGAACCCCTTGGATCTAGTTCTTGGAGTTCTTGGTGTTCTCCTTCTTGTTCTTCCTCTCATTTTCCTCCCTAGCATTAGTTGCTTTGGTGGGATTTGAGAGAGAAGGACTTGGGCACTCTGTGTGCCCTTGCCATTGCATTTGTGCATCGGTTTGAGTTCTCCACGGTGATACGTGGAAGTTACAAGTTGAGAAGCTTATTACTCTTGGGTGCTTGGTGCCCTTGAGCTTGTTCCTCTTGGGTGCTTGGGCGCCCTAGTCGGTTGGTGGTGTTCGGAGCTCAATCATTGTGGTGTAAAGCTCCGGGCAAGCGTCGGGGTCTCCAATTAGGTTGTTGGAGATCGCCCCGAGCAATTTGACGGGTACCGGTGACCGCCCCCAAGGGTTGCCAAAGTGTACGGGTTCGGGGACCGCCCCCAAGGGTCGCCATTTGTACGGGTTCGGTGACCGCCCTCAAGGGTCCCTTAGTGGAATCACGACATCTTGCATTGTGCGAGGGCGTGAAGAGATTACGGTGGCCCTAGTGGCTTCTTGGGGAGCATTGTGCCTCCACACCGCTCCAAATGGAGATTAGCATCCGCAAGGGTGTGAACTTCGGGATACATCGTTGTCTCCGCGTGCCTCGGTTATCTCTTACCCGAGCCCCTTTACTTATGCACTTTACTTTGTGATAACCATATTGTTCTTTGTCATATATCTTGCTATCACATAGTTGCTTATCTTGCTTAGCATAAGTTGTTGGTGCACATAGGTGAGCCTAGTTGTTGTAGGTTTTGTGCTTGACAAATTAATCGCTAGGTTTATTCCGCATTTGTTCAAGCCTAAACCGTAATTATTTTAAAGCGCCTATTCACCCCCCCTCTAGGCGACATCCTCGATCTTTCAGACATCTAGTGAAATTGCCATGCCAAACTCAGTTTTAAAATGGCTAATTTAGGGCACAAAATTATTGATCATGTCCTAGAAAACTTACCATCCATCTAGAAAAAATGTGATTTCCCTCAAAGAATGCATGTAAATATGCATGTACAGTGGCCATGGAAAAAAGACTCAGATTAAGTTTTCCATGTCAATACATCTTAAGTTTGCAAATAATGGCAGAAAAACAACACATCTTAAAGTTTTGCATGGCAAAACTCGATCTTGAGCTACCCATACCAAGACATATTAAAGAGTTGCCATGGAAATATCACATTATAGACAAATTAAAAGCAATGGACAACTATCCCACTACTAGAAAAAGGCCTGCTAGTGGCGCACCTGTTTTTGCTACTAATGACGCACTACAGATGCGCCACTAGCATCACACCATTAGAATTTTTTACTAATGGTGCACCACTGGTGCGCCATTAATATACTAGATACTAATGGCACACCTGTAGTGCGCCATTAGTATGCCTAGAGGTGCGTCATTACTATCTCACTTAGTAATGGCGCACCACATAGGAGTGCGCCATTAGTAACAATTTTTTTGAAAAAAAATTCAAAATTTTTTTTTAATTTTTTTTCCTAATCTCAGATCACTATGGCTTAATCTCAGGTCAAATCACACACCATGGTCAAACTTCCCAAAAGGTCACCCATCCTCACACTACTCCAGCCCAAACACACTTAACTTCAGAGTTCTATCCACCCCCAATAGCAGCTCACTTCACAGGCACTTGTTGATATATCTAACATAACAATCCTATTAAACCTTGTTGATGTTTAGGACTTTGTTCATGTTCATGAGTGTGATGAAATTTTGAAGAATTATTTCAAACTTCCCGGTCATATTACGTATCATATTTTGAAAAAAATCCCCAAAAAAATTCGAAACTAAATTTTTTTCTGTTACTAGTGGTGCACCTAGCAAACGGTGCGCCACTAGTAAGTTTGAAATTTTTTGAATTTTTTTGCCTCCAGATCTTAAAAGCCCCGTAACTTTTTTCCTGTCAGGTTTTTGAGGATTTTTTTGAAAATGTTTAAAATCCCCGTAATTTGGATGTAACTTTTCGAGTAGATGATTTTTCATATAAAAAACTTTTTAATCCGAGGTCGTATGCAAAAGTTATGCCCATTTTACAAATTCCAGAGAGATTTTGCAAATAAAGTCGAAATTCATATTTGTAAATTTTCCCAACAAGTAGACCACATATCACATGGGAAACTTATTTTCTTTTATTTTTTTGACATTTCAAACATTTTCTTTTATTTTTTTAAAAACTGAAAAAGCGGCCAGGGGGGTTGCAATTTTTGGGCCAAGTTAGTAATGGCGCATCGTGGGCGTGGTGTGCCATTACTAGTTTAACTAGTAATGGCGCACCACGCCCACGGTGCGCCATTACTAGTTTTGAAAAATAAAATTGAATTTTTTTTGGAAAAAAACTTAGTAACGGCGCACCAATGGACAGTGCGCCATTACTAGTTAAAACTAGTAATGGCGCACTGTCCACCGGTAACTAGTAATGGCGCACTGTCCACCGGTGCGCCATTACTAACAAATTGTTTTTTTATTTTTTTTTCAAAACTACTAATGGCACACGGTGGGTGTGGTGCGCCATTACTATGTCAACTAGTAATGGCGCACTATCCATGGTGCGCCATTAGTAACATTTTTTTTTCAAAACTACTAATGGCGCACCACACACCAGGTGCGTCATTAGTAATATATTACTAATGGCGCACCTGTATGTGGTGCGGCATTGCTATATTCAATGGCGCACCATATACATGATGCGCCATTAGCGTCCATATTATCTATAGCCCTTTTCCTAGTAGTGTCGAGGGAACAGCACAATTACTTCCCATATACATGTTTAGATCCAAGGAAAAAACCCATCAAAAACACCATGAACAAAACTAAACTGTGAATCTGTGATGCATCTACTCCACCAACAAATTGTGACCAAACTAAAAAATCTATCTCATCTTTGCCTCAATTTTCAGCCATGAACTTAAATTGCCATGCTTAATAGAAAACTACATTTGCCAAGGCAAAAAGTGGAGACATGCCAGTTTCTTTAATTGTCTTGTGATCATGGCAAATTAAAGTTTGCCATTGTGTTGGGTAAAAGCATGTTAATACTTTGCCATGAGACATAGGGGGAACTACAAGCACTTGCCATGTGACAACTACAAAAAGAAACAAGACTCTGCAAAATTGCCATGATTAAAGAACACATTTGTTGAGAAAATTGCCATGGACTTGAACAAAACTTTACTAAAAATTTCCATTGCTCCCATTTACTATCACATATCATCTTCAGCAAAAAGAAAGAAAACTGGCCTACTGCCCACATGTAAATTGGACAGTACATAGATTGGAGGTATGACTTCTCCAGAAAATGCATGCTAACTGAATTTTCTGCCATGGCAAGGATAAATAAACATCATGCCAAAAATTGCAATAATTTTGAAAAAGGCGTCGCACAGTGTTAACAATATGGCAAAAACCAAACAAAAGGGCATGTCACAAGTTGTCAATGTTCTTAACATTCAGAAAAAAAGGGAATCTATAATCAATGCCAACGCTTGCATTAAATTTGTAAAATATAGAAACTATAAGTGTTGTGAATCATTGACATGATTTTTAGAGACAACAAATAGTAAGTTGGTAATTTCAGGCGTTCATGCTTCGGTTGTTGGTAAATTCAGGCATTCAGGCATGGGATGAATTGTGGAGCATTGACAGAGAATGGCATATGGATTGAAGCATGGCTCACCTTCACTAGTAGAAAAGAGGGCTTTGGTCCACCCCGGGTTAGCCCGTTAGTCCCGGTTCAGTCTAGAACCGGGACTAATGGGGGCATTAGTCTCGGTTCGTGCGCCAAGGGGCCACGTTGGCCATTTGTCCCAGTTCGTCTGGACCTTTTAGTTCCGGTTGGTTCCACGAACCGGGACTAAAGGGTGCGATGCCCATTAGTCCCGGTTCGTGGCACCAACCGGGACTAAAGGGTTAGACCTTTAGTCCCGGTTTGTGCCACCAACCGGTACTAATGGGGTTTGAGGCATTAGTACCGGTTCATGGCACGAACCGGTACTAAAGGTCCCATTTTCAAACTCCACCCCCCCACCCACCCCCACCCCCACCCCCCCTGGTGGATCGCCTTTTCAGTTTAAAAAAAAGAAAATGATAAAAATGTCAAAAAAAAAGTTTCCCATGTGATATGTGGTCTAGTTGTTGGGAAATTTTGCAAATGTGAATTTCGACTTTATTTGCAGAATCTTTCTAGAATTTAGTAAAATGGGCATAACTTTTGCATACTAACTCGAATAAAAAAGTTTTTTATATGAAAAATCATCTACTCGAAAAGTTACATCCAAATTTAACTGGGTGAACCCCGTTAAACATTTTTAAAATCCTCAAAAACCTAACAAAAAAAGTTACGGGGCTTTTAAGATCTAGAGTGGAAAAAATGAAAAAATTTCAAACTGTGGTCAAACAATGGTCAAACTAATTATTCTAGAATATTAGTGTTACTAAATAATTATTTCAGTTATTTTGAATTTGGGTCAAATCTGGTCAAACTGTGGTCAAACTGTGGTCAAACAATGGTCAAACAATGGTCAAACTAATTATTCAAGAAATATTAGTGTTAATAAATAATTATTGTTTTTTAAAACAATAGTTTCAAACTCAAACAGTGAAATGTGTCACTTCATGCTCAAGCAAAATTCCTGAGGGTTAATAGGATTGACATCTTTCTTGTCAGGAAAACAACAAGTGCAGACTTGGAAACGAGGGAGAATAGAACCCGAAAGTTAAGCGTGCTCAGGCTGGGGGAGTGGGAGGATGGGTGACCGTTCGGGAAGTTAGATGATTTGGAATGATGAGGAGTGATTAGAGATTAGAGGATAAATTGAGGAGTGATGAGGGGTGGTGATTAGAGATTAGAGGTTAAAATAATTCAGAAATTTGAAAATAAAAAAAATCAAAAAAAATTCAAAAAAAATCGTAAAATTTCCTTTAGTCTCGGTTGGTGTTACCAACCGGGACTAAAGGTGGAGCTCCACGTGGCCGCGGCCTTTAGTCCCGGTTCGTTTAAGAACCGGGACTAAAGGGGGGAGGCATTAGTAACGACCCTTTAGTCCCGGTTCGAAAACCGGGACTAAAGGGCCTTACCAACCGAGACAAAAGCCCCTTTATCTACTAGTGCTTGAAAACGCTTTCCTAATCGATCTGGCAGAACTCACGCGTCACGGCGGACGCGACGAGGAACAAGCTATGGGCGCGGTGACGATGCATCCGGCTTGCTCGTCTTGCTGGTACTGCTGTAGAGTAGGAACATGACCGAGGGCATGGTATGCGGCGTGGGGTGGCACCACAACGCCGACGGTAAACGCGCCCTAGAGCGGATGCTGCCCGCCGCGCGCGGAGCAGAGCCGTCCTGGCCGTCGGAAGTGGAGAGTACGGCGCCGAGCACCCGTGTGAGCCATCCTTGGCCGCAGGGCATGTACATGAGGAAAAGAGGAGGAGGTGGAAAGAGAAGGGCGCAACGGGATTTACCAGCGAGCGGCAGCAGTGCTCCCGCGTACGGTGGTGCGGGGACGACCAGATCTTGGCAAGAGGAAGGCGTCGGCTGCTCCGCTGCTGCATGGTTGGAGGCGAATCGACGGGAGCTCGGGCGTGGTTGCAGGCATAGGGGACGCCCGGTGCGGCGGCGGTGCACGACGAGCAGCTCGCCATTGCAGGCATCAAGGAGAAGAAAGGAGTGTGGGAGGAGAAAAGGATAGAGACAGAGGAGTGGGGGAAGAAAATCCTATGGGACGGGGCCTCATAGTCTCCTTCCTGGGGCCCCTCCTCAGATTTTGACACGTCATCAGCGGCATACATCTTAAAGCGAGCCTAATTCTCTAATTAGTTGATACGTATATCAACTAGATATTGCAGTATTTGTACGATACAGTATCAATTCGATCGATACTTTCCATCTAACAAAACAGAACAAACAAGGCGATCTTCTCGCTGCTAGCCGCTGCATCAGACCTCGGCGCCATCGCGACCAATCCCATGGCGACCCCTCCATGCGCCGCTTACGACGACCCTCACGGAAACGGCGGTGGCGTCGTGAGCTCTCCCTGCGCCGGTGACGGGGACGTGCTTGTTGTCCCTCGCGGAACCAACAGCAACAGCTGCATGATGATGTCCACCGTCTCCACCACAAAGCTGTCAGTACGGCAACGCCGGCGTCGGCGGCAAGCCAGCCATCGCCGAACCATGTGAATTGCATCAGCAAAGAAAATGCAAAAGATGATGGTAAATACACATCCTAGACTGAGCTTCAGCCTAGATATATGCACATCTATATTCGTGTACATCTTTACGCAAATTTATAAAATAGTTACATATAAGTAAAAAAATGTTTTTACCAACAATCCATATTCTAACATTAATTAGACAACTTGTTTATCTTTTACTAGGCAAAATGAAAATTAACAAAAAAACATCTTTCTGCAAATTTTATAAAGCAGTTACAGATAAATTAAAAAAAATGTTTTTACCAACAATCCATATCCTAACATTAATTGGACAACTTGTTTATTTTTTACTAGGCAAAACAAAAAAAAGTCTTTCCGCAAATTTTATAAAGCAGTTACAGATAAGTAAAAAATTGTTTTTACCAACAATCCATATCCTAACATTAATTGGAAAAC
>NC_041385.1:787398983-787400017 GCF_002162155.2 Triticum dicoccoides | reverse complement strand
TTATTTTTTACTAGGCAAAATAAAAATTAACAAAAAAATGGCCTTAACATAGAAAACATATTTCCGCAGATTTTATAAAGCAGTTACAGATAAGTAAAAAATTGTTTTTACCAACAATCCATATCCTAACATTAATTGGAAAACTTGTTTATTTTTTACTAGGCAAAATAAAAATTAACAAAAAAATGGCCTTAACATAGAAAACATATTTCCGCAGATTTTATAAAGCAGTTACAGATAAGTAAAAAATTGTTTTTACCAACAATCCATATCCTAACATTAATTGGACAACTTGTTTATTTTTTACTAGGCAAAATAAAAATTAACAAAAAAATGGCCTTAACAAAGAAAACATATTTCCACAAATTTTATATGACAGTTACAAATAAGTTAAAATTGTTTTTTCCAACAATCCATATCCTAACATTAATTGGACAACTTCTTTATCTTTCACTAGGCAAAATAAAAAGGGTAATGTTTGGAGACGGTGCGCCGGCGAAGCGTTGCGCCGGACGCTCACGTGCTTAACGCGTGTCGCGGGTCCCACACGCCGCTCGAGCCCTCCCCACCTTATCCTTCCACGCAAAGCTGCTCCAGGGCCACTCGTTTCTATCCAGATGCATCCCTCCTCTGCTTTTCTTCTCCTCAAATCTAGCAGCCCACTCAATCTCTATCCCATACACATCCCTCCTCTTGCTTTTCTTCTCCCCAAATCCATGGCACCTCGTACTGCATCGAGGAGACAGGCGGGTGCTGGAGGGGCGTCGCTGCTGTGCTACCGCAGATCGATGGAGGCGCCGTGCCGTGCGGCGTGCTGCTGCAAGCCTGCACCATGGTCGGTCGATGCCATGGTGGAATGAGCCACCGTCGATTTTGCTGCACGCGGCGGCAAGGAGCTGCAACTCCCTGTTGGGTGTAGCCGCAAGCCCGTTGTTGGTTTTAAGCTGCATTCGACGGCGCCACACCGACAGGAAAGCTACAACCGGCTACCACAGGAGCTACAGCCATCGGTGGCAGAGCTGCAACCAGCTGCC
>NC_041385.1:787392313-787398684 GCF_002162155.2 Triticum dicoccoides | reverse complement strand
CGTTTTGCTGGAAGCGTATGCCGGAGATGTTGGAACCGGCGCCCAGATTTGCTACAACCATGACAATGAAGTATGGCCGACGACGATAACGCCGTGTTTTTTGCTGCAACCGGCAATAGGAAAGCTACAACCGGCACCCAAATTTGCTACAACTAGCTACCACCATGTCTTTTGATTTTTTTTGCCGGATCCATCTTTTTCTTACTTTGGAAACACTCCAAATTTGCTACCACCGTCTTTGTTTTTTGCTTCCACTGTATTTGAGTTTTGCTACCATCCCATTTTTTGGCTGGAACCAACGATTTTTTGGTTGGAACCGATGTTTTGTTTGCTACTACCCTCATCTGCAAACGGCCACAACGACGACTTTCATTGAAAAGCTGCAATCGGAGGTCGATTTTGTTGGATCTGACACCACATTTTTGCTGCATTTGGCGGACTAGCAAGCACCGGTGTTGCAACCGGCTCTTGGAACTGCGGCTGTTCGGGATCGAGAATGGCGAGCAGCGACGAGCTGGCGAGGTCATCGGCGCTGGGGGTCGTCGGGAAGGGGCGAGGAGATTCTCTCGTGCGCGCTGTTTTGGTTGGGCTCTGGTGCGCTAGTGAAAGAAAAGAATCGAGAGGATGGAGCAAGACGACACATGTGACAGATAGCTGCCCACAAATATATCGTGGGGCTACGGTGCGACCGGTCCAAATTTGGGCCGGTGCGCCGGCGCCTATCAGTGCCCAAATAAAAATTAAGAAAAAAATCGCCTTGTGAAAGCTCGAACCCAAGACCAGTAGAAGCATGCTTGCATGCCATAGCCAACTCGCCATAAGAGATTACGCGTACTGATACGCGCCACAAGCTCCTTATATCTTTAGACCCTACCGCTAAAGACTATGGCGGTAGGGTGTTTTCAACATCACGGCACCATCAAATCCTACTGCCGTAGCCCTCGGCGGTAGGCTGTGTTAACCTACCGCCAAAGACGATGATAGGAAAAGGGTCAGATCGAGATTTTTTTTTTTTGAATCGAGGTCAAATCACGCTAAAGTTTATAAAAAGGGTCAAAACAGTGAATTCGGCCACTCCAGGGTGTGGAAGTGGCTTCGTTGCAGATTGTAGCTACCACTAGAATCGCCAGATGGTACCACTAGAATCTGCAGATTGTAGCGACCACTAGAATCTGTAGTTTGTGATAGTTTTTTTCTCCCGATCGTGTGCCGACCGCTAAAAAAACGTCTTTGCGATACTTTTTTTCTCTAGATCTGGTGGTTGTCATGCAATCTATGAATGATGGCTAGACGCAAAGGATATAAATGTGCAGTGGCGACGGCCGCACATTGTATGTAACTGCTGTGATCGAAGAATAGTGGTGATGAAAACGCATGATGACTTCGATGGTGGTGCTACTTTAACACCCGCCCTCGAGCTCCGAGATGAAAACCTAGGTCTTAACCGAGTTAGTTATACCCCAATGTTGATGTTTTCGCGTCATTACCTTGTTAGAGGCATTGTTCGATTATGCAAACCACTCTTCAGAGTGAAAACCAAAAATCTGACCTTTAGTGGTTGGATCCGCGGACGGTGGCGCTTGATCTCCGTGTTCTACCTGACCGTGTTACTGTTGAAGAATCTTATTGTCCATTTGGTGTCATGAGATAATTAGTGCGGATAAGGTGATTGTCGTAGTTTGTCGACCGTGGATCACTTTGTTTTTCTTTTTCTTTTTGGTGCTTAAGCATAGCTTCGGTCTTGTATGACTTTGCTATTTGTTGACATCCTTTTCCTGTGTGTGTCTATTGGTGTTGGTTGAGTGCATCCTAACTATGGAGAGGTCGGCTGTATACTCATTGTGTTTGTATCATTTTGATGTTTTATATTGAGTCAATAAATTTACCCTTTGTTGGGCAAAAAATCAAGGTTTTTCATTTTCGTTTGATTTTTAATATCTTTAATTAGTACATATAGACGAATCATTTTTTAGTAATACTGATTTTTAACATAAAAGTTGGAATTTTACTTTATTGAAGTCATATTCGAATCTACATGATTTGGGGAGTATATAGATAGTATTTTCCGCCTGCTAGACAATTGATAGACAAAAGATACCAAGAAATTAGTTACGTAATCATTTTTTTTCTTGACTTAAGTATAGCATTTCGGGTTCAATGTTAAATTTGCAAAGACCCTATTTTGATAAAATTAAACTGTAGTAATTGAATGAATAATGGTTAATCACTATATAAATATACCTAGTTTGTTTAGAGGATTCTAGAATTTAGCTTATAACTCAATTTTGATACTCCCTCCATCACGGTTTAGAAGGCACAGTTAAATTTGCGTGCGTTTTCACAATAGACAAGGTTTAGGGCGCATTGCATTTATTTCTAGTAGCTAATTAGTACTCCGAAGTACTATTTCTATATGCATGCGTACTGTGAATGCTATTTTTTAGCCCATCTCATAACCAATAGATAACCACCTAGGTCCCAGAGAATTTCCAAGTGCGCCTTCTAAACCGTGACGGAGGGAGTAGTATTTACTTTTGCAGTTTACTGTAGGCCCAATGCATGCCAAATCTTCTCAGGAGGTCACGATGCATGATTAGTTGCATGATCTTGCATAAATAATTACTTCTGAATTCCTTCTCTTGGATGTTAATACTATCTTATATCTTATCTTATACTCCTTCCGTTCCTAAATACTTGTCTTTCTAGAGATTTCAATAAGTGACTACATACGAAGCAAAACGAGTGAATCTACACTCTAAAGTATGTCTATATACATCCGTATGTGGTAGTCTATTTGAATCTTTAAAAAGACAAATATTTAGGAACGAAGGGAGTATTTACTAATTGAAGGCACCATACGAGCCTTCACGTTAATCATTAATCACTACTTACAAATAGCCATTAAATCTTAATTTTACGTCTAGAATTAAAGAGGATATGCTTGGAAGTACGCATGTTTACGCGGGAGATCCCATCGGCCCAGAGTCCATACGTGATACGCAACAAAGGAATACGTGCAAACAAACTCTAGACTAAACTTTATTTTTGGAAAGCGTACCAATTAAGTTAAGTAAGCCATGCAGCCTTGACGCATCTAGCAGTATAGTAGTAGTACGTATCACGGCAACTAGAAAAAATAATCATGGATCGGCATTGCTCAACTGGCTCAACATGCGTACACTTGAGTATCTTGCGTACATCTAGATGTAGGTACAACCCCAGAAATAAATCTAGGTATAGGTACGTGGATTAAAAAAAATCATTCGAAAAATCATCACACACGCAACCAGAATGAATATATGCATGTACTGGACGATGCTTCGGCGCCTTAAGGCACCTGCCTTTGTGTCTATGACATGTGGGTCCAACAGGTGGCTGGCTCACATGTCAGTGACCCAAAGGTAGGAGCCTTTAAGGCACCGAAGCTGTGTCCGCATGTACTATACGAACCCCGTCCATAAATCACCCTGAACTAAATATATACTCTGGAATTTTTATGTGACAATGCACATAGTACTCCCTCCATTTTTATTTAGTTCGCATATTAGCTTTGGTCAAAGTCAAGCTTTACAAACTTTGATCAAGTTTATAAACAAAAATATTAAGGTATACAATAACAAATCAACAACATTAGATTTATTATTGAATGTACTTTCACATCGTATAGATTTATTATAATAAATGTCTATATTGTTTTCTACAAACTTGGTCAAACTTTACGAAGTTTGACTTCAGTCAACTCTAATATGCAGAGTAAATAAAAACAAAGGGAGTATCTCATAAAGACATAAATAAATTAATGTCAGAAAAGTTGCAAGTCTGTGTCATAAATATAGTTAATAAATTAATTATGGTTATATTTAAATATAAAGAAATGCTAAACGGTGCAAGTGCATCAGAAACCAACTGATTTAGTAGTCGGAGAATTTAGTGTCAGTTTAATTTATGCAGAAAGGTATATTAACACAAATATTAATTTAGTAGTAGCCAAATTAGATATGAAGAGTGCTTAATTAATTAACAAAAATATTAATTTAGTAGCAGCTAAATTAGATATCTAAATCTTGATAAATGTGATCTAATGGAATATATGTCGGCAGTAAAAGCTACAAATCATGGGCTAGAATACAGAATAGCAGTCATCGCCTAAAGAAATTCATCGTCATTGATTTTTCCAAATATCTCAGTTTGTATATCAGAAGGATCAATTTTCAAAAGTGTGCAAACCAACTAATGATTTATAGGCGGGCATCCATTAATTTAGGAGGATTCCGAACAACAGAAGGGCGTGCTTCTAAAACTTTACATGTCGACTTAATAATGGCTTCTAGAATGTTACATTCCAAGTAAAAGAAAGATTCAGTGAGAATACCAAAAATATAGGAAATTGTTCAAAAAACAGAGAAGGCTTCCACGAGTTTACAAACAAACATGAAGAAGCGAAACGGTCTTCCAAACAATTAAAAAAATACAAGGACAAGCTTTACGTGAGCTTCCTCGCAAAAAATCTTTAACTGGGTTGCATTCCATAGTGTTCCGTGTGGCTCACCGGCATGTTGAATGAAAAAACTGCTCGGAGAATGATTAGTGGTCACACGTGTTTATGGTGAAATATTTTAATTACATGTTTGGATGGTAGCATTGAATAGCCCCGAATATAATAAGCCATAACGAGTAAAATCATAGATTGTGCGTGTATAACGATTTAAAAAAATCATCATATGTATTTAGTCATTGCTGTACTATAGAATATAATATTTCATTTTCTATGAAAATAGACAATAAATATATTTGTAAAAATACAGATCTAATTTCTAAAATATTTAAAGAAAATAATACCTCTAAAAACTTTGGATGTATAATATTACAAACTTCCATAATATTCTAGCCCGTGCAGAAGCACGGGTTGACGACTAGTTGAACCAAGGGGGAGGAACAATTCACGTTATTGCTGACATGCACGATTCGTCAACTACAAGAATCAACCCAAAGTTTTCAGAGACTTACCAACTATGGTTAAATCCCTCCATTTTAGGTATCAAGAAAAACTGCAACTTCTTTGAAAGGCACTTTCTCGATCCAAGTACATACGTGTGTTGGACTTAAGTGGACATTCAGTTGGAAGACAATCTACTTCAAGTAACTTAGACTTTAATGGAAGTTCAGTTGAGGAGAAATCCACTTCAAGGCTCAAGCAACATGTTACTGCCATTGTCCATACATCAATCAAAGCTGTACTTAGGTACCTTGATACCACAGCCTTGCCAATTACATCACTTCCAACTTCTTTCCACACTCTAAAATACATGCAAACTTCAATTCTATCCAAATGCTCACTTAAAGCATTGCCTAACAATATATGTAGCCTCAACAATCTTTGCTATTTGAACCTATCTGGTAATCACCCTTACTGAGCTCCCCCAGTTACTGGGGAAGCTCTCTATACTCTCTTTCCTCAACTTATTGGGGTGTTCCATGCTCCAAGGGTAACCTGAACCCATCCACGAGATAACATCAGAACTGCCATTGCACATTCTGGTGAGGGAGAGACGGGAGCTAGTGAGGCAACGACTGTGCAAAGGCGGGCAATGAAGAAAGGAATCGTCATTGCGGAATGGTGGAAGTTAAGAGCCATTGATCTGTATATATAACTGGAGAATGTCGGACAGTCGGTGTCATGGGAAATGCGCAATGATAGCTGAACGGTCGCCGCCATAGGAATTGTCGCCGGTTCAATGCATGCTCCTTGGGAGCTCACGCACTGGTAGCCGAATCAGCACGCTGGTATTCGAGGAGGCATGAGTCCATTCCTACTTCGTTCACATTTCTGGTTTATTCCCCACGTGAAGAAGAGGCCGAAGTTTGAATAGACAACAATGGTATCCGTCTGTGATAAGAAAACATCATCACAAACCGGAAATTTTCTCACTAGTCAGTGTTAACATGCTCAGTTGGCCAGCAGAGGCTCATCACTGACGCACCTCTACTGGCCCATCGGTGATAACCCTCATCGACGGTGTCTAATTTGTAGCCGGTCAGTGTAAGAGCATCTCTAATAGATCCCGTAAACCGGACCATTCGGCAAAATAACCGCCGGTTTACGGGACAGAGGCCGTTTTGCCGGCCTGAATAGATCACGTAAATTCGACAGTCCAGGATTTTTTTTGTCGGACCCCGGATACATGGGCCCATTTCCTTCATATCTACGGGATTGCTCTCGTTTTTGCCGGCTCCCCTTTTCGTTGCCGCGAACTCCTATCCACTTGCTTCCGTTCTCGCCTCCACTCCCCGCCGCTACTGCCGCACATCCCCACCGATTCTTGCCGGCCCCCCTCCCCCGCCCCCACGCTGGCCCGCGCCGTCTAATAGCC
>NC_041385.1:787356332-787392143 GCF_002162155.2 Triticum dicoccoides | reverse complement strand
GCCGCCGCCATGGATCCGCCCCGGAGCTTGGCGCGTGGCCTTGTAGCCGGTGGACGATGTCGACAACCTAGTGTTGTTGCATCTTGTGGAGGAATTTGATAATGGGACGACGAAAAAGCATCGCGGATACACGATCGGCCGACTATGCATTCCCCGCAACCGAGCTATCGGTGATGAGTTGCTGATGAAGGACTACTTCGCTGAGGTACTGACATATCTGGCTCACCTATTTTGTAGGCGATACTGAATACGTCTTCTTCCGATAATTTTCCACAATATGATCATCGAGGATGAGAAGGATTTGGACTTGGAGTACAATTATGACAATGTTGGTAGTCGTGTAAAGCCTGCCAGGAACGCAAATGAGATCACTATATTTCTTGAAAGCTACCGGAAGATCGAGAACCGTGATTCACGCAACCAACTCGAGCTTGGTCTTATTGAATATTGTTGGCAACTCTATGGGGGGAGATAGATTTCCAATTTAATTTGTATGTATTTGTGTGTGATTTGAACAATTTGGTGTTGTAATAACTAGTCGAATTTGAACATTTGTTGTAATAAAAACGATTGTGGTATTATGAACTATTTTTCAGACAATTTATATTCATATGTTTAATTTATATTAAGACTCCATTTGGTTTTGTTTGTTGAATTCTCTAATTACGAAGCTTTAGCGGTACCGCGAGCCCTCCGGCGTAACCGAATGTACCGAGCCTAGTCCTCATACCCGGCAAGCATCCTGGTTGAGGAGTGCGCCGGACTGGTGGGTGCCCCATACCCGGCAGGCGTCCTGGTTGGGACCTCGGGTCTTAGATGTTAGGTTATGGTAGAGGAGTGAGCCTAGCTCATCTGGTTGGGGGAGTGGATGTACAAACCTAACACCTGGGTTCAAATCCTCACGGAGGCTAATTTAGGTTTCTATTTATTCTTGAGGACCAGGCTTTCCTGGTACTCACGCATCCCTAATTGGTGCATAGGACGGGAAAGTGAAATTCTCCCCCAATTATAAGACCTTATTCTGTTCTAGAGGCTTCCTCGTCCCTCGTGTCGACCCCGCCCTGGGCGACTCGGGGGCTTCTCCAACCCTAGGGGCCGCCACCCACTCCTCCTCCCCTCCTCGCGCCGCCGCCGGGTGATGCTGCCGGGTGAAATCCGCGTTGCCGACGGCGGCGGCGGGGGGACTTCCTCTTCCGACTCCCCTTCCTCCGCGGGCGACGGATCTAGGCGGCAGGCAGCGGTGTCCTGCGGCGCTCGCGATCGGGTGCGAGGTGGCAGAACTCGGCGAGCGGCAGCGGGGTGTGGGGGCGCGGGGCGGCGGGCCTCGGCAGGTGGTGGCGGGCGCTGGGCTCGCGGCTGCGCTCCGGCGTGTGCAGGCGGAGGTGGCTCCTGTGCGTGGTCGGCAGCTACCTCTCCGTCCCAGACGGCACGGGGGGTGGCGGCGGCCCGACGATCTGGATGCGGTGGGGCCGGCGGCTCACTGGTCTGCCAGAGATCCAGGGGCATCGTCGTCTTCGACTCGACCTGCTTCGGTTCGTGCTAGATCCGGTACAGGGAGACTGACGTCATGTCCCGGTGCTGGCTACATGGATCTGACGGCGACAGCTAGACCCTTGCTCTAGTCTTCGACAGAGAAGGCCGTGGTCCGTGCTCAAGAAGCGGATGGAGTTCTTCAAACAGATCTGGGTGAAAACCTGCTCTTAGATGCCAAAGCCAGCGGTGGCGGCGCTCCACGGTGTTGTTCCCTTCTTGAAGGCATCGCCATGGAGAAGTTCTAGACTGCGATCTTCTACCTCCGGGGGAAACCCTAGATCGATAGATCATAAGACGGTGACGCATTTCTGTGTCGTTTCCCCCTTGGGGGCTGAGGGAGTCCTGGATTAGGGGGTATCCAGACAGCCGGACTGTATACATCGTTCGGACTATTGAAGCGTGAAGATACAAGACTCAAGACTTCGGCCTGTGTCCGGATGGGACTCTTCTTTGCGTGGGAGGCAAGCTTGGCGATCCGGATATTGAGTTTCCTTCCTTGTAACCGACTCCATGTAAACCCTAGCCCTCTCCGTGTCTATATAAACCGGAGAGGCTGGTCCCTAGAAGGCCGACCACAATCACAATCACAATCATACCATCATAGACTAGCTCTTTGGGTTTAGCCTCTACGATCTCGTGGTAGATCTACTCTTGTACTACTCATATCTTCAATATTAATCAAGCAGGAAGTAGGGTTTTACCTCCATCGAGAGGGCCCGAACCTGGGTAAACATTGTGTCCCTCGCTTCCTGTTACCATTAGCCTAAGATGCACAGATCGGGACCCCCTACCCGAGATCCGCCGGTTTTGACACCGACATTGGTGCTTTCATTGAGAGTTCCTCTGTGTCGTCGCTGCAGGGCTTGATGGCGCCTTCAATCGTCAACAACACGGTCCAGGGGGAGACTTTTCTCCCCGGACAGACCTTCATGTTCGGCGGCTTCGCACTGCGCGCCAATCCGCTTGGCCATCTGGAGCAGATCGATAGCTACGCCACTGGTCACCGGGTCAGGTTCGGAAACTTGAACTACACGGCTGATATTCGCGGAGAATTGATCTTCGATGGATTTGGGCCCACGCCAGGGGCACTGGACAGTCGCGATGAGCACGGCCTAGACCTGCTATCGGACAATGTTCGGGTTATCACCCCCGGAGTGTCCCCGGACTTAAATCCGGATCAGGCTGCATCACCCAAGGACGGAGGGATGGGCCCCGCCCCGCAGGCTGCACACTCATTGGCGGTAGAGCCGAACACAGGCCTCACTTCTAAAGAAGCCTGTAACTCCGGATCCCCGGACTCGTGTCCGGTCGTTGGTTCCGGTCCGCACACCCTCGAGCCAGCCGAGCCAGGTTGGGCTCCAGTAATGGAGTTTACCACTGCGGGTATCTTCCAACACTCGCCCTTTGGCAACATGCTGAACTCATTAAAATCTCTCTCTTTGTCAGAAGGCTCGGGGCCGAACTATGTCCGGCTTGAGTGGGAAGCATGCGACGAAGGAATTCACTACCCACCCACCACCCACTTCATAGCCACGGTCGATGATTTAACTGACGTACTTGACTTCGACTCCGAAGACATCGAAGGTACGGACGATGATGCAGGAGAAGTACAGGAGCCACTGCTCATAGGGCAGTGGACATCCACCTCCTCATATGATATATATATGGTGGACACTCGGAAGGAAACCAATGGCGACGAGGCAGCAGAGGATAACCCCTCAGGAGGAAAAGCAAAGCATGGGCGTCTTCGGTGCCGCTCCAAGCCCCGCCACATCAACACCGGCCCCGTAGATGAAAGCAATCCGGATGGTGCCGAAGAGGAATACACCCCTGATCAGCCTACCTTCAAGCAGGCCGGACTGGCCACGGTGGGATACTTGGAGAGGTACAACTATACACCCCCCTCCGAAGACGAGGTAAGCCTCGGGAATGACGAATTCGGCGTGCCTGAAGATCTAGTGGAACAAGTTCGCTTCAAGCGACGGCTCATGGCCACGGCAAGGAGCCTGCAAAGGAAGCAAGAGCAGCTTAAAGCTGACCAAGATCTGCTAGCGGATAGGTTGACCAAGATCCTGGCCATCGAAAAGTACAGACTCGACCGCTGTAACAAGGGGCATACGCGGCACAACTGGCTACCTCAACCTAAGTAGGAGAACCAAAGGCACACACCCCGACGTCCACACATCACTACGGTCCAAGACAGTAAGAAGGATACACGAAGAGGCATCCTCAAGCCTCGGCGCAATGGTCATAAACGTCAAGTCAGGGAAGCTGGTGCCAAGTCCAGCAACTCTCAGTCCGGTCAACGGACAAAGAACAGCTCAAGCCTATTCGGCCCGAGCCACACACTCGATCAACCGTGTGAAATTCACGGTACTCCTAGAAGGATGGCAAAGCATACCAATAGAGAATGCCGAATCCTCAAAACAAAACGACCGGTCGTGTGTCGGAAACAATGAGGGGAGGCGTCTTGTCAAAGAGACCCCCCCAGAGCATAAAAGTACGGCCGATCGCTCCCGATCACACTTACCACAGCAATTCAATTGCCGTGCCCCTAGACCTAGTAGTCCGGAGGCTCCATAACACACAAAGCCCCCACGGGTACGAAACCACAAATAACATCTTCTAAAGGATGCCAGGTGCAAAGGCTAAGTTTATTGGCCCACCACCCTAACGGTTGTTTTCGAATCACCAAAAATGCCACAAAGTAATTCTTCGGCACCTTCCCCTCATACGGTAATTTACCGTATGCAAACGGGATGAACCACGTTGATTAGATTCCACGTGATAAACCATTAGGCCAACACCGGGTGATATAATCACGCCCACGGGCAAGGCCGGACCCCGCCCTTAGAGCGGAAATCATACATCTGCCGAAGTAGCGAGTCGCGCATGCCTATCAAAATTTTGATATAACAGCCAACTATCCGGACACTGATACGTCTCCAACGTAGCTATAATTTTTGATTGCTCCATGCTACTTTATCTACTATTTTAGGCAATATTGGGCTTTATTATCCACTTTTATATTATTTTTGGGACTAACCTATTAACCGGAGGCCCAGCCCAGATTTGCTGTTTTATGCCTATTTCAGTGTTCCGAGGAAAAGGAATATCAGACAGAGTCAAAACAGAACGAAATCAACTGGAGAAGTTAATTTTGGAAGGAAACCAACCAGGTGGGCTTGGAGTGCATGTCAGGGGAGTCCCGGGCTGCCCACGAGGGTGGGGGCGCCCCCCCTCCTGGGCGCGCCCCCTACCTCGTGAGCAACCCGGAGGTCCACCGACGTACCCCCTGCACCCATATATACCTACGTACCCTAAAACTTCCAGAACAGAAGATAGATCAGGAGTTCCGCCGCCGCAAGCCTCTGTAGCCACTAAAAACCAATCGGGACCCTGTTCCGGCACCCTGCCGGAGGGGGATCCCATCACCGGTGGCCATCTTCATCATCCTGGCGCTATCCATGACGAGGAGGGAGTAGTTCACCCTCAGGGCTGAGGGTATGTACCAGTAGCTACGTGTTTGATCTCTCTCTCTCTCTCTCTCTCTCTCGTGTTCTTGAGGTGATACGATCTTGATGTATCCCGAGCTTTGCTATTATAGTTGGATCTTATGATGTTTCTACCCCTCTACTCCCTTGTGATGAATTGAGTTTCCCCTTTGAAGTTATCTTATCGGATTGAGTCTTTTATGAGAACACTTGATGTATGTCTTGCCGTGATTATCTGTGGTGACAATGGGATATCATGTGCCACTTGATGTATGTTTTGGTGATCAACTTGCGGGTTTCGTGACAATTGGGAACCTATGCATAGGGGTTGGCACACGTTCTTGACTCTCCGGTAGTAGCTTTGGGGCACTCTTTGAAGTACTTTTATGTTGGTTGGATGAATCTGAGATTATGTGATGCATATCGTATAATCATGCCCACGGATACTTGAGGTGACAATGGAGTACCTAGGTGACATTAGGGTTTTGGTTGATTTGTATCTTAAGGTGTTATTCTAGTACGAACTCTTTTATAGATTGATCCGAAAGAATAACTTTGAGGTGGTTTCGTACCCTACCATGATCTCTACGTTTGTTCTCCGCTATTAGTGGCTTCGGAGTGACTCTTTGTTGCATGTTGAGGGCTTGTCATATGTTCTATCTATGTTATTATTGTTGAGAGAACTTGCACTAGTGAAAGGATGAACCCTAGGCCTTGTTCCCTATCATTGCAATACCGTTTACGCTCACTTTTACCGCTCGCTACCTTGCTGTTTTTATTATTTCAGATTACAAAAACCTATATCTACTATCTATTTTGCACTTGTATCTTCATCTCTTCGCCGAACTAGTGCACCTATACAATTTACCATTGTATTGGGTGTGTTGGGGACACAAGAGACTCTTTGTTATTTGGTCGCAGGGTTGCTTGAGAGAGACCATCTTCATCCTACGCCTCCTACGGATTGATAAACCTTAGGTCATCCACTTGAGGGAAATTTTCTACTGTCCTACAAACCTGTGCACTTGCAGGCCCAACAACGTCTACAAGAAGAAGGTTGTGTAGTAGACATCAAGCTCTTTTCTGGCGCTGTTGCCGGGGAGGCTAGGTAAGTGAAGGTATATCTTTAGATCTTGCAATCGAATCTTTTTGTTTCTTGTTTTAGCACTGGTTAGTCTATAAAAGAAAATTACAAAAAAATGGAATTAAGTTTGTCTCAAACCCTTCACCTTTTTAATATCTTTCGTGAAAATGATGGGAAGGAAAATTGTGCTCAAGTGCTAGAAGAAGAATTACATAGAATGCTTGGCATGAAATATGTGAATGATGAGCATGATTAGAATGTTGTTAGTATGAATTCCTTGAATATCCATGATGCTAATGATATGCAAAGCCACAAGCTTGGGGAAGCTATGTTTGATGAAGATGATATTTTTTGTCCCCCAAGATTTGATGAGCAAATTTACTATGATGAAAGCATGCCTCCTATCTATGATGATTATTGTGATGATATGTATGCCATAAAGAAGAAGTTTGCTTATGAGGAGAGTAGTAAATTTTCTATGGCAGTAGATCATGAAAAGAATGCTTTAGGTGCTGGTTATATTGTTGAATTCATTCATGATGCTACTGAAAATTATTATGAGGGAGGAACATATGCTTGTAGGAATTGCAATAATATCAAGTTTCCTCTCTATATGCTTAAAGTTTTAAAGTTATGCTTGTTTTACCTTCCTATGCAAGTTGATTATTGTTCCCATAAGTTGTTTGCTCACAAAATCCCCATGCATAGGAAGTGGGTTAGACTTAAATGTGCTAGTCATATGCTTCATGATGCTCCCGTTATGTTTCAATTCTTATCTTTTATGTGAGCATCATTGTCATCATTATGCCTAGCTAAAAGGCATTAAAGAAAAGCGCTTGTTGGGAGACAACCCAATATTTATCCTTACTGTTTTTGTGTGTCCACATGATTATGCTACTGTAGTAATCATGTTTTATAGCTTTTGTTTCAATAAAGTGCCAAGTAAGACCTTTAGGATGGCTTATGGTGATAGTTGTGTTGATCCTGCTGAAAATCAGAAACTTTTGCACCCTGTAAATTAGTTTTGTCAATTCACAGAAACGTGCTTCTGATCTGATTCTTTTTGCTATGGATTGCTATACGAATTTCTTAGGACTTCCTAATTTGGTAGGAGTTTTGGAGTTCCAGAATTATACGTTTGATACACATTACTACAGACTGTTCTGTTTTTGACAGATTCTGTTTTCTATGTGTTGTTTGCTTATTTTGATGAATCTATGGCTAGTAAAATAGTTTATAAACCATAGAGAAGTTGTAATACAGTAGGTTTAACACCAATATGAATTTAGAATGAGTTCATTACAGTACCTAAGTGGTTGTTTTGCTTTCTTTTACTAACGGAGCTTACGAGTTTTCTGTTGAGTTTTGTGTGGTTGAAGTTTTCAAGTTTTGGGTAAAGATTGGATGGACTATGGAATAAGGAGTGGCAAGAGCCTAAGCTTGGGGATGCCCAAGGCACCCCAAGGTAATATTCAAGGACAACCAAGAGCCTAAGCTTGGGGATGCCCTAGAAGGCATCCCCTCTTTCGTCTTCGTTCATCGGTAACTTTACTTGGAGCTATATTTTTATTCACCACATGATATGTGTTGTGCTTGGAGCGTCATTTTCTTTTGTTAGTTTTTGCTAGCTGTTAGTTAGAATAATGTTTTTCATCTTTAGTTTCAATAAAGAAGTCAAGGATAGCCTTTGCCATGCTTATTTTGCTAGTCTACATGTTGCTGTTTGAAAACAGAAAGATTACCGCTGTTGCAAAAATTCCCTAGAAAAGTCCGAGAGTGGTATAATGTTGAATATTTTTGCATAATGAGATCTGACAAATTTATTACAGTGGGAATTTTAGTTCATAATTTTTGGAGTCAGGGAAGTATTGATACTCTTGCATTCTTTACAGACTGTACTGTTTTGGCAGATTGCTGTTATGTTTGCATTGTTTGCATATGTCTTCTTGTTTAATGATTCTATTTAAGGATAGGAGTATTAAATATGCAGAGGCATTTAGTATGCAATGTTGCATAATAATTTAATTAATTTGTTACTGTAGAAAATGATAAGGTTTTGCATTAGTTTATACTAACCTATCTCACGAGTTCTTGTTGAGTTTGTTGTGAATGAAGCTTTTGATAAAAAGAAGAGAAACCATGATATGAGAGGAATTAAGGAGACACAAAAGTTCAAGCTTGGGGATGCCCAAGGCACCCCAAGATAATATTTCAAGAAGTCTCAAGCATCTAAGCTTGGGGATGCCCCGGTAGGCATCCCACCTTTCTTCTTCAACAACTATCGGTTAGTATCGGTTGAGCCTAAGTTTTTGCTTCTTCACATGAGTTGTGCTATACTTGCAATGTACTTTTCTTTAGCTTTGCTTGCTGTTTGAATAAAGTATCAAGATCTGAAATTCTTTAATGAGAGAGAGCCTTCGTTTAGTTGCATAATTATTTGAATACTCATTGATCTTCACTTATATCTTTCGGAGTAGTTTGTCTTTTGCTCTAGTGCTTCACTTATATCTTTTAGAGCACAATGGTGGTTTTATTTTGAAGAGATATATGAACTCTCATGCTTCACTTAGATTATTTTGAGAGTTGTTAATAGCATGGTAATTTGCTTAATATTAATATACTAGGTATTCAAGATATGTGAAACTTTCTTATGAGTGTGTTGAATACTAAGATAAGTTTGATGCTTGATAATTGTTTTGAGATATGGAGGTGATAATATCAAAGTCATGCTAGTTGGGTGATTATGAATTTAAAGAATGCTTGTGTTGAAATTAGCAAGTCCCGTAGCATGCACGTATGGTTAAAGTTGTGTAACAAATTTGAAACATGAAGTGTACCTGGCTTGTGCATCCTTATGAGTGGCGGTCGGGGACGAGCGATGGTCTTTTCCTACCAATCTATCCCCCTAGGAGCATGCGCGTAGTACTTGATTTTTGATGGCTTCTAAATTTTTGCAATAAGTATATGAGTATTTTGACTAATGTTGAGTCCATGGATTATACACACTTTCACCTTTCCGCCTTTGCTTGCCTCTTCGGTACCGTGCATTGCCCTTTCTCACCTTGAGAGTTGGTGCAAACTTCGCTGGTGCATCCAAACCCCGTGATATGATACGCTCTATCACCCATAAACCTCCTTATATCTTCCTCAAAACAGCCACCATACCTACCTATTATGGCATTTCCATAGCCATCCCGAGATATATTGCCATGCAACTTCCATCATCATCATCATGACATACATTACTTTTGTCATATTGCCATTGCATGATCTTGTATTTGACATCATATTTGTGGCAAAGCCACCATGCATTATTTTCCATACATGTCACTCTTGATTCATTGCACCATTCCGGTACACCGCCGGAGGCATTCATATAGAGTCATACCTTGTTCTAAGTTTCGAGTTGTAATCCTTATGTTGTAATCAATAGAAGTGTGATGATCATCATTATTAGAGCATTGCCCAAACAAAAAAAAGAAAGGCCAAAAAAAGGCCCAAAAAAAGAGAAAATAAAAGGGCAATGCTACTATCTCTTTTTCCACACTTGTGCTTCAAAGTAGCACCTTGTGTTGGAAATATGCCCTAGAGGCAATAATAAAAGGATTATCATTATATTTCCTTGTTCATGATAATTGTCTTTTATTCATGCTATAAATTCATTATCCGGAAATCGTAATACACGTGTGAATACATAGACCACAATATGTCCCTAGTGAGCCTCTAGTTGACTAGCTCGTTGATCAACAGATAGTCATGGTTTCCTGACTATGGACATTGGATGTCACTGATAACGGGATCACATCATTAGGAGAATGATGTGATGGACAAGACCCAATCCTAAGCATAGCACAAGATCATGTAGTTCGTTTGCGAGAGCTTTTCCAATGTCAAGTATCTTTTCCTTAGACCATGAGATCGTGTAACTCCCGGATACCGTAGGAGTGCTTTGGGTGTACCAAACATCACAACGTAACTGGGTGACTATAAAGGTGCACTACAGGTATCTCCGAAAGTGTCTGTTGGGTTGACACGGATCGAGACTAGGATTTGTCACTCCGTATGACGGAGAGGTATCTCTGGGCCCACTCGGTAATGCATCATCATAATGAGCTCAAAGTGACAAAGTGTCTGGTCACGGGATCATGCATTAGGGTACGAGTAAAGTGACTTGCCGGTAACGAGACTGAACGAGGTATTGGGATACCGACGATTGAGTCTCGGGCAAGTAACGTACCGATTGACAAAAGGAATTGTATACGGGGTTGCCTGAATCCTCGACATCGTGGTTCATCCGATGAGATCATCGAGGAGCAAGTGGGAGCCAACATGGGTATCCAGATCCCGGTGTTGGTTATTGACCGAAGAGCCGTCTCGGTCATGTCTGCGTGTCTCCCGAACCCATAGGGTCTACACACTTAAGGTTAGGTGACGCTAGGGTTGTAGAGATATGAGTATGCAACAAAACGAAAGTTGTTCGGAGTCCTGGATGAGATCCCGGACGTCACGAGGAGTTCCGGAATGGTCCGGAGGTAAAGAATAATATATAGGAAGTGCAGTTTCGGCCATCGGGAGAGTCTCGGGGGTCACCGATATTGTACCGGGACCACCGAAAGGGTCCCGGGGGTCCATCGGGTGGGGCCACCTATCCCGGAGGGCCTCGTGGGCTGAAGTGGGGAGGGGACCAGACCCTGGTGGGCTGGTGCGCCCCCCTTGGCCCCCCTGCGCCTAGGGTTGGAAACCCTAGGGTGGGGGGGGGCGCCTCCACTTGCCTTGGGGGGCACTCCACCCCCCTTGGCCGCCGCCCCCTTGGGAGATCCCATCTCTAGGGCCGGCGCCCCCCAGGGGGCCTATATAAAGGAGGGGGGAGGGAGGGCAGCTGCACCTGAAGTCTTGGCGCCTCCCTCTCCCCTTGCTACACCTCCTCCTCCCGTAGTCGCTTGGCAAAGCCCTGCCGGAACTCTGCTGCATCCACCACCACGCCGTCGTGCTGCTGGATCTTCATCAACCTCTCCTTCCCCCTTGCTGGATCAAGAAGGAGGAGACGTCACGCTGACCATACGTGTGTTGAACGCGGAGGTGCCGTCCGTTCGGCGCTACGATCTCCGGTGGTTTGGATCACGACGAGTATGACTCCCTCAACCCCGTTCTCTTGAACGCTTCCGCTCGCGATCTACAAGGGTATGTAGATGCACTCCCCTCTCTCGTTGCTAGATGAACTCATAGATGGATCTTGGTTAACATAGGAAATTTTTTATTTTATGCAACGTTCCCCAACAGTGGTATCAGAGCTAGGTATATGCGTATTTCTCTATTGCACGAGTAGAACACAAATTTGTTGTGGGCGTAGATGTTGTCAACTTTCTTACCGCTACTAGTCTTATTTTGCTTCAGCGGTATTGTGGGATGAAGCGGCCCAGATCGACCTTACACGTACGCTTACGTGAGACAGGTTCCACCGACTGACATGCAGTAGTTGCATAAGGTGGCTAGCGGGTGTCTGTCTCTCCCACTTTAGTTGGAGCGGATTCGATGAAAAGGGTCCTTATGAAGGGTAAATAGAAGTTGAAAAATCACGTTGTGGCTTTTTCGTAGGTAAGAAAACGTTCTTGCTAGAACACTACTGCAGCCACGTAAAAGATGCAACAACAATTAGAGGACGTCTAACTTGTTTTTGCAGCAATTGCTTTGTGATGTGATATGGCCAAAAGTTGTGATGAATGATGAATGATATATTGTGATGTATGAGATCATGTTCTTGTAATAGGAATCGCGACTTGCATGTCGATGAGTATGACAACCGGCAGGAGCCATAGGAGTTGTCTTAATTATTGTATGACCTGTGTGTCAATGATTTAACGCCATGTAATTACTTTACTTTATTGCTAAACTGTTAGCCATAGTAGTAGAAGTAATAGTTGGCGAGCAACTTCATGGAGACACGATGATGGAGATCATGGTGTCATGCCGGTGACGAAGATGATCATGGAGCCCAGAAGATGGAGATCAAAGGAGCTAGATGATATTGGCCATATCATGTCACTACTATTTAATTGCATGTGATGTTTATTATGTTTATGCATCTTGTTTACTTAGAACGATGGTAGTAAATAAGATGATCCCTCATAATAATTTCAAGAAAGTGTTCCCCTAACTGTGCGCCATTCCTAAAGTTCGTCGTTTCGAAGCACCACGTGATGATCGGGTGTGATAGATTCCTACGTTCACATACAACAGGTGTAAGACAGTTTTACACATGCAAAACACTTAGGGTTAACTTGACGAGCCTAGCATGTACAGACATGGCCTCGGAACACAGAGACCGAAAGGTCGAACATGAGTCGTATGGAAGATACGATCAACATGGAGATGTTCACCGATGATGGCTAGTCCGTCTCATGTGATGATCGGACACGGCCTAGTCGACTCGGATCATGTAACACTTAGATGACTAGAGGGATGTTAAATCTGAGTGGGAGTTCATTAAAATAATTTGATTAGTTTAACTTAATTATCATGAACTTAGTCTAAAACCTTTGCAAATATGTCTTATAGATCAAATGGCCAATGCTCATGTCAACATGAACTTCAACGCGTTCCTAGAGAAAACCAAGCTGAAAGATGATGGCAGCAACTATACAGACTGGGTCCGGAACCTGAGGATCATCCTCATAGCTGCCAAGAAAGCATATGTCCTAGAAGGACCGATAGATTAAGCACCCATCCCAGAGAAGCAAGACGTTATGAACGCTTGGCAGTCACGTGCTGATGATTACTCCCTCGTTCAGTGCGGCATGCTTTACAGCTTAGAACCGGGGCTCCAAAAGCGTTTTGAGCAACACGGAGCATATGAGATGTTAGAGGAGCTGAAATTGGTTTTCCAAGCTCATGCCCGGGTCGAGAGATATGAAGTCTCCGACAAGTTCTATAGTTGTAAGATGGAGGAAAATAGTTCTGTCAGTGAGCACATACTCAAAATGTCTGGGTTGCACAACCGCCTGTCCCAGCTGGACATTAACCTCCCGGACGAGGCGTTCATTGACAAAATCCTTCAGTCGCTCCCACCGAGCTACAAGAGCTTTGTGATGAACTACAATATGCAGGGGATGGTGAAAAATATTCCTGAAGTATTTTCAATGCTGAAGTCGGCAGAGGTAGAAATCAAGAAAGAACATCAAGTGTTGATGGTCAATAAAGCCACCAAGTTCAAGAAGGGCAAGGGTAAGAAGAACTTCAAGAAGGACGACAAGGATGTTGCCGCGCCCGGTAAGCCAGTTGCCGGGAAGAAGTCAAAGAATGGACCCAAGCCTGAGACTGAGTGCTTTTATTGCAAAGGGAAGGGTCACTGGAAGCGGAACTGCCCCAAATACTTAGCGGACAAGAAGGCCGACAACACTAAAGGTATAGGTGATATACATGTAATTGATGTGTACCTTACCAGTACTCGTAGTAACTCCTGGGTATTTGATACCGGTGTCGTTGCTCATATTTGTAACTCACAGCAGGAGCTACAGAATAAGCGGAGACTGGCGAAGGAAGAGGTGACGATGCGCGTCGTGAATGGTTCCAAGGTCGATGTGATCGCCGTCGGCACGCTGCCTCTACATTTGCCTACGGGATTAGTTTTAAACCTCAATAATTGTTATTTAGTGCCAAGTTTGAGCATGAACATTGTATCTGGATCTCGTTTGATACGAGATGGCTACTCATTTAAATCCGAGAATAATGGTTGTTCTATTTATATGAGAGATATGTTTTATGGTCATGCCCCGATGGTCAATGGTTTATTCTTAACGAATCTCGAACGTAATGTTACACATATTCATAGTGTGAATACCAAAAGATGTAAAGTTGATAACGATAGTCCCACATACTTGTGGCACTGCCGCCTTGGTCACATTGGTGTCAAGCGCATGAAGAAGCTCCATGCTGACGGACTTTTAGAGTCTCTCGATTATGAATCATTTGACACATGCGAACCATGCCTCATGGGTAAAATGACCAAGACTCCGTTCTCTGGAACAATGGAGCGAGCAACCAACTTATTGGAAATCATACATACCGATGTGTGCGGTCCAATGAGCGTTGAGGCTCGCGGAGGATATCGTTATGTTCTCACTCTCACTGATGACTTGAGTAGATATGGGTATGTCTACTTAATGAAACACAAGTCTGAGACCTTTAAAAAGTTCAAGGAATTTCAGAATGAGGTAGAGAATCAACATGACCGAAAGATAAAGTTCCTACGATCAGATCGTGGAGGAGAATATTTAACTCACGAATTTGGTACACACTTAAGGAAATGTGGAATCGTTTCACAACTCACGCCGCCTGGAACACCTCAGCGTAATGGTGTGTCCGAACGTCGTAATCGCACTCTATTAGATATGGTTCGGTCTATGATGTCTCTTACCGATTTACCGCTATCATTTTGGGGATACGCTCTAGAGACAACTACATTCACTTTAAATAGGGCTCCATCTAAATCCATTGAGATGACACCGTATGAATTATGGTTTGGGAAGAAACCTAAGCTGTCATTTCTAAAAGTTTGGGGATGCGATGCTTATGTCAAGAAACTTCAACCTGAAAAGCTCGAACCCAAGTCGGAAAAATGCGTCTTCATAGGATACCCTAAGGAAACCATTGGGTATACCTTCTACTTAAGATCCGAGGGCAAGAACTTTGTTGCCAAGAACGGATCCTTTCTGGAAAAAGAGTTTCTCTCGAAATAAGTAAGTGGGAGGAAAGTAGAACTCGATGAAGTACTACCTCTTGAACTGGAAAGTAGTGCAGCTCAGGAAAATGTTCCTGTGGTGCCTACACCAACTGGAGAGGAAATTAATGATGATGATCAAGGTACTTCGGATCAAGTTGCTACTGAACTTCGTAAGTCCACAAGGACACGTTCCACACCAGAGTGGTATGGAAACCATGTCCTGGAAATCATGTTGCTAGACAACGGTGAACCTTCAAACTATGAAGAAGCGATGGCGGGCCCAGATTCCAACAAATGGCTTGAAGCCATGCAATCCGAGATAGAATCCATGTATGAAAACAAAGTATGGACTTTGACAGACTTGCCCGATGATCGGCGAGCGATAGAAAACAAATGGATCTTTAAGAAGAAGACGGACGTGGATGGTAATGTTACCATCTATAAAGCTCGACTTGTCGCTAAGGGTTATCGACAAGTTCAAGGGGTTGACTACGATGAGACATTCTCTCCCGTAGCAAAGCTGAAGTCCGTCTGAATCATGTTAGCAATTGCCGCATACTATGATTATGAGATATGGCAGATGGACGTCAAAACGGCATTCCTTAACGGATGTCTTAAGGAAGAACTGTATATGATGCTGCCGGAAGGTTTTGTCGATCCTAAGAATGCTAACAAAGTATGCAAGCTCCAACGATCCATTTATGGGCTGGTGCAAGCATCTCGGAGTTGGAACATTCGCTTTGATGAGATGATCAAAGCGTTTGGGTTTATGCATACTTATGGAGAAGCCTGCGTTTACAAGAAAGTGACTGGGAGCTCTGTAGCATTTCTCATATTATATGTAGATGACATACTCTTGATGGGAAATGATATAGAACTTTTGGACAGCATTAAGGCCTACTTGAATAAGTGTTTTTCAATGAAGGACCTTGGAGAAGCTACTTACATATTACGCATCAAGATCTATAGGGATAGATCGAGACGCCTCATAGGTCTTTCACAAAGCACATACCTTGATAAGATATTGAAGAAGTTCAAAATGGATCAGTCCAAGAAAGGGTTCTTGCCTGTATTGCAAGGTGTGAGATTGAGCTCGGCTCAATGCCCGACCACGGCAAAAGATAAAGAAGAGATGGGTGTCATCCCCTATGCTTCAGCCATCGGATCTATTATGTATGCCATGTTGTGTACCAGACCTGATGTAAACCTTGCCGTAAGTTTGGTAGGAAGGTACCAAAGTAATCCCGGCAAGGAACACTGGACAGCGGTCAAGAATATCCTGAAGTACCTGAAAAGGACAAAGGACATGTTTCTCGTTTATGGAGGTGACGAAGAGCTCATCGTAAAGGGTTACGTCGACGCTAGCTTCGACACAGATCTGGATGACTCTAAGTCACAAACCAGATACGTGTATATGTTGAATCGTGGAGCAGGAAGGTGGTGCAGTTGCAAGCAGAGCGTCGTGGCGGGATCTACATGTGAAGCGGAGTACATGGCAGCCTCGGAGGCAGCGCATGAAGCAATATGGATGAAGGAGTTCATCACCAACCTAGGAGTCACACCTAATGCGTCGGGGCCAATCACTCTCTTCTGTGACAACACTGGAGCTATTGCCCTTGCCAAGGAGCCCAGGTTTCACAAGAAGACCAGGCACATCAAGCGTCGTTTCAACTCCATCCGTGAAAATGTTCAAAATGGAGATATAGATATTTGCAAAGTACATACGGATCTGAATGTCGCAGATCCGTTGACTAAACCTCTTCCGCGAGCAAAGCATGATCAACACCAAAACTCTATGGGTGTTCGATTCATCACAATGTAACTAGATTATTGACTCTAGTGCAAGTGGGAGACTGTTGGAAATATGCCCTAGAGGCAATAATAAAAGGATTATTATTATATTTCCTTGTTCATGATAATTGTCTTTTATTCATGCTATAAATGTATTATTCGGAAATCGTAATATACGTGTGAATACATATACCACAATATGTCCCTAGTGAGCCTCTAGTTGACTAGCTCGTTGATCAACAGATAGTCATGGTTTCCTGACTATGGACATTGGATGTCATTGATAACGGGATCACATCATTAGGAGAATGATGTGATGGACAAGACCCAATCCTAAGCATAGCACAAGATCGTGTAGTTCGTTTGCTAGAGCTTTTCCAATGTCAAGTATCTTTTCCTTAGACCATGAGATCGTGTAACTCCCGGATACCGTAGGAGTGCTTTGGGTGTACCAAACGTCACAACGTAACTGGGTGACTATAAAGGTGCACTACAGGTATCTCTGAAAGTGTCTGTTGGGTTGACACGGATCGAGACTGGGATTTGTCACTCCGTATGACGGAGAGGTATCTCTGGGCCCACTCGGTAATGCATCATCATAATGAGCTCAAAGTGACCAAGTGTCTGGTCACGGGATCATGCATTACGGTACGAGTAAAGTGACTTGCCGGTAATGAGACTGAACGAGGTATTGGGATACCGACGATCGAGTCTCGGGCAAGTAACGTACCGATTGACAAAGGGAATTGTATACGGGGTTGCCTGAATCCTCGACATCGTGGTTCATCTGATGAGATCATCGAGGAGCACGTGGGAGCCAACATGGGTATCTAGATCCCGCTGTTGGTATTGACCGGAGAGCCTTCTCGGTCATGTCTGCGTGTCTCCCGAACCCGTAGGGTCTACACACTTATGGTTAGGTGACGCTAGGGTTGTAGAGATATGAGTATGCAGCAAACCGAAAGTTGTTCGGAGTCCCGAATGAGATCCCGAACGTCACGAGGAGTTCCGGAATGGTCCGGAGGTAAATAATAATATATAGGAAGTGCAGTTTCGGCCATCGGGAGAGTTTCGAGGGTCACCGGTATTGTACCGGGACCACCAGAAGGGTCCCGGGGGTCCACCTGGTGGGGCCACCTATCTCGGAGGGCCCCGTGGGCTGAAGTGGGGAGGGGACCAGCCCCTGGTGGGCTGGTGCGCCCCCCTTGCCCCCCCTGGCGCCTAGGGTTGGAAACCCTACGGTGGGGGGCGCCTCCACTTGCCTTGGGGGGCACTCCACCCCCTTGGCCGCCGCCCCCTTGGGAGATCCCATCTCCAGGGCCGGCCCCCCAGGGGGGCTATATAAAGGAGGGGGGAGGGAGGGCAGCCGCACCTGAAGTCTTGGCGCCTCCCTATCCCCTTGCTACACCTCCTCCTCCCGTAGTCGCTTGGTGAAGCCCTGCCGGAACTCTGCTGCATCCACCACCTCGCCATCGTGCTGCTGGATCTTCATCAACCTCTCCTTCCCCCTTGCTGGATCAAGAAGGAGGAGACGTCACGCTGACCGTACGTGTGTTGAACGCGGAGGTGTCGTCCGTTCGGCGCTAGGATCTCCGGTGATTTGGATCACGACGAGTACGACTCCCTCAACCCCGTTCTCTTGAACGCTTCCGCTCGCGATCTACAAGGGTATGTAGATGCACTCCCCTCTCTCGTTGCTAGATGAACTCATAGATGGATCTCGGTGAACGTAGGAAATTTTTTATTTTATGCAACGTTCACCAACACCTTGTTCTTCATGTAGTGAGTCTCATATATTGTGCTTCAAAGTAGCACCTTGTTCTTCATGTAGTGAGTCTCATAAGTTGTCTTTTTATACTAGTGGGAATTTTTCATTATAGAACTTGGCTTGTATGGGCTTCCTCAAATGCCCTAGGTCTTCATGAGCAAGCAAGTTGGATGTACACCCACTAGTTTTCTTTTGTTGAGCATTCATAGCTCTAGTGCATCCGTTGCATGGCAATCCCTACTCCTCATGTTGACATCAATTGATGCTCCATAGCCCTTTGATTAGCCTCGTCAATCCCTACTCCTTTTTTGTCATCTCCACACAATCCCCATCATCATATTCTATTCCACCCATAGTGCTATATCCATGGCTCACGCTCATGTATTGCGTGAAGGTTGAAAAAGTTTGAGATTATTTAAGTCTGAACCAATTGCTTGGGTTGTCATCGGGGGTATAGAAGTTGGGAACATCTTTGTGTGACGAAAATGAAGCATAGCCTAACTATATGATTTTGTAGGGATGAACTTTCTTTTGCCATGTTATTTTGAGAAGACATGATTGCTTTGATTAGTATGCTTGAAGTATTATTATTTTTGTGTAAATATGAACTTTTGTCTTGAATCTTTTGGATCTGAATATTCATATCACAAGTAAGAGGAATTACATTGAAATTATGCCAAAGTATCACTCCGCATCAAAAATTCTTTTTTATCATTTACCTACTCAAGGACGAGCAGGAATTAAGCTTGGGGATGCTTGATACGTCTCCAACGTATCTATAATTTTTGATTGCTCTATGATACTTTATCTACTATTTTAGGCAATATTGGGCTTTATTATCCACTTTTATATTATTTTTGGGACTAACCTATTAACCGGAGGCCCAGCCCAGATTTGCTGTTTTATGCCTATTTCAGTGTTTCGAGGAAAAGGAATATCAGACGGAATCAAAACGGAACGAAATCAACTAGAGAAGTTAATTTTGGAAGGAAACCAACTAGATGGGCTTGGAGTGCACGTCAGGGGAGTCCCGGGCTGCCCACGAGGGTGGGGCCGCCCCCCTAGGCGCGCCCCCCTACCTCGTGAGCAACCCGGAGGTCCACCAACGTACCCCCTGCACCCATATATAGCTACGTACCCTAAAACTTCCAGAACAGAAGATAGATCAGGAGTTCCGCCGCCGCAAGCCTCTGTAGCCACTAAAAACCAATCGGGACCCTGTTCCGGCACCCTGCCGGAGGGGGATCCCATCACCGGTGGCCATCTTCATCATCCCGGCACTATCCATGACGAGGAGGGAGTAGTTCACCCTCGGGGCTGAGGGTATGTTCCAGTAGCTATGTGTTTGATCTCTCTCTCTCTCGTGTTCTTGAGGTGATACGATCTTGATGTATCCCGAGCTTTGCTATTATAGTTGGATCTTATGATGTTTCTCCCCCTCTACTCCCTTGTGATGAATTGAGTTTCCCCTTTGAAGTTATCTTATCGAATTGAGTATTTTATGAGAACACTTGATGTATGTCTTGCCGTGATTATCTGTGGTGACAATGGGATATCATGTGCCACTTGATGTATGTTTTGGTGATCAACTTGTGGGTTTCATGACAATTGGGAACCTATGCATAGGGGTTGGCACACGTTCTTGACTCTCCGGTAGAAGCTTTGGGGCACTCTTTGAAGTACTTTTATGTTGGTTGGATGAATCTGAGATTGTGTGATGCATATCATATAATCATGCCCACGGATACTTGAGGTGACAATGGAGTATCTAGGTGACATTAGGTATTTGGTTGATTTGTATCTTAAGGTGTTATTCTAGTACGAACTCTTTTATAGATTGATCCGAAAGAATAACTTTGAGGTGGTTTCATACCCTACCATGATCTCTACGTTTGTTCTCCGCTATTAGAGGCTTCGGAGTGACTCTTTGTTGCATGTTGAGGGCTTGTCATATGTTCTATCTATGTTATTATTGTTGAGAGAACTTGCACTAGTGAAAGTATGAACCCTAGGCCTTGTTCCCTATCATTGCAATACCGTTTACACTCACTTTTACCGCTCGCTACCTTGCTATTTTTATCATTTCAGATTACAAAAACCTATATCTACTTTCTATTTTGCACTTGTATCTTCATCTCTTCGCCGAACTAGTGCACCTATACAATTTACCATTGTATTGGGTGTGTTGGGGACACAAGATACTCTTTGTTATTTGGTTGCAGGGTTGCTTGAGAGAGACCATCTTCATCCTACGCCTCCTATAGATTGATAAACCTTAGGTCATCCACTTGAGGGAAATTTGCTACTGTCCTACAAACCTGTGCACTTGCAGGCCCAACAACGTCTACAAGAAGAAGGTTGTGTAGTAGACATCAGACATCAACTGAGGAGTCCGTGCTACTTCATGGTACAATGGATGGGTTCACCAGGGTCCAATCAGGAACCCTTAGACCAACCACAAGAGGACGTTCAGCTGCCTCAAGCATTTGCCTTTACAAACTAACTTTGACGCAGAATAGGATTGGCGGCATGGAATCGGCCCAGACACACAAGGGCAGGAACATGCAGGTAGAAGGCAGTTCGGATTCACTTTTGATCCACTCACAACCCCCTCCAGTCCGGACATCACAGGTTCCGCCAAAAACACCTCTTTTAATAATCATACATCGTACTCATATGCATAGACATATCATCCTACTACAATGCGTAGACTCAAATAACACTTACCGGCCGTCGCTTATCGCTGACGCCTCTTCGCCAAAAAAGGCAGCCACGTTTCGCGTTACGCCCGGTTATGCCAGGGGCTTCACAGTACGGAAATAAAGTCCGACCACCTTTTCGGTCGCTCGGCACCCCGAACTTATAGCACTATATGCATCAGCTCTGAATCATGTCTTGGGTCATTGGTTGGGTTTTCCCGGCTCCCATGTTTTGGTACCTTATGTTCCGTTCTATCGGCTAAGGTAGCCCTGGGAGAACTACTGCGATTGTGTCCCGGTTCTACCGGATGAGCACCTCAGTAGAGAAAGCCGAAAACTGACTGTCATGATGCAGCGAGAGCTGGTCAGCTGTTCGAGAGGTTGTAAAATCCTTGTCGGTGTCAAAACCGGCGGATCTCGGGTAGGGGGTCCCGAACTGTGCGTCTAGGCGGATGGTAACAGGAGACAAGGGACACGATGTTTTACCCAGGTTCGAGCCCTCTTGATGGAGGTAAAACCCTATGTCATTCTTGATTAATATTGATGATGTGGGTATTACAAGAGTAGATCTACCACGAGATCAAGGAGGCTAAACCCTAGAAGCTAGCCTATGGTATGATTGTTGTTCGTCCTATGGACTAAAACCATCCGGTTTATATAGACACCGGAGAGGGCTAGGGTTACACAGAGTCGGTTACAATGGTAGGAGATCTACATATCCGTATCGCCAAGCTTGCCTTCCATGCCAAGGAAAGTCCCATCCGGACACGGGACGAAGTCTTCAATCTTGTATCTTCATAGTCTTGGAGTCCGGCCGATGATGATAGTTCGGCTATCTGGACACCCCCTAGTCCAGGACTCCCTCAGTAGCCCCAGAACCAGGCTTCAATGACGACTAGTCGGGCGCGCATATTGTCTTCGGCATTTCAAGGCGGGTTCCTCCTCCGAATAATTTATAGAAGATTGTGAACACCAGGATAGTGTCCGGCTCTGCAAAATAAATTCCACATTCCACCATAGAGAGAATAATATTTACACAAGTTCAATCTGCTGACGTATTTCATGGCGTGACGTCACACCACAACCAAGCCTTTACTTGAATCATTTTTATTATACCATCTCAGCGCATTTAGCGAAGTGATTTCCTTGGCACGTCTTGTCGAAGCAGAGATCGTGTTCCCCTTATCCCGGGATTCTCATCAATACGAATGTGGGTAACCCAACCGCGCCCGTTGCCACGCCCCCTCCATCGAAGGCGAGTTCCAAACGGTCGGGGGGACGGCTCTTGGTATTCTCCCTCTTTATAATGAGACGAAGGCCCGTTCCTTTTCTTCAATCCTCAACCGAATCCGCCCCTCGCCCTGAGTTCAAACACCCAGGGCTCCAGATTCGGGCACTTCGAACCTTCGACAATGTCCGGCTCCGACCTACAGGGCCGGTGGATGCCCTCCTCCATCACGGAAGAGGACGTGCTAAAGCTGAGAGACGCCAGGTACTTAACCTACGAGATTTCGCATAGGTTGCCTGCCCAAGGGCAGGTCATTCCTACTCTTGAGCCTGGCGAGAGTGTCGTGTTCGTGTCTCACCTCCGTCGGGGTTTAGGCTTCCCGATGGATCCCTTCGTGAGGGGGCTACTATTTTACTATGGGCTAGAATTCCACGACTTGGCTCCGGAGTCTATCCTCCACATCTCATCATTTATTGTCGTCTGTGAAGCCTTCCTCCGCACTACCCCTCACTTCGGTTTGTGGCTCAAAACTTTCAATGTGGAGCCGAAGATGATTGAGGGGCGTCAGGCAGAGTGCGGCGGGGCGGTTATAAGCAAGAGGGCCGATGCTCCATGGCCCGAGGGCTCTTTTCAGGAGGAGCTCGGCTTGTGGCAACAGGAGTGGTTCTATATCACCGCTCCCAGGGGCAGCAGGCAGAGGCCGCCACCCGCCTTTCGCTCGGGCTCTCCACAACGGCTGACGTCGTGGGTCAACAAAGGGTTTGATTGGGGGGCATCCAAGGACGTACCCCTATTGCAGGGCCGGATTCGAGACCTCCAAGAAAGGGAGATCACTCTGGTCGTAGTGACGCAGGTTATGCTGATTCAGCGTCTTCTGCCCTACAAGCGTCGCCCCCTCCGCCTGTGAGAATTCAATCCGGAGGGACCACGAGCTCTCCAACACTTCATGGGCACAAAACCCGTGGAGATGTACAAACTGTTTTTTGGCACAAGAAATGTGTCCAGACTTGACCGAGGACGCTGGCCTAAGCTGCAATCGCCCGGATACTCAAGTAAGTAGCCCTGTGTCCGGACATATCATCCATTTATTTATCATGGATTTGCCTTTTAACCGGCTATCCCTTGAACAGGAGTGGATAGCGCAAGAAAAACTGATATGGTGTCCGGGCCCCCTCCCTGAGACCACGCCGGATCCTGTGTTAATCAAAATGTTGGAGGTAGCGCCTTCGGAGAAGGGCGAAGGAGGGAACAGGGAAACTACCACCTCTATTAAGGAGTCTCTCAGTAAGGGGGGAATCAAGAATCCCTCCCTCCAGGGGAGAAGACGACCGCTTCCGAAAACCCGGAGGCCAAAGCCTCGAAGCGGGGAAAGACATCTACACCGGAAGGTCCTGTGCCGGGAGGAGTCCCGGCCGCACAGTCTCCCCAAAGGAATCATCCCTCCAGCGAGCCGTAAGTAGAAAAAAGGGAAGTTTTATAATAAGGGACATCCCTATTTTATTTCTAAGGATAACTGAAGTTTTTACCTTGTAGTTCGAATCTCGGCCCTTCCCAGTAGAGCTCATCCTCGGGGGACCTTCGTCCGGAGATGATGGAGAGCGAAACACCTCCATTTGCTGCCCTGTCTGGCGGGCCAGACGACCCTGAGGTGTCGTCACGGAGGGTCTCCCCGAGTCCGGCGGGGCCAGGGAGTTCGGCACCCACTGGAGTACGGCCGGTGGAGCTGGAGGGTTTGCTTGAGAGGGCATCTCTCTCAGAAGATCACCGCGCATTAATAAGTACGGTGATTGAAAGGATCTCATCCGTTGAGAGCGGGTTGCATGAGGCCGTAGGAAGTTTACTGACGGGGTTTGAGGTACGCAAAAAATGACATACCTTTTGACAGTTTTGCACATAGAGTGCGCCCTGTATAGATAGTAGCCCCTGAGACTCGGTATGTTGTCGAAAGCGATAGCGTGCCGAGGATCATAATCTCAGTTACAAAATGTCGCCTTTCCTATGTAGGTGGCAGAACGTTCGGTGGCCAGCCGGACTGATAGAGTTGCCGAGCTGAAGCGGCAACTCGACGTTGCGGATGCGGACATCGCGTTGGTCAATAAACTACTTGACGAGTCACAAGGTAGGTGGTTTTTCCGCGGTCACCTGGTAAGGGAGCTGTTGCCCACTCCTTACAACATGTATGCTTGATGCAGATGGTGCCGCTGCTGTGGAAGACCTTTGGGCCGAGCTTGCTCGAGCCAAGGACCAAGCCAGAAAAAGTGATGCGGCTGCCTCGAAGGCAGCGAAGGAGCTAAAAGCCGAAAAGGCTGCTCACTACCGAAGTAGGGAGGAAATGGTCGTAATGGCCGTGAAATTAAAAGATGCTACCGACCGCTATGAGGTTCTTGAAAGAGAACGCCAAGCGGAGCAGGAGGGCCTGAAGAAGGCCACCGCCGAAGCCAAGGATGCCCGTTCTGCAATGCGGGCTATGAAGGAGGAACTGCGTCAGGCCGGAGACATTGCAGCTGGAAACCCTTTCTGTTGCGTAGGAAGTTCACGGATCCAAAGTATGCTCAGTTGGGCCAGTTGTGGGGTGTGGAGGATCCTTATCTGGATTTGGTGGCGAGTGCGGCGGACGTAGTTGTGCATTTCCGAAGTCAGAAGGATCATAAAATGGAAGAGCTTTTTTGGTCTCAATTCCATAGTCCGGAGCGTCCACTTCCGTTGACCGATCGGTTGCCTGAGTGGGCTGAGATGAATAGATTGTCCGGACTTGCCATGACGGATGTGGTGGCTCATCTGTGGCCGGAAAGGCCCAAGCCAAAGAGTTATTTTGGCTTATTGCAGCAATTCCTTGGGGCGGTGCCGCATATCAAGGCGATGATGCGGTCAGCATGCATAGAGGGTGCACGGATGGCTCTTGCCCATGTTAAGACATACTGGGCGGATATGAATGCCACCGATGTTGCGTCCCGGGGTTCGGACGAGAGTCGATTACCCGCCGAGCACTATTTTGAGGAAGTCCTGCAGGGCGCTCGTTTAATAGGGTCGCAGTGCTCGAAAAATGTCATGTTCAAATGACATGTATGATTTGTGAGATCATATTTATAATGTAACGGCTTTTTATACTTGTGCGTTCAAGTATTGAAGTATCTCCTGTGCGGCCGTTAATATATATGTATTTATAACCTGAAAGATGGCAGTCTTTGGCTTCAGCCCCCACGCACATGGTGCGGGGGTGTTTGCAAAAAAGCGCATTTTCACACTTAATCCAACGTCTTGGTCCTTTGAAGGAGGTGATAGCATAGCAAACTAGGCAACCGGACTATAATGCTTTATCACTTTCACTTAGCCATAGGAGCTCGATGGTGGGGCTACTATATAGCCCCTAGAGGCACCGCGCTCTCCGAACTCGGGGCGCATGTGTGCCTGACTGGGAAGCGGTCCTTTGTCAAAGCGGAGGAATTCTAAACATTCCAGTAGTCGATCGAGTGGTTGACCAGTCTCTCGCTATATCATGACAGTCAGTTTTCGGCTTTCTCTACTGAGGTGCTCGCCCGGCCGAACCGGGGCACAATCACAGTAGTTCTCCTGGTGCCGCGTTAGCCGATGGAGCGGAACGTAAGGCAGCAAAACACAGGAGCCGGGCAAACCCAACATTTGACCAAAGACATGATTCGGAGCTGATGCATATAAGGCCTAACTCGAGACGCCGAACACTCCCTAAGGTATTCGGACTTTATGATAACGGGAAGAATGATGCCCTAAGCCCCTAGTCTCCAGGTATAGGCGAGAACTTCTAACGCAGCCGATGCCAAAACGCCAGCCTCCACCTCGGTTATGGTAGGAAACCGGGGGATGAGTATCAACAAGAGACAGTAAGAAAGGTTTACACAGGGTCTTAATCTGAAAAGAATCCTTGCAACGGGTCCCTGCTGCACGTCTGCGCATGTGTCTTCGTTGTGTTGTATCCTGGACGGGTGTAGCACGTGGTTCATCTGTAAGAGAGAAGAACTTAGTTTGGAAAAAATATCGTGCAAAAATGTATTTAAAACAGAGTATGATTTGGAAGATGAATAAGATTGAGCTTTATTGGCTCTTATTGTTTATACGTGCAGCCCCTTGTAAAGAGGTATGCGGCTGGGAAGCCCCTTGTTTATTTATGCCGGACTCGCCTAACCGTGTCCGAGGTCTAAATGACCTGTTTTTAGGGGCTTTGGTCAGCAACGTTGGATTAGTGTGTGGCTGTCAAGGCAGTCTCACGTTTTCCATGGTCGAGGAACACTCGGAGTTACCCTTTAGTGAGATTATGCCGCGTGGACCGGGCATTTTGAGTGTAAGAGACGCGTAATGCGGTATCGCGTTAAAGCGGGCGAAAGCTTCGCGTCCCAGTAGTGCTTGATGGCTACTTTTGAATGGGGCGATATGGAAGATTAGCTTTTCGCGATGGAAGTTGTCGGGTGAACCGAACACAACCTTTAGTAGTACAGGGCATGTACAATTGGCATAAAGGCCTGGCGTCACTCCTTTGAAGGAAGTGTTGCTATGGCGAATTTTGGTAGGGTCTATCCCCATTCTGCGGATGGTATCCTGGTATAGCAGGTTTATATCGCTGCCGCCATCCATTAGGACTTGTGTGAATTATAGTCCGTCGATTATGGGATCCAATATCAAAGCAGTCCCTCCTGTGTTTTGAATGCTTCTGGAGTAATCCTGATGGTCGAAAGTAATTGGGTTTGACATCCAATTTCGGGGCTCCGCTTGGGTGGATCGTGCGGCGCGTGTTTTAGTAGTTGCCGCACTGTTTATCACATGAAGTGAGTTCATTATTTTGACTTCTAGTGGGAAAGTCTTCTGTTTTCCGGCCTGCTGCTTGTGGGGTTCGTCATCGTCTTCGCTTGGTCTGTCGAGCCCCTTGTGTTCGGCGTTAAGTCGGCCGGACTGCTTGAAGACCCAACAATCTCTGTGGGTATGGTTTGCAGGCCTCCCGGGGGTACTGTGGATTTGACATATCCTATCCAAGATTTTGTTTAGGTTGGATAGCTCGTCACTATTGTCCTTAAGGGGCAGTGTTTTGTTATTCGGCCGAGAGCTTTTGAACCCGGCGTTGACCGCCGTGCTATTTGGGTCGTTTCCCTTATTCCGGCACTGATCTTTTCTGCGTCGTGATTTCCCATTTCCATCCCTGACCTCGGATGTACTCGGGTCGCTGGTGCTGCATCTTGCTAGCTAGCTATCTTCCCCTGCGCAAAAGTGGGTCATGAGGCTTGTTAGCGCGGCCATTGTTCTTGGTTTTTCCTGGCCGAGGTGTCTGGCAAGCCATTCGTCTTGGACGTTATGTTTAAAGGCTGCTAAGGCTTCAGCGTCCGGACAGTCAACTATTTGGTTCTTTTTGGTGAGGAACCTGTTCCAGAATTTGCGTGCTGACTCCCCGGGCTGTTGAGTTATGTGACTTAAATCGTCTGCATCCGGAGGGCAGACATAAGTTCCCTAAAAATTTGCTCGAAACGCATCCTCAAGCTCTTCCCAACTTCTGATGGTATTTTCTGGGAGGCTTTTGAGCCAATGCCGAGCTAGCCCTTTGAGCTTGAGGGGTAGGTATTTTATGGCGTGGAGATCGTCTCCTCTAGCCATAGGTATGTGTAGGATATAATCCTCGATCCAGACTCCGGGGTCTGTTGTTCCGTCATATGCCTCTATGTTTGCGGGCTTGAATCCCGCTGGAAATTCATGATCTAGTACCTCATCGGTGAAACATAGTGGGTGTGCGGCGCCCCTGTATTTGGGTGTTCCGTTATCTTCGAACACTCGGCGGGTTGTGTTGCTTCCTGGAGCCTTCTTTTTTGGCCCATAGATGGACCTGACCGGGCCATCCTTTTTGCGAGGATCCTTATGTGGATCGTGTGCCGGATTGTGTGCGGCGCCGCTTGCCGCTCTTAGCCTGTCATCTGGTCGTCTATCCAGCCAGGCGGCCTCTTTCTTTTTTGACTATGGGGGCTCTACGGCCTCCTTGTCAAATTCGGGCAACAGCTTGCGCTTCGGGTAGCTCTTTGCTTGGTGACTATCGCCGTATTTATCTGCGATTTTGAGTACTTTGCTCCATCTTATTCTGAGTACGTCTTCCGCCGTTTTGAGCTTCCGCTTTTGCTTCTTCAAACTTCTTGCAGTGGCGACGAGCCTTCTGTGAAGGTTCTTATTCTCCGGTGATATGTCCGGCATGAGATCGTATGGACTGTTGTTTTCGCCGGGAATGGGTTGCTCGTCCAATTCATCCTGTTCGGCTGGTTGCTTAGTAGCATGTTCGTCGTCCACTGGTTCGCCCTGCTCTATGGTTGGGTCAGTATGGGTGTCGTTGTTATCGAGGCGGGACTTCGGGCGGCGCTTGCGTCGCTGTTTTGGTTGTTTTCCGGGGGAATTATCCTTCGCCACGTCCCGTTGTTCCTCGTTATCGCTTCCTTTTGGTGTATCCACCATGTATACGTCGTGGATTGAGGTGGCTTTCCAGTGCCCAGTAGGTGCTGGTTCTTGGTCGTCTCCGGCATCGTCGTCCATACCGTCGATGTCTTCGGAGTCGAAGTCTAGCATGTCGGTTAAATCGTCGACAGTGGCTATTAAGTGGGTGGTGGGTGGGAATAGATTTTCTTCATCGTCCGCATCCCCACCGTCCTGACCGCAGTCTGGCCAGGGCTCTCCTGATAATGAGAGATACTTTAGCGAATTTAGGGTGTCGCCGAAAGGTGAGTGTTGAAAGATGTCCGCAGCGGTGAACTCCATGGTCGGCGGCCAAACGGATTCGATTGAAGGGGGCGCGGGAGGTTCGGAGTCCGGCACCTCGGAGTCACGAGCTTCATAAGGGACAAGGTCGGTATTCGGCTCCATCACCGTAGAGGTTGCAGCCCCCGAGGCGGTGTCTAACCACCCATCCTCGATCTGCACAGCCGGCTCCGAATTGAGGGTCAGAGCGGACTCGTGTGCGGCCTCCAGGGCACTGTCCGGCAGCAGAGCTAAATCATGCCCATCGTGACAGTGCGGCGCACTCGGCTGTGGCTCGAATCCATCGAAGATCAAGTCTCCGCGGATGTCAGCCGTGAAGTTCAGACTTCCAAATCTGACCTGACGGCCAGGGGCGTAGCTCTCGATCTGCTCCAGATGGCCAAGTGAATTGGCCCGCAGTGCAAAGCCGCCGAATACGAAGATCTGTCCGGGGAGAAAAGTCTCACCCTGGACCGCGTCTTTGTTGATGATCGAAGGAGCCATCGAGCCTATCGGTGACGACACAGAGGAACTCTCAATGAAAGCACCAATGTCGGTGTCAAAACCGGCGGATCTCGGGTAGGGGGTCCCGAACTGTGCGTCTAGGAGGATGGTAACAGGAGACAAGGGACACGATGTTTTACCTAGGTTCGGTCCCTCTTGATGGCGGTAAAACCCTACGTCCTGCTTGATTAATATTGATGATGTGGGTATTACAAGAGTAGATCTACCACGAGATCAAGGATGCTAAACCCTAGAAGCTAGCCTATGGTATGATTGTTGTTCGTCCTATGGACTAAAACCATCTGGTTTATATAGACACCGGAGAGGGCTAGGGTTACAGAGTCGGTTACAATGGTAGGAGATCTACATATCCGTATCGCCAAGCTTGCCTTCCACGCCAAGGAAAGTCCCATCCGGACACGGGACGAAGTCTTCAATCTTGTATCTTCATAGTCTTGGAGTCCGGCCGATGATGATAGTTCGGCTATCCGGACACCCCCTAGTCCAGGACTCCCTCAATCCTTAAAGATTAATTCCGCATAACGCCACTATAAATGCAGAGTGCGGCGGATCGGTCTACCGATTAGGCGCCAATAAAGCCCCTAGTTCGGCCTTCCGAACACTAGGGGCTGTGCTGACCATACTCGAATTCATTATGCCAAGTGAGAGTAGTAAAGCCCTATAGTCCGATTGCCTAGTTCGTGGTGAGAAACACCTCCTTAAAAGGACCCAAGGGATAAAGAGTGTTCATATATGTCCCGAACACCCCCGTATTTCTTACATGGGGGCAGAAGCCGACGACTGGCCAACTCTCAGGATTCACATACAATAAACAGCCGCACAGGAAGAACATATGTTCAAACAAAACAGGCAATATATAATAAAAATGCCATTATCCCATATTACAAAAAGTGGCACGAATGCCCTCAGGGAAATTTAATGTCTTTGGTACACTTATCCGCCGCAAGGCGGCCCCCCTTCAGTACACCTTCATAGTACAGCTTGGGCTTGCGGTGCTCCTTACCCTCCAGCGGCCCCTCAGTCATCAGCTTCTCCGCGTCAAGCTTCCCCCAATGCACTTTCGCATGGGCAAACGCCATGCGCGCACCTTCTATACAGACTGATCGCTTGATAGCATCAAGCCGAGGACAGGCACCCACAATCCGCTTCACGAGTCCGAAGTAACTGCTTGTAATTGGCTCCACAGGCCACAGCTGGACAACCAAGTCCTTCATGGCTAGTTCGGCCGCCTGGTGCAGTTCGACCAGCTGCTTCAGCTGATCGATAAAAGGCACCGGATAGTTCGGCGCCAAATACTGAGACCAGAAGTTCCTCTCCGCAGACTTCTTCTCCTCGGTCCGGTAAAATTGGGCGGCATCTGATATGCTGCGAGGCAGATCCGCAAACGCCCCTGTAAAAACAAGAATTCAGTTTGTCGCTTAAGACTTCTCCCCACTATCATGTAAAAATGGCCATGAATACAACAGGCCTTACCAGCCACAACTTTCCGGGCCTCCTGAATGTCCTGTAAATCACCTCGGGCTTCTTACCGAGCATCTTCTGCATCTTGGAGAGTTTGGGCGAGTTCGGATTCTTTCCCTATTAGACTCTGCTCCAAGCCCTCGCTTTTCTTCACAGCCTCCTGGAGCTCCCGCTCAGCTGTGATGACCCTGGCCTCGTGTTTTTCACGCAGTGCCTGTTCGGCGGCAGCCTTCCCGCTGGCATCAGCCACAGCCTTCTTCAGTGCCTCATATTCAGCACTCGCTCCTAGGGCATACAACACAAATACTTTTCAATAGGCACAATTACTTATTCGTGCCTAATGCAAGACAATGTTTCAACATACCTTGCTTATCCTCTAATTTCTTGTTCACACGGCCAAGTTCTTCCTCGGCCCGTTCCAGGCTCTGCTTCAGTTCAGATATTTCCGCATTGAGCGGACGTCTTCTCCGCAGACGCCTATTTTCAACCAAGGAGGTACACATCATTAACAAAGGTTCCCACGAAAAAAGAGGATTTGATCCCCTGCCCGGCTCTCTCTTTCGCGGGACAGTGTATCAGGGGCTACTACTCATATTATGATGATTCCTCCAAAGGTTTCTTAGAAACCATACCTCAAAAGCTTTTATAATGCCGAGGCAGGACTCATTCAGCCCGCTTTCGGCAGATTGAATCTTTCCAACCACCGCACCCATGAGGGTCCAATGTTCATCAATGATAGACGCGTTCTTTAACACTGTCGATAGACCGCCCGGCAGCTCTGCGTGGACAGAGGTTACCGGCGGAGTTGGCAAACCTCCCTTTGTTGAAGGTGGCCGCTTGCCCAATCCTGGAGCCTTAGAGGTCTCCAGGACCTTATCCGGCTGTGGTCCGAACCCGATATCGCCCCCATCATCGACACGCCATGGGGCCGCTGCCCCCACGTGTCCGGCTCCAGAGACATGCCTCTCCTGCTCTCGGTCTCTTTGAGACGACACCTCGGTGTCGCGCCTGGACCTTAGAGAAGGAGCCTCTGGAGGTGTCTCGCTTGCCACGGCATCCGAGCTCAGCGAATCCTCCGATGAGGACTGTCTGGCAGGAGACCTCGTCGGGCTATACGAGATATGGCGACAGTTAAAACTACCGTACCCAGACGGCCCTGGATGCATAGGCACATTCGGATTTCGGTTACTTACGATTTTTCTAGGGGCTGGGCCCTGGGATCTCACTCCGGGCTGTTCTCGGCAACCATGGTGGATGCCTCTGGATGGGAACCTCTCCCCCTCTTGGGCGATTCGGCCTCCAGGGACAAGGAAGCTACACGCTTCTTCCCACCTTCAGAGTGAGGCTCGTCCTCCCCTGCTTCCTCCTCTACGTCTTCGGAAGAAGGAGCGTCGTTGGAGTCTTCGAATTTTGCGTCCAAAGCCTCGCGGCGATGGAGGCCACTCCGGGTCTTCTTGACCTTCCTGGAGGCCTCCTTCTTTGGCACCTCGTAAGGGGCGGGGACCAGCATCTTCGTCAGAAGAGGTTCGGCCGGTTCCTCCGGCAGCGGGGCCGGACAATGTATCCGCTCCACCTTCTTTATCCATCCCTGAGGTCACGATGAAACACGATTGAAATGTCTCCCTCATGACATGCCAACTGAAGCATGGATGGGCAGAGCGTGGTTGTAACTTACCGGGCTTGCGGAATGGGATAATTGATACCCACGGTCCTCGGCGGAGCCCGGACATGATTTGCCGGACTTGAAGAGCACCATCCAGATATCCTTGTGGGAAGAATCATAGAGCTCCTGAAGGGTCTGGTGCTCGGTTGGGTTGAACTCCCACAGAGTGCAGGCTCGGCGCTGGCAAGGGAGAACCAGGCGAACTAACATCACCTGGACTACGTCGACAAGTTTGACGTCCTTTTCAACCACGCTCTGAACGCGCGTCTGGAGCAGTGACAACCCATCGGACGAGGACCAGTTCGGGCCCTTCTCGGGCCAGGACATGAGCCGCAGCGGAGCTACGGATCAGAACTCAGGAGCTGCAGCCCACTTTTTGCCGCGTGGTTTGGTGATATAAAACCACCGCTGCTGCCACTCCTTGACGGAGTCGTTGAAGGCACCCTTCGGCCAGACGACCTTGGGCATCTTGCTCACCATGGCACCGCCGCACTCGGCGTGTTTGCCACTCACCACCTTGGGCTTCACATTGAAAATCTTCAGACACAGGCCGAAGTGAAGCGAAACCCGGAGAAAGGCCTCGCACACGACGATGAACGTCGAGATATTGAGAAAAGAGTTGGGTGAAAGATCATGAAAGTCAATCCCATAGTAATACATGACTCCACGAACAAATGGGTGGAGAGTAAACCCGAGCCCGTGGATGAAGGGAGGAAGGAACAAGACTCTCTCGTGACGCTCCAGAGTGGGGACAACTTGTCCCGCCGGTGGGAGACGGTGGCCGATCTTCTTGGCCAGATACCTGGCTTCCCGGAGCTTCTTGATATCCTTCTCCCGAACGGTAGAGGCCATCCATCTGCCTCCAGCTCCGGATCCGGACATCTTTGGAAAACCTCTCTTCGATGGAAAAGAAGAGTGCTTGGATGTTAGGGCTCGAACAGTGGGGAATGAGCTAGCGGAAGGAGAAGGCGTGGGTCAAGAGGAAGAGACCTTATCTCTTTATAGAAACGTTAAAAGCTCTTTTGCGCCTCCCCACTAGCCTGGTGGAACCCGCTCACCTCCCACTCTTCACGATTAGCGGTGCGGTTGGTTTACCCATACCCGTATTGATAAGAATCCCGTGATAAGGGGGCATGATCTCTGCTTCGGCAAGACGTGCCGAGGAAATCGCCTCGCAATATATGATGAGGCTGGCCGTGGGAAAACGGTTCATGACCCGACCTTGATGACATGTCGTGTTGTCTAAAAAAGTTGTCAGCTGATTGCATTTGTGAAATATCATTCTCTCTACAGCGGTATGTGAAGATCATTTTGCGGATCCGGACACGGTCTATGTGTTTGATAATTACTTTGGAGTATTCGGAGAAGGAACCCGCCTTGCAATGCCGAACACAAGACTGCGCGCCGGACTCATTGTCATTGAAGCCTGGTTCAGGGGCTACTGAGGGAGTCCTGGATTAGGGGGTATCCGGACATCCGGACTGTATACATCGTCCGGACTATTGAAGCGTGAAGATACAAGACTCAAGACTTCGGCCCGTGTCTGGATGGGACTCTCCTTTGCGTGGGAGGCAAGCTTGGCGATCCGGATATTGAGTTTCCTTCCTTGTAACCGACTCCATGTAAACCCTAGCCCTCTCCGGTTTCTATATAAACTGGAGAGGCTGGTCCCTAGAAGGCCGATCACAATCACAATCATAACATCATAGGCTAGCTCTTAGGGTTTAGCCTCTATGATCTCGTGGTAGATCTACTCTTGTACTACTCATATCTTCAATATTAATCAAGCAGGAAGTAGGGTTTTACCTCCATCGAGAGGGCCCGAACCTGGGTAAACATTGTGTCCCTCGCTTCCTGTTACCATCAGCCTAAGACACACAGATCGGGACCCCCTACCCGAGATCCGCCGTTTTTGACACCGACAGGGACGTCTTTCTTGGAGGTGTACGAGGGCTCGAGGGACCAGTGGACGATGACTTTATTTGAGCGGTGCTTCAACATGGATGGTGACAGATCTTGATGGCATGGCGCTCTCGATATTAGGCGTCCGATGTACGATGATGGACTCGTGCAGGAGGGTGGCGCTGTCTAGCGTCATGGTGGCGTCGACGAGAACTAGACCAGGCAAGGTAGATGTAGCCGTACAGCTCTGAAGATGGCTTGGTGGCAGGTGGCTGCGGCGACCTCATACCCGACATGTGTCCTGGTTGAGGAGTGCGCCGGACTGGTGGGTGCCCCATACCCGGCGGGCGTCCTGGTTGGGATCTCAGGTCTTAGATGTTAGGTTACGAAAGAGGAGTGAGCCTAGCTCAATTGGTTGGGGGAGTGGATGTACAAACCTAACACCTGGGTTCAAATCCTCACGGAGGCGAATTTAGGTTCCTATTTATTCTTGAGGACCAGGCTTTCCTGGTACTCACGCATCCCTAGTTGGTGAAGAGTGTCGGGGAACGCAGTATTTCAAAAAAATTCCTACGGTCACGCAAGGTCTATCTAGGAGATGCATAGCAATGAGAGGGGAGAGTGTGTCTACGTACCCTCGTAGACCAAAAGCGGAAGCGTTACGTAACGCGGTTGATGTAGTCGAACGTCTTCGCAATCCAACCGATCGAGTACCGAACGCACGAAAGCTCCGTGATCTGCACATGTTCAGCTCGGTGACGCCCTCGTACACTTGATCCAGTTGAGGCTAAGGGAGAGTTTCGTCAGCACGACGGCGTGATGACGGTGATGATGAAGTTACCGACGCAGGGCTTCGCCTATGATATTACCGAGGTGGAAATCTATGGAGGGGGGCACCGCACAGGGCTAAGACAACTGTCAACTTGTGTGTTCTAGGGTGCCCCCTGCCCCCGTATATAAAGGAGCAAGGGGGAGGCCGGCCGGCGCTCATGGGGCGCAGCCCAAGTAGGATTCCTACTAGGAATAGGAATCCTACTCTTGGTAGGGTTCCAACAAGGGAAGAGAGGCGGCAGGAAGGAGAGGGAAAGAGGGAGAAGGAAAGAGAGGGGGGCGCCACCCCCTCCTAGTCAAATTTCGACTCCTCAAGGGGGGGCAGCCCTAGGACCCTCTCCTCTCTCTCTCACAAGGCCCATGTTGGCCCATTAGTTCCCC
>NC_041385.1:787337084-787356006 GCF_002162155.2 Triticum dicoccoides | reverse complement strand
CTCCGATATTTATCGGGTGACCCCCGTAACTCATCCGGTGTCCAAATAGCATCATCCAATATATAGATCTTTATGTCTCGACCATTTCGAGACTCCTCGTCATGTCCGTCATCACATCCAGGACTCCGAACTATCTTTGGTACATCAAAACACATAAACTCATAATACCGATCGTCATCGAACGTTAAGCGTGCGGACCCTACGGGTTCGAGAACTATGTAGACATGACCGAGACTTATCTCCGGTCAATAGCCAACAGTGGAACCTGGATGCTCATATTGGCTCCCACATATTCTACGAAGATCTTTATCGGTCAAACCGCATAACAACATATGTTGTTCCCTTTGTCATCGGTATGTTACTTGCCCGATTCGATCGTCGGTATCATCATACCTAGTTCAATCTCATTACCGGCAAGTCTCTTTACTCGTTCCATAATGCATCATTCCGTAACTAACTCATTAGTCACATTGCTTACAAGGCTTATAATGATATGCATTACCGAGAGGGCCTAGAGATACCTCTCTAATACACGGAGTGAAAAATCATAATCTCGATCTATGCCAACCCAACAAACACCTTCGGAGACACGTGTAGAGCATCTTTATAATCACCAAGTTACGTTATGACTTTTGATAGCACACAAGGTGTTCCTCCGGTATTCGGGAGTTGCATAATCTCATAGTCAGAGGAACATGTATAAGTCATGAAGAAAGCAATAGCAATAAAACTCAACGATCATAATGCTAAGCTAACGGATGGTCTTCTCCATCATATCATTCTCTAATGATGTGATCTCGTTCATCAAATGACAACACATGTCTATGGTCAGGAAACATAACCATCTTTGATTAACGAGCTAGTCAAGTAGAGGCATACTAGGGACACTATGTTTTGTCTATGTACTAAGTTTCTGGTTAATACAATTCTAGCATGAATAATAAACATTTATCATGATATAAGAAAATATAAATAACAACTTTATTATTGCCTTTAGGGCATATTTCCTTTACAGAGCCAGGGAAATGAAATTCTTCCCCAATCATAAGACCTTATTCCGTTCTAGAGGCTTCCTCATCCCTTGTGTCGCCCCCGCCATGGGCGACTCGGTAGCTTCTCCAACCCTAGGCGCCGCCACCGCCCTCTCCTCCTCCCCTCCTCGCGCCGCCGCCGGGTGAAACCCGCATGGCACACAGCGGCGGCGGGGGGACTTCCTCTCCCGACTCCCCTTCCTCCGTAGGCGATGGATCTAGGCGGCAGGCAACGGTGTCCTGCGACGCTTGCGGTCGGGCGCGAGGTGGCAGAACTCGGCGAGCGGTGGCGGGGTCTGGGGCCGCGCGCGGCGGGCCTGGACAGGTGGTGGCGTGCGCTGGGATCGCAGCGGCGCTCCGGCGTGTGCAGGTGGAGATGGCTCCTGTGCGCGGTTGGTGGCTCCCTCTCCGACCCGGACGGCGCGGGGGATGGCGGCGGCCTGGTGATCTGGATGTGGTGGGGCCGGCTGCTCGCTGGTCTGCCGGAGATCCAGGGGCATCATCGTCTCCGACTCGATCTGCTTCGGTTCATGCTAGATCCGGTACACGGAGACTGCCGTCATGTGCGGGTGCTGGCTACATGGATCTGACGGCGACGGCTGGACCCTTGGTCTACTCTTCGACAGAGAATGCGGTGGTCCATGCACAAGAAGTGGATGGAGTTCTTCAAACAGATCTGGGTGAAAACCTGCTCTTGGCTAGATGCCAAAGCCGGCGGTTGCGGCGCTGTACGGTGTCGTTCCCTTCTTGAAGGCATCACCGTGGAGAAGTTCTAGACTACGATCTGCTACCTCTGGGGGAAACCCTAGATCGATAGATCAGAAGACGGCGACGCGTTTGTGTCGTTTCCCCCTTGGGGGCGTCTTTCTTGGAGGTGTACGAGGGCTCAAGGGACCAGTGGACGATGTCTTTATTGGAGCGGTTCTTCATCATGGATGGTGGCAGATCTCGATGGCATGGTGCCCTGGATATTAGCCGTCCGATGTGCGATGATGGACTCGCGCAGGAGGGTGACGCTGTCTGGCGTCGTGGTGGCGTTGACGACAGCTAGACCGTGCAAGGTAGATACAACAGTACAGCTCTGAAGATGGATTGGTGGCAGGTGGCTGCGGCGGCCTCATACCCGGCTAGTGTCCTAGTTGAGCAGTGCGTTGGACTGGTGGGTGCACCCATGCCCGGCAGGCGTCCTTGTTGGGATCTGGGGTCTTAGATGTTAGGTTTGGCTACGAGGACTGTTTGGTATTAGGCCCAGACTATCAGCATCTCTTCATCAACTGGATAGGAGTAGCGACAGATGTTGCCTAGACGATGGCTTTAGTCTTACTGTTGTATGACCTTGTAAGGTCTTGTGTCAATAATTAATTAAGTGGTTGTATGCATCATTTAAATGCAGAGGCCGGGGGTCCTCCTTCTTTTCTAAAAAAAACTGTGAGCCCTCCGCGCGGAACAGATCTGATTTGCGGGACGCTTTTACAGATCCGTTCCATGCCGGAGGGCTCGCGGTACTGTAAAAGGGTTTTGCGATGATTCTTGCGTGACGGCCGTTTACCGGATGCGCTCTAAGCCTTCTTCTTTGTACTACCTCTTTACTGTTTTGTTGGTCTCCATTGTACTTTGTGTCAAATTTTGATCATGAATTAACTAACGAAATGTTCATGCATGTCACCAAACATTATATCGCTGGAAACTATGTTCAAATATGAACCCAACAATGTAACTTTTGTTGACATACATTAACATGGATAAGATCCTGAGTGGGTGCGCTGATGCGGGCGCGAAATTGTGACTGTGGCTGTGGGTGGCGCTTTTTTCGGTTTGGTTCGCTGTCTGTTCCTTTATTGCACTCATATGCGCTGGTGACCCTCGTGGCTATGTTTGCTTTTTATAAAAGCAGTGCAGAAATGATGGCTTTCCTCTAAAAAAATTAAAAGCAAGATACGCAAGTATCTTTTAATTTTTAATAACTGCAAAGTAGTATGGGCATTCACCACTACCCGCACTTTGGCACGCACGCTGCTCCCCCGTGGAATCTCAAGGTGGCATTTCGGATGGAAAACATCCAACGAGGAACACATTTTATCATTATCAATCAATAAACAAGACATGAAAGGGACGTGGCGTGGGCTCCCTGTTCCACTAAGAGAAAATGTAACTGAGACTAGTCGATCTTGTATAATACAGTCACTTGTACTGCTAGCACTCTACCTCTGCCTCACGAACACAACGCATTCTTGTCGTGCAAGAGAGCAAGAGTTCAGTTTGGTGTGAACACCATGGCCGTGGTTGGGGGCCTGATAGCGAGAGCCGTGGGGAACCAAGTCGCCAGCAAGCTGGGCGAGCTCGTCAAAGACGAGATCGCTCTGCTGTGGGGATTCCGGGACAACGTCGAGGGCCTGAGGGAGAAGATGGAAGATCTGGATGCCCTGATGCGTGATGCGGACGATAGGCTGCGCAGAGGAGAAAGGGATGGAGAAGCAGTTGGGCGGTGGCTGGCCAAGTTCAAGTCGGTTGCCTATGACATCGAGGACGTGCTGGACAACCTGGACGCTACTATGCTCATCGAAAAAACACAATCAAAGGTACTCCGCCCACAAGTACTTTTTGTTTCTTAAGCTTAACTCTCAAGTTCTGTTTGTAATTTTTGTTTGCGAATTAATAATTCTACAATTTCCACATGATTGTGTTTTTTATTTAATATCTTGGTTTTTTTCCTAAAAAAAACTTTCAATCTGCTCATGAACTATCAAAGTAGTATAAAGAACACCAAAAGTAAAATTTACATCTAGATTCTTAAACCACCTAGTGACAACTATAAGGACTGGAGCTAGCCGAAACCTCGCCGCCGTCATTGCCCCTCCGTCAGCAAAGCCAGGCAAACCTTATTGTAATAAACAGTCGGCAAGTCGTCATGCTAAGGCCCCAAAGGACCAGCACACAAGAACAGCAACTGCCGCCGATAAAAAGAAGCGTTATAAGCACATGAACGTAGACGAATGAAGACCGGATCCGAACAGATCCACTGAAGACAAACACCGACCAAATCCCGTGAAATTCGTCAGAGACAAATCTCCACACGCCTTTCTACTATGAGGGAAACAAAATGTTCCAGTAAACAATGGAAATTGTGAGGATCTAGTCCAGCCTCTGTTCGTTATGGCCCGAACCCAGTCTAGCCAGCCCATGTTCTAACATACAACGAACCTTGTCATGCACGACCGGATGGCCGGGGCGCGAGACGCGCGCAGATCGGTGGTGCCGACCAAGGCGATGGCTTCCCTCACCGGGTCTCGAGATGGAGGCGTCCGAGGCGGAGAGGCGATGCGAGGCCGGCCAGGCTCTACGGAGGAACCGAGGCTGGTGGTGAGCGTGCCGGTATCACGTCGTAGCGAGCGGAAAGATAGGGTGACGGTGGACTTGCCGGCATAGGACGTGGGGAAGCAGTACCAGCGGCGTGAGGCCGGAGGAGGGCACGCGTGAATGATCCATTTTCATGGAAGTTCCAGCCGCGTGAGGCGACGCGGATCCATTTTTTCATGTAGATATAAAGTTCTATTTTAGGCATTTTGTTGAGTATATATTCGTGTTGCATGTATTTTGTATTGTGGCCTATCTCCTAGTTGTGTATAGTTGAGTTTAAGACCTAATCTGTACTTATATGTGCGTGTAACGGCACCCATCAATACAACGATTATTGTATTGCCAACTTGTCCGTTTACATGGTATCATCTTGTTCGGTCCTTCCCTCGGGTTTGCCGCCGCCACCGCGCCTCCCCTCGCGCGAGCCGGAGCCGCCCCCCACCACCGCCGCACAACCCCGCCGCCACGCCCTTCCCCTTCTCCCGTCGCGCCGCTGCCGCCTTGTGCCGCCCGCTTCCGCCTCCCCTGCCGCGCCGATCGCCGCCACCGCGTGCATTCCTCTCGCACCGCCGCCGCCCGCGCCGCTTCTCCTCCGTGCCGCCTCTACCATCGCTCCCTCCCGCAGCCGCCGCTGCCTCCACCACCACCACCAGAACCCTAACCCTACTCGTCGCCGCCCTTCACCGCCGCCGCCGCACCCATGGACTCTTCCCCGGGCTCCTCCACGACCCGCTCGTCGAACCCCTTCGCCGGCCCCGAGCCCTCCGCCACCGCCATCCGTGACCTCAACATTGAGGCCCGGGTCCCCATCTGCCTCGATAGCTCCAGCACGTCATACTACGCGTGGAAGACCTACTTCAACCTCATCTTTCATGAGTACTATCTCACCAAGCACATCGACAGTTCTGTGGACGGCGAGTACATGCGGGGCGTTCCGGAGTGGTCCGCCATTGAGGCCACGCTCATCCAATGGTTCTACCAAACCGTCTCGAAGGACATCTTCCACACGGTAGTTGCTGAGGACGACGACGCCTGTGACATGTGGACCAAGATCAAGCGCTCTTCACCGACAACAAACATTAGCGCCTTGTTTTCTTGCATCAGGAGTTCTTCGGCTGTCACCAGGACAACTCCACCATCGATGAGTATTGCATGAGGCTCAAGATGCTCGCCAGCAAGCTTTGTGACATCAGCGCCAAGGTCTCCGATGACCTAATGCTGAGAACCCTCACTGCTAATCTCAACGAGGACTTCAGCAATGTGGCGTCCAACCTCACCGTGCTGTCGCAGCCCACTTTCGAGCGCGTCGTCGCGTACCTCAAGCTTGAGGAGTGCCAGATGACGAAGCTGAAGCAGCGGGTCCAGCACACCGCCCTTGCCGTCGGCACCACCTGCGGCGACCCTGCTCCACCGGCCGCGTCTCGTCCACCTGCACCACCTGCGCTCGCACCTCCCACGCCCCTCGCGCCTCCCCAGCAGCCGCAAGGTGACGGGGGCCGCCGCCAGCAGCAGCAGGCACAGGGCGCGGAGGGGGGGCGCTACCAGCAGCCCCCCTCCGTCGTGGGCCGCCGGGCAAAACCCGTGGACGGGCGTCGTCACGCCTATCACATGCCCGTCCCGCGAGCCCCTGCACTGGGTTTTCTGGGTCCTCGTCTCGCAGGCCACCAGGCGTTCTTCGGCGCCCCTTACCAGCCCTACGGTGATCCCCTCGCGCCGCCACCCCTCGGTGGCTATGGCGTGCCCGCCCAGGCACCGCCCTACGGAGGCCAGCTGCCGCCGCCGGTACCTGCACCGTGGAACCCCGCCCTCCTGGCCGCCCTGCACTCTGCGCCGTCACTGAGTAACTATGGCGGTGGAGGTGACTGGTACATGGACTCAGGTGCTACTGCGCACATGACAACTCATCCCGGTAACCTATCCTCTTCTACTCCAGTTAACACACCCACTCGTATCACCGTTGGCAACTGTTCTTCTTTACCTATCACTCATGTCGGTACTACTAGTTTTCATTCTAGTTCCACACCCATCACTATATCTAATGTCCTTGTTTCACCTGACTTAGTCACTAGCTTAGTTTCCGTTTGTTGTCTTAATCGTGAGAATCCACTTACTGTTGAATTTGACGGTGTTGGTTTTTCTGTGAAGCACGCCTGTACCCAGATGGTACTCCACCGATGTGACAGCCCTGATGAGCTCTATCCCGTGCACGCCGACGCTTCCACTTCCACACCTGTCGCCCTCGCCGCCGGTGTCAATCTTTGGCATGCTCTCTTGGGCCACCCCAACCCCGCTGTTTTGCATCAGATTCTTAGGAGTTTTTCTTTCTCATGTAATAAGCTCAACCAGCATACTTGTGAGGCTTGTCGTTTAGGCAAGCACGTTCATCTTCCCATTAGTGTGTCTACTACAGTTTCCACTTTTCCATTTTAATTACTTCATAGTGATGTTTGGACGTCTCTAGTTGCGAGTAACACGGACTATCTATACTACTTGGTGATTTTAGATGATTATTCTCATTATGTGTGGACTTTTGCTCCTCGTCGTAAATCCGATGCTTTAGCCATACTCACTGCCTTTTACTCATATGTCACCACCTAGTTCGGTCGCCCCATACATGCACTCCGGACTGATAATGGATAAGAGTTTGACAACGTCGCTCTCCACACACTTCTCGCCTCTCACGACACCATCTTCCGTCTGATTTGTCCATACACATCCTAGTAGAACGGTCGCGCCGAGCGTATCCTCCACGCTCTTAATGACTGCGTTCGCACGTTACTCTTTCACTCTAACGCGCCCGCTCGGTTTTGGCCCGATGCTCTCGCCACTGCTACTCTTCTAGTTAACATTCGTCCGTGTCGTCCTCGGTGGAATTACTCCCCTCACCACCTTATCTTCGGTACACCTCCGTCCTATGATGGTCTTCGCATCTTTGGGTGTCTTTGCTATCCTAGCACCTGCTACTTCTTGAGCTTGCGTTGGTTTTTCCTGGTGATGCAGCAAAGTAGAGATAAGTATTTCCCTCAGTTAGAGAAATAATGTATCAATCTAGTAGGAGACAACGCACAAATCACCAATACCTGCAATCCCTTCACTGTTACTTGCAAAAGTGAGATCTGATAGAGATAGATGAAACTGAACAAAAGGTAAAGTAAATATTTTTGGTATTTTTGGTTTATAGATTGGAAAGTAAAAGATTGCAAAATAGTAGATCGGAAACTTCTGTGATGGAAAATAGACCCGGGGGCCATAGGTTTCACTAGAGGCTTCTCTCAAGATAGCAAATAATACGGTGGGTGAACAAATTACTGTCGAGCAATTGATAGAAAAGCGCAAAGTTATGACGATATCTAAGGCAATGATTATGAAATATAGACATCACGTCCATGTCAAATAGACTGAAACGATTCTGCATTTACTACTATTACTCCACACATTGACCGACTCCTGCCTGCATCTAGAGTATTAAGTTCATGAAGAACAGATTAAGTAAGATAACATGATGTAGAGGAATTAACTCAAGCAATATGATGAAAACCCTATCTTTTTATCCTCAATGACAACAATACAATACGCGCCTTGCTGCCCCTACTGTCACTGGGAAAGGACACCGCAAGATTGAACCCAAAACTAAGCACTTCTCCCATTGCAAGAAAAACCAATCTAGTTGGTCAAACCAAGCCGATAGTTCCAAGAGAATTACAAATATATCAAATCATGCATAAAATAATTCAGAGAAGATTCAAATAATATTAACAGATAAGCTGATCATATATCCACAATTCATCGGATCTCGACAAACACACCGCAAAAGAAGATTACATCGGATAGGTCTCCAAGAACATCGAGGAGAACATGGTATTGAGAATCAAAGAGAAAGAAGAAGTCATCTAGCTACTAGCTATGGACCCGTAGGTCTGTGGTAAACTACCTACACTTCATCGGAAGGGCAATAGAGTTGATGTAGAAGCCTTCCGTGATCGAATCCCCCTCCGGCAGGATGCCGGAAAAGGCCACTAGATGGGATCTCACGGGTGTAGAAGGTTGCGGTGGTGGAAAAGTGTTTTCGTGGATAGTTCTGGTGGTTTGGGAATATATGTGAATATATAGGCAAAAGAATTAGTTTAGGGGAGTCAGGGGGGCCCACGAGGCAGGGTGGCGCGCCCTACCCCCTGGGCGCGCTCTCCACCCTTGTGGCCGGCTCGTGGCTCCACTGACTTGAACTCCAAGTCTCCTCAGTGTCTTCTGGTCCCAAAAAATCATCGCGAAGGTTTTATTCCGTTTGGACTCCGTTAGGTATTCCTTTTCTGCGAAACTCACAAACAAGGAAAAAATAGAAACTGCCACTCGGCTCTAAGTTAATAGGTTAGTCCCAAAACTAATATAAAATAACATATTAATGCATATAAAACTTCCAAAATAGATAATATAATAGCATGGAACAATCAAAAATTATAGATACATTGGAGACGTATCAACACCGCGTCCACCACGCCACACAAACTCGCACCACGTTCCGTTCCATGCGTCTTTCTTGGCTATCCCTCTAACACCAAAGATTACCGGTGCTATGATCTTGTCACTCATCGTGTGTACACCTTGAGGCAAGTGTATTTTGTCGATACGGTGTTCCCGTTTTTTCAGCTTTCTCCGGCGTCGGCTCCTTCGGCGTCGACCCCCGTGCCCCCTGCTTGGAGCGATGCGTGGCGGTGCCCCCCAGAGACCCCTGCCGCATGGCGCCTTCTGTCATCACCGCCCGGTTTTTTGACTCCCTCCCTCGAGGTAGAGTCTGACCGGGTCCCCGGGTCCCTGTCTCCCTCCTACGAGGTTGAGCCGACGGGCACCCCGCCTGCCATCCCGACGATGGGCTCGACTTCCCCCTCGCCCGTCGCCACCCCTGCCACCATCTCGGATGTTGCCTCTGCTGCCGCCGCGGCCCCCGCCGCCGCTGCCCCGTCTCTCGGTGTGACGACCTGCGCTTGGGCCGGTGTGCTTCAGCCGAGCACACGCTACTCTTCCGATGAGTATGTGTGTGCCGCCTCGACGTCGACGCCATCACCCATTCCCGCCTCCGCTCGCGTCGCCCTTCGGGATCCCCACTGGTTCATCGCCTTGCAGGAGGAGTTCGACGCCCTACAAGACAACCGCACGTGGCAGCTTGTTCCGCGACCCCCTCGTGCCAACAGCATCACTGGAAAGTGGGTATTTCGACACAAGACCTGCCTGAAGGTTCTCTCGAGTGCTACAAGGCTTGGTGGGTGGTTCGTGGATTTCGGCAGCGCATTGGCGTGGACTTCACCGACACCTTCACCCCGGTTGTTAAACCGGGAACTATCCGCGCCATGCTCCAATTGGCGGTCTCATGAGCCTGGCCTATACTTTAGTTGGATGTATCCAACGCCTTATTGCACGGTCATCTTGCCGAGCAGGTGTTATGGGAGCAGCCCACTGGCTTCGTCGATGCCGAGCATCCGGACTTCGTGTGCTTGATCTTCCATTCGCTCAACAGGTCTAAGTAGGCGCCTCGAGCTTGGTACCAGCGTATCGCAGCCTTCCTGCAGTCTCTGGGCTCTCGGTTCACTCGCTTCGATGCCTCACTCTTTATGTATCATCACGGAGCTGACACTGCATATCTGCTGCTCTACGTCGACGACATCATCCTCACGGCTTCTGCCCCTGAGCTCCTTAAGCGGCTGACAGCTCGTCTTCGTGATGAGTTCGCCCTCAAGGACTTGGGGCCTCTACACTACCTCCTTGGCATCGAGGTGGCCCGACGGGCTGACGGTTTCTTTCTGCATCAGCAGAAGTATGCCCACGAGATTTTGGAGCATGTTGGCATGCGCCTGCGCCCACCCCTGTCGACACAAAGGCGAAAGTCTCTGCTCTAGAGTGGTCTTTCGCGTCCGATGCAGCGCTCACTCGACCCGACCTGAAGTACGTTGTCCAGCAGGTGTGCCTCCACATGCACGCCCCGCATGACTCTTATTGGACCCTGGTGAAGCGTATTCTCCGTTACATACGTAGCACCATGTGTTTGGGACTCACCGACCTCGTTGCCTACTTGGATGCCTGTTGGGGAACGCAGTATTTCAAAAAAAATTCCTACGATCATGCAAGATCTATCTAGGAGATGCATAGCAACGAGAGGGGAGAGTGTGTCTACGTACCCTCGTAGACCGAAAGCGGAAGCGTTTAGTAACGAGGTTGATGTAGTCGAATTTCTTCGCGATCCAACTGATCCAAGCACCGAACGTATGACACCTCCGCGTTCAGCACGCGTTCAGCTCGATGACGTCCCTCCATCTCTTGATACAGTTGAGGACGAGGGAGAGTTCCGTAAGCAGGACGGCATGGCGACGGTGATGATGAAGTTACCGGCGCAGGGCTTCGCCTAAGAACTACGACGATATGACCGAGGTGTGTAACTGTGGAGGGGGGCACCACACACGGCTAAGAGAAGACTTGGTGTGCCTTTGGGGTGCCCCGCTCCCACATATATAAAGGGGGGAGGAGAGGTGGCCGGACCAAGGGGGGCGCGCCATGGGGGGGAGTCCTACTTGGACTCCCAGTCCAAGTATGATTCGGCTCCCCCTTCCCTATTCCCACTAGGAGAAGGAGGGAAGGAGGAGGAGAAGAGAAGGAAAGGGGGGCCGGGCCCCCAACCCTAGTCCAATTCGGATTGGGCTTGGGGGGCGCCACCACCTGGCTGCCGCCTCCTCTCTCCACTAGGGACCATGAAGGCCCATTAACTCCCCGGGGGGGTCTGGTAACCCCCGGTACTCCGGAAAATGCGCGAACCTTTCCGAAACTATTCCGGTGTCCAAACATAACTTTCCAATATATCAATCTTTTATGTCTCGACCATTTCGAGACTCCTCGTCATGTCTGTGATCTCATCCAGGACTCCAAACAAACTTCGGTTCATCAAAACACATAACTCATAATAAAAATCGTCATCGCACTTAAGTGTGTGGACCCTACGGGTTTGAGAACTATGTAGACATGACCGAGACACATCTCCGGTCAATAACCAATAGAGGAACCTGGATACTCATATTGGCTCCTACATATTCTACAAAGATCTTTATCGGTCAAACCGCAGAACAACATAAGTTGTTCCCTTTGTCATCGGTATGTTACTTGCCCGAGATTTGATCGTCGGTATCATCATACCTAGTTCAATCTCATTACCGGCAAGTCTATTTACTCGTTCTGTAATGCATCATCCCGCAACTAACTCATTAGTCACATTGCTTGCAAGGCTTATAGTGTTGAGCATTACCGAGAGGGCCCAGAGATACCTCTCCGAAACATGGAGTGACAAATCCTAATGTCGATCTATGCAACTCAACAAACACCATCGGAGACACCTGTAGAGCATCTTTATAATCACCTAGTTACGTTGTGACGTTTGATAGCACACAAGGTGTTCCTCCAGTATTCGGGAGTTGCATGATCTCATAGTCAGAGGAACATGTATAAGTTATGAAGAAAGCAATAGCAATAAAACTAAACGATCATATATGCTAAGCTAACGGATGGGTCTTGTCCATCACATCATTCTCTAATGATGTGATCTCATTCATCAAATGACAACACATGTCTATGGTTAGAAAACTTAACCATCTATGATTAACGAGCTAGTCAAGTAGAGGCATACTAGGGACACTCTGTTTCTCTATGTATTCACACATGTACTAAGTTTCCGGTTAATACAATTCTAGCATGAATAATAAACATTTATCATAATATAAGGAAATATAAATAAGAACTTTATTATTGCCTCTACGGCATATTTCCTTCAATGCCGACTGGGCAGGCTTCCCCGACACCCGGTGCTCCACGTCCGGCTATTGCGTCTACCTTGGGCCCTGGTTGATCTCTTGGTCATCGAAGCGGCAGCCCACGGTCTCCCGTTCCAGCGCCGAGGCAGAGTATCGGGCCGTGGCTAACGCCGTGGCTGAGTGCTCTTGGATCTGTCAGCTGCTCCAGGAGGTTGAGGCTTACCCTGTACTTGTATATACATGCACCGCCACCCCATCAATACAACGATTATTGTATTGCCAACTTCTCCGTCTACACATTTCCATCTGAACTTCTTTGTAGTCGCACAGATAATGCAACGATCCATTTTTTCATGAAACTTGATATTAATATGAAGGAAACATGGTACATGACGTTGGCCAATTCGTTTTACAGGTCAAGTTGTTCTTTTCTGGAAACAATCAACTCCTCCAACGGTCTACCTTAGCCCACGGTATGAAAACCGTAAGGGAGAAAATAGACAAAATCGAAATGGAGGGCAAGGCACTTAATCTCGTGCGTCATCAGGCAACAGCCGAAGGGAGCAGAAACAATGAAACTTTTGCAGCTTGCAGTACGGAAGGCATGAAAACTGGAATGGTGGGGAGGGATATTGAGAAGGACAAAATAATCAGCCTACTATTGACCAGTGAAGCTAATTCAGATATTTCTATCATTCCAATTCTTGGGCTTGGTGGTGCAGGAAAGTCAACATTGGCTGAAGCAGTTTTGGCAGATAAGAGGGTCACTGTCTTTGATGCCCAAATATGGGTTCACGTGTCTGAGCAGTTTGATTTGCGAACAATTGGGAGTAGAATCATCAGAAGGTTAAGTAGCACTATCAACCTTGACAAATGTGATCTGCAGCTTATTCATGACAATCTAGAAAAGGTACTTTCTACCACAAGATACTTGATTGTCCTAGATGATCTCTGGGAAGAAGATGGAGATAACCTGGAAGAGTTGAAGCGGATGTTGCAATATGGCTGCAAGGGTAGCAGGATTATAGTAACTACACGAAGCCAAAGGGTAGTGAAAGCATTAAGTACTGGTTTTCTTGCAAAGGAACATAAAATCTGCCCTGTGCCTGAGTCTGACCAAATCAGTTTGGATGTTTTATCACCTGGTGACTGCTGGGAAGTAATGAAGCGAAGGGCACTTGGACCTGATGATGACCAAAGTGACTTGCAAGTTATTGGAAGAGAAATTGCAGCAAAGTGTGTGGGATTACCGCTCGTGGCAAATGCTCTTGCGCAAGTAATGTTTGAGCGAAGGACTATTGAGGCATGGGAAAATATAAGAGACACCAAAGTTGGCTCGGGTTTGAGAGAAGAACAGCAAAACAAGACATTAGAGTGTCTAATGCTTAGTTATAGCTACATGAAGCTTGAGTTTAAAATGTGTTTCACATATTTGGCAGTCTTCCCCAAGGGTTTTGTGATGGACCAACGCCATCTAATCCAGCAATGGACCGCTCTCGGATACATTCAGTCACATGATGATGGTGAAAGGTGTATCAACTATCTTCTTGGGATGTCATTTCTTCATATTTCAAGGTCATCCTCGGTGAGTGCTGAACTGAACCTGCTTTGGATAGATATTGTAGGTTTTTTCACTGTCTTTTAATGTTTAATATGTTTAATTAGTACATGCAAATGAATTGAATTATGTTTTAGTGATACTACTTTTCAGCATATAAATTGGAAATACTTTTACTTTATTGAAGTCATATTTGAATCTACAAGATTTGGGGATAATTCAGCTAGTAGTTTCCACCTGCTATGTTTATGTAACAGGTAGACAGAACATACCAAGAAATTAGTTATGTATATAATGTTGATCCTTTTACCGAGGTATATTGTATTAACTGGAGCAGAGATGTCTGTTGCACCTTATTTTTCCTCAGCTCTACCATCAAAATAGTATTGTAAGCTAAAATGTAGACTTCTTTGAACAGATTAGGTATATTATATCTACTTTTGCAGGTTGGTCCAGGTCCAGTGCATGCCAAAACTTCTCAGAAGCTCACCATGCATGATTTGGTGCATGATCTTGCATCAGTAATTACTTCCACAGAATTCCTTGTTTTGGATGCCAATGCTACCAAACCAAGGGGCTGGAATAGAGCTAGTTATTGCCGGCATGCACGATTGATCAACTACCAGAATCAAACCAAAGTTTTCAAAGATCTGCCAACCACATCAAGATCCCTCCATTTTAGTTATTCAGGCAAACTGCAACTTCCCCAAATGGCATTTTCTCGATCCAAGTATATACGTGTGTTGGACTTAAGTGGACATTCAGTTGGAAGGCAATACACTTCAGGAAACTTAGATGTTAATGGAAGTTCAGTTCAGGGGCAATCCACTTCAAGCAACCTGGTACTGCCATCGTCCATTCATAAATCAAAGCTACTTAGGTACCTTGATGCCACAGCCTTGCCAATTACATCTCTTCCAAAGTCTTTCCACACACTAAGATACATGCAAACTTTAATTCTATCCAAATGCTCACTTGAAACACTGGCTGGCAATATTTGTTGCCTCGACAAGCTTTCCTATTTGGACCTATCTTGTAATGTCAGCCTTACTGAGCTCCCTGACTCACTCGGGAAGCTCTCAAAGCTCTCTTTCCTCAACTTATTGGGGTGTTCCATGCTCCAAGAGCTGCCTGAGTCCATATACGAGCTGACTTGTTTACAAACACCTAGACATGTCCGAGTGTCATGCCATTAAAAAACTGCCTGATAAATTTGGTGCCCTTTTGAAACTCATATTCCTAAACTTGTCAGGTTGTTCCAAGATAACCAAACTACCTGATAATCTTAAACTTCAGTCTTTAGAGCATATGGACCTATCAAATTGCCATGAGCTAAAAAACCTGCCAAAAGATTTTGGCAATCTTCAAAGGCTTGGGTTCTTGAGCCTTTCTGAGTGCTACAAGGTTTCAGTGCTGCCAAAATCATTTTGCCAGCTTGTTCATTTGAAATCCTTAGACCTTTCGGACTGCCATGAGCTCACGGAGCTTCCCGAATGTTTTGGTAACCTTTTTGAGCTTGATTCTTTGAACCTAACAAGTTGTTGTAAGCTGCAAGTACTGCCTGAGTCATTCTGCAAGTTGTCTAAGCTGAGGTGTCTCAATTTGTCTTATTGTATGAGGCTTGATAAGCTCCCATCCTTGTTTGGTGGCCTTAAGCTTCAATCATTGGACATCTCTTGTACCTTGTCTCTCCATAAATTGCCGGATAGCATTGCTGACATGACAAGTCTCGCTCGATTTGAGGCCATGGCAGGAATTTCTACCGTGATGGATAGTGTTCAGAAAATTAAAAAGCATCTTATTATTTCAGGAAAAATAGTTCATATTGTGCAACAGATAGAAAATAAAGGATGCAGCAGTATAGTGGAACTTGCAGATTTGACTTGCTATGACTTGCGTGTTCAACAGCTTCAGAATGTCAAGCATCCAGAAGACACGGAGAGAGCAAAGTTGCGTGACAAGTCTGATCTGAGAAAACTAAGACTTTGCTGGGGAACCCATGGAGGCAAGGATAAATCAGTGTTGGAGAAGCTGGTACCTCCCCGAACTCTAGATTATTTTTATCTAAAGGGGTATATGAGCAAGGATTTCCCTAAATGGATGTCTGACATCTCTTCCTACCTCCCTTCTCTCACCTTCCTCCGCCTTTTTGATTTAGGAAGATGTGATACTCTTCCTCCATTTGGGCAGCTGCCAAATTTAAGAGGCATAAATATGAAAAACATTCCCAACGTCAAGAAAATAGGCAAGGAATTCTTTGGACAGGGCAGAAAGTGTATAAAATTAAGATCGATAATATTGGAGTCGATGGAGAACTTGGCTGAATTGTGGACAACAAGGTCAGGTGAAGAAAATGAAGAGTTCTTAATTCCAAATTTGCACAATTTGACTGTCCGGAACTGCCCAAAATTGAAGTTTTTACCATATCCACCAAGAAGTATGATTTGGTACTTGGAAAACATTGATGAGATTATTCCAGTAGGAGGATTTGGGAAGCTTTCATCTTCTGCACTTCCTTTTGATATGGTAATAAATAACTGCAGTTTTTCTGCAGACAATTGGGATAGACTTCAGCATTTCCCCACCATTGAATTATTCCAAGTTGAATCCTGCAACGGCTTGAGGGCATTGCCAGAGGTCATTAGATGCTTCACCTCTCTGAAAAGCCTAAATTTGGAATCATTGAAGGAATTGGAGTCACTACCGAAATGGTTGGGGTGCTTCATTTCCCTGCAACGTCTTCTCATCACAGATTGTCCCAAGCTAACATCTTTTCCTGAAAGCATGAAGAACCTTACTGCTCTGAAAGATCTAAGCCTGCAGGGGTGCAAAAGCTGGGAAATATTGCCAGAATGGATAGGGCTGCTCATTGCGCTACAAAAATTTCAAATCATCAATTGTCCCAACCTAACATCTTTGCCAGAAAGCATGAAGGACCTTTCTTCTCTAACAGAGCTTTATATAAAGGAGTGCCAAGGCCTAGCTATGTTGCCAGAAAGCCTAGGACAGATAATTTCCCTGCAAAAAATTCACATCATTGATTGCCCCAACCTGACTTTTTTGCCTGAAAGCATGAAAAGCCTTACCTCTCTCAGATTGCTATGGTTGAAGGAATGCCAAGGCCTACATGTACTGCCAGAATGGCTACAAGAACTCATTTCCTTAGAAGAATTAAACATCATCCGTTGCTGCAACCTGACGTCTTTGCCTGAAAGCATACAACATCTTACCGCCTTGAAGGAACTCTACATTTGGGGCTGTCCGATTCTGGTCGAGAAGTGCCAAGGGGAGGATGCAGGCCTTATTTCTCACATCCCGGAAGTCACATTACATCTATGAACCAGAAGAACAAGAGGTATGAAACTCCCAAGAGTAAATATGCATTCCTCTTAGTTACTTATGTCTTTATTTGCAATATTCATGTTCATGATGCCCTCGGAATTATTTCAAAGGATGCATCCTTTGGTGTCTGTTCATACTTCATCTGTGTGCTCCGTCGCATTAATTAGTTATGCTTTACCAATGAATAGATATCTTATTGCCACGATATTCTCTAATCTCTAATATGGACCGTTGGATTCTCTTTGTACATGTTTTTACATGGATACAGGAGGGTAACTTAATGTTTGATGCAGAGCTGGGGTGATTTGTGACGACGCGAGAGCTAAAGCAAATAAACAGCGCAAAGTTATCTGGATTCTGGAGAAATGAGTTATGTCTTTGTCTGGCGGTGCGAGTAAAGCCTGACGGTGGTGTATTCCAGGCAATGTAGAGATCTCTGTAATATGAATCTGGGGCTTTCCTATCGGACGTGACCTTGTAACCAAAGCAATGGGGAGTCGGAGGCTGTTGCAGCAACCTACCATCTTGTGACGGTGGAGATACAGTTCATGTGTAATGTAAGTCTACTGCTGACTTCTGACCCAACCGCGGTGCGGCAGCAAGGCCCGCTTTGATTCAATGTTTGGATCAGCTATATTTTCCTGCCATGGATTTTTGGAGCTTGCTCTGCTAATCCGTGTTTTTTTTCATAATTTTTTTATCAGAGTGTAGTCTGACCAAGTGGCAACAGCAGCCGTGGAGAAGGCACGAACAGGCCCACATTTGTTAATTTCCACCTGTGAGTCTACTCTGTAGAACAGAGTGGAAGGAGTAAGTACAAAGTTTCTGTTTGCTGGCAAGTGCAGAGTGGTGACGAGGAGACATGCAGGAGAAAGTTTCAGAGCTAAAGGAGGACTCCAAAAACTGAGAAGTGTAAGTACCAATCAAACTTGACTGTTTAGGTGGACTCTGAAAACTTTTGTTATCTCCTCAACTTCCTAAGGTAACATGGATTAGTCCTCTCACAAGATGCATCCAAAGCCTAACCCGGGCAACAGAACAAGCTGGATGCACGAGCATCTTCAGTTGGACTGTTGGTGCCAGACCAAAGTGGGAGGTTGCAGCAACATTCTCTGCCTGCCCTTCTTCAGATGGTAACCACAGTACCACACCTCTCTTTCAGCCACGTTTTGCTGCACCTCCAATGTACACCTTCTGAGCTTTCTTCTAACTTCAGGTGTGCAGCTCGGACAGCATGCAATCGGAAATTGAGTCTGACGGAAAGCGAAGGCGGAGATGGGGCGATATGGAATCCAGGAGGTGCCACAAAATGATCTGGATCTTGACTGGCTCTGGACAATCACCGCCGGTGTCTTCTCTTGTAGTCCGAGTGTCCGCTTGGCTGCGTGTTGATAGGCAGGATGAAGTAGGATTGCACTTTTCTGCTCTGAATGTGTATGTCTAGGGACTTGCTACAGTGCCAGATGATGTAAATGCACAAGGAATCATCGTGATGTTCCTTATGAATTTCTAATTTATATTTTCTTTGCTGAGAAAAAAATAATGTATGATCTTAGAACCTTCCATTATAAGATCAGTAAAATAATTGTTCACAGATATAAGTTATAACGAGTACGTAACTACGTACCTATGTTCAGGAAAAAAAAAGAGGGCATGGATGCTCTGCTCATGGTGAAACAGCAGCGGATTGGAATAGGTTTCATGGCGAACAATTATTAGCTCACTACCCAACGATGAGGTTCACCTACGGCGGCTAGGGGAGACCCACGGTGGAGTAAACAAATGATGCGCCACGCGAGGTCGTGACGGCGTTGTGCACCAGACCATGCCGGCTCGTTCGATCTTTTTTT
>NC_041385.1:787333519-787336681 GCF_002162155.2 Triticum dicoccoides | reverse complement strand
TTTTGGATCCTCGTGTTAGTAGTTTGCTCTCTGTCTCATTTGCTACTCTTAAATCTCGCAGAAACGGCAGATAGAGCATGAAATCGAGTAGGATTAGGATACTAAGGGGGTAAACGTAGAGAGGCTCACATAAATCCGGATCGGCGGCTCAAAGGGCTCGGGGACGCTCTGGTTATCGCCAGTCGACCTATGGCAGCCGCCGGCGGAGGTGGCAGACGAGGTTGCTCTGCTCGGCTTGGTCTGGATCTGGGAGGAGGAGGATCCTTCGGCGAAGAGGTAGGTTAGGTAGGGAGCTGGATAAGGTTTTTGACACGGGCAGGTAGCGACGATCGTGCTCGGGGCGCGACATTGACGGCGCGGCGCTCTGTGGTGCTCACAGTGGTGCTCGAATTCGAGGGAAAGAGAGGGAGAGAACAAGCTGCGAGAGAGAGGACATGTCGAGGGATATGCCCAGTGAAGGGCGCAACTGGCCAAGGGACGTCCTGCGTGGTCGCCACACAGCTGCCTGGACTGAGCTCCGCTGCCTGCGCTAGCGGGAGGAGGACGATGACAGGCAGATGGGCTGGATGGGCCATGGGCTGCGCTGGTAAGTCGCCCATGTACATTGCACATTAATATTTGTTTCTGTTTTTCCTTTTATTTGGCTGTTCTTTGAATTATTTGAAGATTCAAACTGGTATGAAATCGTCCGACAGAATTTTTGTAGCTCCATTGGGCCTACAAGTGCACATGTAAAGTTTCAATATTTGTTTAATTCATATTCTAATTTATATGAATATAAATTCAATTTAAATATAAATTCAATTGGCCACACAGCGGTCTCCAATACTGCTTCATCCTTTCCGTTTAAAGTGCCTATCTAAAAAAATCCTTTATTATTGCCTCTAGGATATATTTCCAGCAACACCTCCTCGAAGGGAGGCACCACCTCCTTGCCTTATCCATGGCCAACACCACCTCCTTGCCCTTGTTCTCCGTCTCGATTTGCATTATGATCAACAGAAAGTTCAAAGGTTGATCAACATTCAATCATATCGTCCAAAGCCTTTATATTTACCTACCCAAAGGCTCTACTACGTACCTACCACCACACTCAGTTAACCCTCTCTATCTCTCAGTCTCACTCCTCTTCCACCTCTCCATCGCCATGAACCCCAACCCCAGCCCCTTCCCCCTGGGGAATTGGATGGAGGGCCTATCTTACTCGGGTGCTTGCTTGGTCACCGCACCAAGTTTGAGAACACCATGGAGGTATGCTCCATCTCTTTCCTTTTTTCTTGAAGTTATTTCTTTCATTTTCAGTGGAGTTTGTATGGAAGGAGGCTATCTCTTTTGTTTTGAAAACGAAGGAGGCTATCCTTACAAAAGGAACTGTTGAAGCTTGCCATATTTTGTTTCACCAATGTTAAAGATAAATGTGTCAGATGAAATCTGTTATCTTTTTTCCTTTTCTTCCGTGGAGTTTTTACGAAAAGAGGCTAAGCTTTTTTAAGGAACCAGGACGCTTTCCTTGTTTTGTTTCAGCAACGTTGAATGTCTCTATCTAAAAAAAATGTTGAACGTGTCAGGTGATTTTTTATGGGACCATATGTGTTACGTAAGTTCTCCTTTTATCTTAGACGTAAATTCTATAAACCGACTATGTACTTAATTTTGATGATGTCGATTAATGGAAAGGCTTGAAAGGTGCCTCCAATTAGTGAATATATATAATAACGCTAAACTAAGGATGAGTGTAGAATAGCTTATTATTTTACATCACAGTAACGGTACATACAAAATATAGTAACACACTATAAAATTAGTAATCTTTTTTAAATGTAGTAAATTACATACCTGGGTAGTGAAAAAAATATTTTCTGAATTACTACATTTTATACAACATTTTACTAGATTTTGTATATGCCGAAAAAGGCTTTCGCCCCGCTTTATATATAAAGCAACAACCCACAAGCATCCAGTACAACCACACGCTACGCCACCGCAACACACGCACACACCCAGGACGGGATACAAAGGCGCTGAGCGCAGCAACACTACTCCTAGCACTACCGCCCCGAAGATATGAAGCTACATATGAGGAACCATGTGCTCCAAGGCGGCACCTTCAGGAAGGAAACGACGCCGGAGCGCCGCCACCGCCCGATCCAAGGATCAAAGTTTTCCCCGGAGCCGCATGACGGGCAATGAGAGCCGCGACGACGCCTTCAAGAAGGGAGCGATCTTTGCCGCCGCCGGTCCGTCCGAAGATAGAGCAGGTTTTCACCTCGGCCAACATTCACCGCCACCGAACGCCACACCCCGGCAACCATGCCGCCCACACGGCCATGATGAGCGGGCAGCACCAAGGCGCGGGCTTTGTCCAAGAGCACCGCGCCACCACCACCACCAGGGCCACCGCCCCAGCATCCAAGACCTCGACACCACCTCACCCGTGACCCGGCGCACCCCAACGAAAGAGACGAGTGGAAAGGTCCCACCTTTTGCGCCCCTGGGCAACCCCCAGCGTCGAGACCAATAGGTCGGCCAGAACTGGCATCCACCGACCCATCCTGCTACCCCAAGCGCGAGATGAGCTCGGTCCTGCAGCATCGTGCGCGAGACGAGCTTGGTCCTGCTGCATCGTGCGCGAGACGAGCTTGGTCCTGCTGCATCGTGCGCGAGACGAGCACGGTCCTGCTGCATCGTGCACGAGACGAGCTCGGTCCTGCTGCATTGTGCGCAAGACGAGCTCTGTCGGCGGCAACGGGCGCGAGACGAGAGGTGGATCGCAGCTGGGAAAGGACCAGCCCTTTGATGGGAGTAGTGCCCGGGCGACGAGGAGATGGTGTGAAGGACGAGACGGCCCGAACGCAGACAAACCGACGCCGGAAGAGCCGGTCGTTGCCGCGGACAGATTCGTCGAGTCACCGTGAAGCCGCCACGACACCGGTAGGCCACCGAGACCTACCCATGTCGCCGCCCCCAGCCGGAGCAGCAGCCACGCCCGGCCGCTGCCCTACCCGCGTCGCCCGGCGGGCTCCAAGCGCCGGAGCCGCCGGGCACGCACCACCGGAGCCAGGCGCCACCGGCCGGCCCCCAAAGCCAGATCCAGACGGATCCGACCCGAGACCGGTCGCGCGCCACCTCCCGAGACGGGAGCACCGCAGTTGCCCCGTAGTG
>NC_041385.1:787331411-787332998 GCF_002162155.2 Triticum dicoccoides | reverse complement strand
AGGGAGACGGGGTCGAGGGCCGCGGCCACAGGGGACCCCCCAGGCGCGCGCGGGCGCGCCGCGGGAGGGGAGGAGGGGAGGAGAGGGGGAAGGGGAAGGGGAGAGGGGGAGGGGAGCGGGGCGGGCCGGGAGGCGCGCGCCCGGTGGCCGGCGGCGGCGGGGGAGCGGGGTCGCCGGTGGCGGCGGGGGTGGGAACCCTAGGGAGGGGAGCGGGTCGCCAAAAAAGATTTTGTATATAGCATTACTAGGGGGTGTAGAATAATTTTACACTCACGCTTAGAATGATGTTATATATAACTATAAAAATGAAAAGATGCTACTGTAATTTTACGGCAACCAATAGGGTTGTGTTCCGGTTTTTCCATAGGATAAGGCTGCATTCTGCTGTAGTATTTTTTTAGAACATAAGGCTGCATTCCTATATCATAGGTATTTTTGCTAGATCTATTAATGGTCATTCTCCACCTAGTCCACTAATTGTTCTGTACACGGCAGTTTTGCTCACTGTAAGGAAATGCTCCACTAATTCATTCGGTACACAGACTCATTCCGCAAGCACCGGCCTAAGAAATTTCAGAACCGGTTTCAGAAATTTGATGACCCATGCAAAATAGAGAACAGGACAAAGAAAAATCAACAGACAGATCTAAAAAGGACAGATTATGGAACCAATCTAAAAAGGAACCGTGAGAGGCATTGATGTACAGAATTTGAGAGCCAATATAAGAACTAGCCTGATGGCTGCGAAATCATATAACCAACGACATGGCCCAGCAATAACAAAGCCATGTAATAAATAGATTTGATGTAGAAGAGTAAGTGATGGTTCCGGGATATGTCTCACGTAATAAAAATCATCCCTACTAGTAAAATTCCTTTGGAGAACACTGAATGTCACTTGGAACTCGATAACCAGCAGCAGGAAAATTTCAGAAATAATTACTACAGAAGTGAATACTACCGGACTAATTACATCAGGATGCAAAGAGACTCAGAGGCGCAACTTCACTGCCATCCTACATGTTTGAACTTGGTCTTCAAGCAGCTTAACCTGCCGGTGGCCAAAGATTTCCCACCAATTTCATCTGTCCAACAATCTCTCCAGCAGATGAAACATTCATATCCACTTGAACGGACACCTGAAAAAAACATACTATTATTTTCAGCTGCTAGAAGCATACCAACAAAGAGGTAGAGGCTGCCAACACACAAGAACATATGACACTCGAGGCGTTACATGAGGCTTCACTACCTTAAACTGGGAATAATATCAAAATCAGAGAAATCCCAATGGAAGTTTGAATGTACCAAATTCATCGAAATCACACGAACACGCTGATAGCAGGTCTGAATCAGAAGTATACACAGAAACAAGACAGAGAGGCCAAACTCTGTAACTACTGTTTCAATGCACACTAAACCGTGTGATGTATCAAATTGTGCCAGATACAATTGGAGTAGCATAAAACTAAAGGGATAAGGACTAGAAGTTGTCCACACCCTGTCTCGTGAATGTGATTTTTGTAGCATCGGAACTTAAATATCTTGAAAAGCCGGCTACCACGCAGTGGCGGAGCTTAGTACAAG